>NC_133334.1:112843451-113155616 GCF_042186555.1 Aquarana catesbeiana
TGCTCCTCGTTTTCTGAAACATCCTGATATTCTGCATAGTCCTGAGGTACTGGCTGACATACCTCTGGGTCAGAATCCATACATAATCCTGGCAATACTGTGACTGGAATGTTACCTCTCCCGTGATCCAATCGATCTGAGGGTTATGGGATTGGAGCCATGGTAGACCCAGGATGACAGGGAATATTGGAGAGGAGATGGCATCCAGACTTAGTAGCTCCTTATGTTTAGCTGGAATAGTTACCGGGATAGGTGATGTCTCTTGGGTGACTAGTCCGGATCTGAGGAGGGAACCCTCAGCTAAGTATACAGACAGACCCTGAGCCTGGTCGCAGCGGGAAGTGTTGCTGGATGGCAAATGACAGATCGATAAAACAGCTGCAGGCTACTGACTCAATAATAGCGTTGACCCACACCGTTCCTTTCAGAAGCTGAAATGAGAGAAGAGCGAGATGATTTGCTTGCGACAACAGGGAGGAAAGCTGGACTTAGGGTGCAGTTGGGAACTTACGTCGTTTGGCAGGGCAGGAACATACATAATGGCCAGCTTCTCCGCAGTATAAACATAAGTTCTTTTGTCTGAAAGATGCTCTTCAGGGGATAATGTGGGACGGATTAGCCCAATCTGCATGGGTTCCGGGTCATTGGATGCTGGGTTAGGCGGCATGTGGTGGGCCGGAATAGGAGCTCTTGGCGTCATCCAGACGGGCCAGTTAGGTTGGATAGATCTCTCTGTCCTGCGCTCATGGAGCCATGGGTCGATCTGGATTGCCAGCATAATTAATGCTTCCAGGGTATTGGGTACTCTGACCTGGGCGAGTTCTTCCTTAAGATTTTTGGAAAGGCCCAGACGGAACTGGTGTCACAGGGTTGCATCGTTCCATTGGGTATCCGCACTCCAACGTCTGAAATCAGTGACGTAGTCCTCGGCTGCTTGACAGCCCTGCTAAAGTGCGTGAAGAGCTGCCTCGGCCGTGACCGTCCGCTGAGGGTCGTCGTACAGCTGTGCCATTGCATCAAAGAAAGATGACATTCCTTGGACTTGTGCATCATTTCTTTCTAGTAGTTGGTGGGCCCAGGACTGAGGTTCCCCTTGTAGGAGAGCAACAATGAACCCGACCTTGGTAGCCTCCAGAGAGAATGTCCGTGGTTGGAGGGCAAAGTACAACTGGCACGCATTCCGAAAAGTCCTGAACTTGCTGCGATCCCCAGAGAATCGTTCAGGCGTAGGGAGCCGGGGTTTGGGTGGCAACATCATCACAGTGGTTGGAGGCACAGCCTGGGCTGTAGCCAAAACTGCCGGAGGGCTGGTTAGGGTAACTAATGACTGCACCCGTTCTCCTAGTTGCACATAGCCATCCTGTAGAGCCTTGACAGCCTGTATAAGCCCGGAGAGATGTTGACAAATCTCATCCATGGGAGAGGGTCCTCTGGCAGGCTCAGTCATGGTTGTCTGATACTGTCACGTACCTTCAGATAGAGCCTGACAAGCACAGGAAGGCCTCTCGTACAGCCCCGGTTCAAGGTCCATGGAGGTTGCAACAGTGGGCGCAAGAGCACGGTGGGGTAGGAGTGCCTGCAGTGTTCTCCATTAGTAGGTAGACAGGAGAAGCAGGTAACAGCAGTAGCAGCAGATGCTGGTTGACTGCAGCACCGATTGGCATGTTTGAGGCACAGATGGGCATGGATGAGGCATGTTTGAAGCACGGATGAGGTACAGATGGGCATGTATGAGGCACAGATGGGCATGTATGAGGCACGGATGGGCATGTTTGAGACATGGATGGGCATGTTTAAGGTACGGATGGGCATGTTTGAGGCATGGATGAAGTATGAATTGGCACAGATCAGCGCTGTGGGCACTCCAGAGACAGCCCACTTCAACACTGTACCAGTCGCATGGGAGGAGAGGAGAGTGCTGAACCAGACATCCATTGGTTTGTTAACAAATGATCGCTTTGTCATTGGAGCGATCACATGGTAAAGGGCTGCTGTCATTGGCCCTTTAGCCCGATCCATGATGCGGGGGTCCGGAGAACCCGGCGATTGCCCCAGGGGGCGCAAGGGAAGCGGGAGTCCGGGAGGACGTCATATTATCTCCTCCCAGAATTAGCCGACCACACTGTAGCCGTCATTCGGCTATGGCCCAGTCAGCAAGTGGTTAAAGCAGTTGTAAACTCGATTAAAATAAAGAAAAAAAAACCTCTTTTAAAATGGGGGGCCTGCAGGTTTATGCCATAATCTGTTATTATGAATCTTATACTAGCAAATTATGCCAGGCTTATCTTTCAAACAGAGCCCTCCAGCTTTGAGCTGTCACCGCTCTTGGCACTTCCATCTTTGCCTGGTCTTCCCTCCGGGTTCGCACTCTCTGGCCAATTGAATGGCTGGGCCGCGATGTCACTTCCTTGCATGTGCACAGGAGTCATCATTTCACCATGACCCTCTCTGCAATCAGGGCACACTCAATGCACCATGAATGCAGACTTATGCCCCGTACACACGGTCGGACTTTGTTCGGACATTCCGACAACAAAATCCTAGGATTTTTTCCGACGGATGTTGGCTCAAACTTGTTTTGCCTACACACGGTCGCACAAAGTTGTCGGAATTTCCGATCGACAACAACGCGGTGACGTACGACAAGACTAGAAAAGGCCGGTTCAGAACCAAGCGCGGCACCCTTTGGGCTCCTTTTGCTAATCTCGTATTAGTAAACGTTTGGTGAGAGACGATTCGCGCTTTTTCAGACTCGTGACTTTCAGATCGTTTTCTGACGTTCAGTTTGTGCTTGTGGGTTTGTATCTGCTCTTCAGTGCGTGCAGTCAGTTCGTATCGGAGTTTTCTGTGTGATCTTGCCTGCTCGTTGCTGTTTTTCAGGTCGCTCTTCACAGGCCTTGCTGTTCTTCAGTGCGTTCTGTTACTTCATTCTGAGCAGCCGACCGTTTTCTAGCCATGTTTCGTATGCGTACTCCTCGTAGAGTTCGTGCTGTGCGGGGGCTTGGTGTTGGGGTCCTGACCTTGACACAAGTCCAGTCCATGAACAGGGTGGGGAGGAGTTCATGGACCAAGAATTGGTTGCTTCAGCGTGACCAGTTCTGTCATATGCCTTTGCTCCGTGAGATCCGTGAGAATAATCCTGATGATTTCAGGAACTTTCTCAGGATGACGGACCCCGTATTTCACCATCTGTTGGCTTTGCTGACCCCCTATATTAGCAGGCAGGATACCTGCATGAGGCAAGCCATCACTCCGGAGCAGAGGTTGGTCGCTACCTTGCGGTATTTGGCCACAGGGAGAAGCCTGCAGGACTTGAAGTTCTCGACAGGCATCTCCCCCCAGGCTCTGGGGATCATTATCCCAGAGACCTGTTCTGCCATCATCCAGGTCCTGCAGAAGGAGTATATGAAGGTAAGATTTTTATCCTTTTTATATCACATTTTATTGTATTGAATGTTTGATAATATATTGTATTTCTTCCCTCATTCCCTAATTACCATGATTGTAATATGCTGTGAATGTCCCCTTTGTTCTCATGCATGCTGGATTTTTAGGTAATTATTATTTTATGTCCTTCATACATATTTGCCCTTCAATAACCTCCCCAGCATGGTGTCTCCTGGCCTATATTCACCTCATGTAGTCACTTAACAATGTATTTTATCAGCTCCATAGTAGTGCTTTACCCCAAACACCCCCTAAAATGTTTGGAAATGTTATTTTTGATTTAAATTCAGGCAGCGTGCCAGAGGCTTTTTTTTGTGGCGTCCCCAAATTTTTTTTAACCCTCCCCCCCAACTGCTAAGTCAGCTGATCCCAATTCTCTATCTATCCTCAATCATCTATCTGCTGACTTTGCCAAACCCATACACACTATACCCACCTCTTTACTGGTCAGATTTATGGATGAATTCCCCAAAGCATGTAGTGCAAGGGCCTGCCTGTATACTTTCCAATGGTACTGTTTAAAGTTTTTGTATCCTATTATTATCTTGATAGGTAATAGCAGAATGTTCAAATGTCCTCAAATGTGTACAGTGTGTATTTATATCTTTGTATTATGACACTTCTTACCTGTCCAGTGGTCTGCCAATAGTGTAACTAAGGAGGGGCTGTTCCAAGTAATACCCTGTATTTAGGCATTCATCTCTCAATGAAGTGAAGAGGGTTACCTGTCCAAGAGTTCCCCCCCTATAATGTTAGAAATGGCCCATGAGAGGGGGGAGGGGGAATATGATAGGTGTACCTTATACTTTGGCCTTGTTAAATTCCCCTTAGTAAATGCTATCTGGAGGTTGCCCCATTATGTTTGTGTCTAATCTGCTTGCCATGTTTCTGTGAAAAAATAGTAAGGTTTATTTTTTTTTCCTCAACAGTTTCCTTCAACGCCACAGGAATGGCAGACTGTGGCCTCCCACTTTGCCCAGCGGTGGGACTTTCCTAACTGCGGAGGGGCAATTGATGGGAAACATGTCCACATCGTCCCACCACCCAACTCGGGGTCGTACTATTATAATTACAAGGGGTTTAATAGTATAGTGATGTTGGCGGTGGCGTTGGCTAATTACGAGTTCTTGTATGTGGACGTGGGGAAGAATGGCCGGATGTCCGATGGTGGAGTGATCGCCCAGACGGAGTTCTACAGGCGTCTCCAGAATGGCAACTTGGACTTGCCACCTCCAGAGGACAATGTTGAAGGTCTCCCATTTGTGTTTGTTGCTGATGAAGCATTTGCGCTGGGGGACCACCTGATGTGGCCATTCCCGATGAGGACCCTCAACCCGGAACAGAGGGTTTTTAATTACCGGCTGGCCAGAGCCCGAAGAGTGGTGGAGAACACATTTGGAATCCTGGCCAGCCGGTTCCGATTATTTCTGACACCCATCCATATGGCGGAGTATAAACTGAACCATATAATACTTGCCTGCTGTGTTCTCCATAATTTTTTAAGAAAACATTCAGCCAACTATGCTGGCTCAGTTGGGCCTGAGGCCGGAATCCCTAATCCATCAACACTGACGGCGCTTGAAAGTGGCCGTCCTGGCTTGCCCTCCCTGAATGCCCGTGATGTCCGGTTACGCTACCTGGAGTTCTTTGCGGGTAGGGGGGCTATCAATATGCCAGACAATCTGTGACACCTTTTTCAAATAAAAAACAACCAAAAGAAATTCTTTGTGGACATTTGCTGCTTGTGTTTGTTTTAGCTGACCCTGACAGAAATGTGTTGAGTGCAGAAAATGTCGTGATTGGGTAACCTTGTAAAAAACAGTGTTGGCTGGTACTTCCTAAATGCAAAAACATATTTCACTACAAGTGCACTTGCAACTGCACTGAACCTGCACTTGTAGTGCAAAGAGGATTTGCCCTTAGGAAATAACCCCCATTTTTGCATAAAACAGCAATTACATCACCCCAAAAGTGTTGTAGTGTTGAGACAATAATCCACACATTCTTGAGTAAGGCACTTTTTTATACGTGCACAATCACATGTGCATTTCCCAAAGGTTTTTAAAACAAACCAACATGTTTGTTGTATAACAATGTTTGCAGTAGCATTATGAAAAATCAAAATATCCATTTCAGATAAAACAGGCCTGTGTAAAACCAACAAGAAAGCCAAAAAACTTGAACTTACAAAGTTCACATTAGGTAAAACCTGAAGGCTATATCAGACATCAGTATTTAGGAACTGGGTTTGATATAGCGTTCAGATGGGGGGAAATCACCCCTGGAAAAGCCAAATTTGGAAGATGCACACCAATTTACGAATGTCAACATGTGCTATCTGCCATCAGGGGGGATCAAGGGACGTGTTTGGGGGGAGCAAGCCCTTCCTCAACGCTACTTTATAATTGAGGAAGGGGTTGCACCCCCAAAACACGTCCATTGATATCCCGTGATGGCAGATAGCACATGTTGGCACACTGTGTGCATCCTCCAAATTTGGCTTTTCTAAACATTTAAAAAATATTGGTACGATTAAAACAGGTGATTTTGTGGGGTTTAAATTCGCCCCAAAACATCAATGATGTTATTATTTTTTTTAATAACATCACTGATTTGTTGCTGGATGTTTTGCAATTGGAGATTACACCCCATGATCTCCCTGATCAGTATCTGGGCACTTTCAGATGTAAAGCGTTCTGGATCACGATCACCTAAAAAGAGATAAAGAACAAAAAAAAGGTCTCAAAAATCTGCCACCAGCCATCTCTTTTACCTGAGCCTGTGGTCGCAGACACTCACCTGTTGTGGTGCCAATCTCCACCACGTCTTCATCTTCCTCCTGCTCAGCTTCTTGGGTTGGGGGTATTTCCCCTTCTTCCAGAGGGGGGGGGTCTCTGGTCTCCTGGGATGAGGGGTGTCCGAGTCTTTTATCCCCTATGTAAAACAAAAATGGTATACTTAGCACACAGATATTTGATGGCAGAACTAGAAATAGGAAACATTGCTCGGAAGTGGGGTACAATTGTCTATTTTAGCAGAGTTCCAAGATGTATATTTTTTATTGCCCTTTGTCAAGCTGCAATACTTTACCTGTTTGGTACAAGCTTCACAGATGTAACCCCCCCTATAGTATACACTGGAGCACCTGTGTGGCCCCCCCTAATAAAAATGGTGTTCTTGTGTCCCACACTAGTGCTCCAGTGTCCAGATGTGAAAACAGCTGCTCAGTGTCCTCTCTTTACACAGAATCTAGTTTGCATTTCATTCTAGTAACAAACCCATCTACACAAACAAATATTTGGCATCCAAGTAGGCCCAGAAAAATGTGTGAAAATGCATATGGCCTAAACAATGGTGTTCTAGAGGCCGAAAGAAAAATGTTTGATACGAACGAATAATGTGCCCATGAACATTAAAGTTGACCTTTTGAAACGTTACAACTAATAAAAGCATATGGAGCAGAACGAACGTAATAAAGACAGAAAGAATAGGAACACAGCACAACTACTTACTTTTTTGCAGCACTCTCCGGATCTTTCGGTACTGCTCTGGCTCTCTCAACTTCAGGTCCGACCACCGCTTCCTGAGCTGATCTTTAGACCTTCGTACCCCGAAATTCCGCTCTAGACTCCTGACCACTTTCGCCATGATCTTGGCCTTTCGGATGTTCGAGTTGGGGTAAGGCCCATATTTTCCGTCATAGTCGGACTTCCTCATGATGTCGACCATCTCCAACATCTCCCCAAACGACATATTTGTGGCCTTAAAACGTCTCCTTCTGGATCGGGACGTGCCTGGATCCGGGCTTTCCTCCTCCTCCTCCTCGTTGCTACAATTAGCCCGCACCTGCTGTATGTCCGCCATCATGCTCTTCCCCCACTGCGCCGAACGAAAAGGGGCGGGGAATACACTAGAAAGAACGTCAGGGGCGGGCGGAGTTACACGCATGCGCAGTGTATATAAAGCGTAACACGCGTGCGTATTACGTTTGATCTGTGAGCGGAGGAAGGAGCATTGGACGCGGCGATCGTAAGAACGAAGGTAAGAGACAAACTTGGGCCTATACTGCTTCTAGATTGAGGCCTATATTGTAACAAGATTAGGAGAGTTTTGTGTGACATTAGGCTTTGTCTTGTGTTGTGTCTTGCAGTGAACATGGATATGGTACTGAAAGATAAGGACTTCATTTCAGTCTTCATAGAGATGCTAAGGGAGCTGCCCTGTCTGTGGGAGATTAAACACCCCCATTACAAGAACCAAGCAAAGAGGAAGGCAGCACTGGAGCAATTGTGTGAAATTGTGAAGCAGGTGATCCCCACGGCAGACATCACTTTTTTAAAGATTTTCATTGGTGGCCTGAGGAGCACATATCTGAGGGAGCGCAATAAAGTCCTTGATTCGCAGAGATCCGGAGCAGCAGGTGACATCTATGTCCCCAGGATGTTGTACTATGACAGGCTGCACTTTCTGGCAGGCCAGACTGAACCCAGGCCACATCCCTCTCCAGTCTTCCTTCCACGCTTCCTTCCCCCCCCCCGGCTGAGGCTTCTGACGCCCAACCTGGGCCTTCCAGGCCGCATGTGGAGGAGCCCAGATTGAGCCAGGTATAGCATTCCTCGAAATATTTCTGCTTGTCCAATCAATGATGTGAACTATATGTTAGTTGGGAGTACTAATTAAGGATTGTGATTGATGATGCAAAACATTACAACTATGTCCCTTTTTCATACACAGGGAAGTCTCAGCCAGGAGGTGGCCGGGCCGAGTCGGCTGGCTGATCTGCAGGTCCCTCCACCCCCCCCCTGAAAACAGAAAGTGGCAGTAGGAGGAGTGCCCTAGAGGAGGCGGCTATCAGATTCTTTTGTAGGGCTACAGAGGTCCTGGGAGCACCACATACCAGGCAGGAGAACATTGCTGCATTCATAGCATATAAAATGCAGAGGATGGAGGAGGGCCAAAAAGCCATGTGTGAGGCCCTCATATCTGAGGCTCTGGCGAAAGGTGTGAGGGGCCAAATTACACCTCACACACAGCTTTGGGATGGTCCTCCTCCTCCTCCTGCAGGTCCTACTCCTCCTCCAGGTGCTACTCCTCCTCCTGCCACATCTCCAACTGCACAGCCACAGCCCGGAAGGAAGTGTGAAAGGAAGACCAGACAGTGAGGACCCTGGATCCAGTCTGGTGGGGCCAAAAAATGCAGCCTCTTGTGGTACCACAGCCTGCGGACGCACATGTCATCTGCTGCTATCCAAGTCTCTGTGAATCCCGGACCAGACTGCCCTCCCTTACATATGGACTCCTCAGGCCACCAATTTTGATGTTGAAGAATTGATGTCTGCCGTGGGGGTCCCAGGCTTCGCTAATTTCTCCTGTTGATCCAGTGTTGCCTTCCTCTTTGTTTAGTTCTGATCCCTTAATAAAGGATTTTTGTTTTGAATTATACTCTCCTATGTGTTTTACTTCAAAAAGGACAGTTTGTTTGTGAGGATTCAGGTACATTTCAAATATACAATGTGAAATGAACAAGGGACACCAACACCAAACAATCTCCTTGAGATTAAATAATAAAAGATATCAATGGTGTTGGGGTAACCTGACACACAAAACACACCCAAAAATATTCTGGAGTAAAAATAAAAATAACATTGAACAAAGATCAGCCTTGGAAAAAATCCAAACATTAAATAAAAAAAAAGGCTTAAAATCCAAAATAAAAAATAAATAAAAAATATAAAACTGTCAGATGTGAAAACTAATAACAATATATTCAGGGAATCCCACTAAAACAACACAAATAAAAGTTTGTGAGAAGTGTGTGTGAATACGAGCAGCAAAACGACTTAATTCTTGTCACATTATAAAGAAGAAGAGAGTGCGCTGTATTAAACCATTTTGAACATTGCAGCGTGACGAAAGTGCTGTATCCATTGCAAACGCTAAGTTTACCAGAACGAGCTGTCCCGTGTTGGAATTTCTTCTGAGCATGCGTGGCACTTTGTGCGTCGGAACAGGCCACACACGGTCGGAATTGACGCGATCGGATTTTGTTGTCGGAAAATTTTATCTCCTGCTGTCCAACTTTGTGTGTCGGAAAATCCGATGGAAAATGTCCGATGGCGCCCACACACGGTCGGAATTTCCGACAACACGCTCCGATCGGACATTATCCATCGGAAAATCCGACCGTGTGTACGGGGCAATACTGTGCATGCACCAGTGACATCAAGTTTAGGAGGCATTCACAGCACCTACATGTAAGACTATTATAAGCTTACCTATAGGGAGCAGTTTAATACTGCTTTAAAGTCCATCTAAATCTTCTGTTTTTTTCCGTGATTTAAAGGGCAATTTTAATGCAAATTGGTATGTCTTGCATTAAATGTCTTAAAATAATTGTAATTTATCTGTTTTTATAGTAAATGCAGTTTGGAAGCTGAAAATTTTCAGCACCTTGATAAGTGTCACGTAGGGGGTGGGGGGTTGTAGGCTGGGCAGGGCATTTATAGTGTTTTTCTAAGCTCCTGCAGATATAGCAGTAAGCTATCAAATTTAAAATGTAATTCCACTTAAGTAGGAAAAAAATTGCAAATTAAAAAAAAAATTGTGTATGCAATTGAGTCTCGAATATTATAATTGAATGTTCTTAAAAAATTACCTTTTCATTTTAATCTGCAGCGCTGTAATTTTCTTTAAAATGTAATGCAATATGGCTACCTGGATGCAATCTGCACACAGATGGTGTACAGAACACCCCCTGAAAATGTAATTTCCTGCATGAATGATTGACTTACTGATTTTTTTCAGAAGTCTACTCTAAGACAAATCATTTTGGGATTTTTGGCATCCCCTGTAACAAAAATATTATTTTTGGTGAGATACTCCCAAAGGGAAATCACATCTAAAGGGATGCAGGCCCTGCCAATTTCCTCATTAGAGCCCTTCAGGTGCAGTAGCTGATAATTCTAAAACCACTCCCATACAGATTCACTCACTCATACAGATGCACATGGACACAGACAACAAACAGCTATTTCTTCAGAATAACAATAGACAGGAATCTGTAACAACGTTTGTTAAAATGTGTTTTTTGCAACAAAAGTGGAGCTACTCTTGGGATGGAGCTAAGCATAGCTGTCA
Source organism: Aquarana catesbeiana (assembly GCF_042186555.1). Lineage (NCBI taxonomy): Eukaryota > Metazoa > Chordata > Amphibia > Anura > Ranidae > Aquarana > Aquarana catesbeiana. Next base: position 112,854,036 of record NC_133334.1, read on the forward strand.
ACTCTGACAGTATCTAAGCAACTACAGCAACCACAGCAAGGGTGATAACACTGCATTGATTTCATTACTGTAGGAAGACATACCTATCACCCTATCAAAATGAGTGCCTATCTGATGGTTCTCCCAGCAGGATCAGTAGGTATTTGGAAAATGTTTGGCAGAGTCCTTAGAAAAATAGAAAAAAAAACTGATTTACTGGAATAGGGCAACCTAAATCACATATGTGATTTTATAGTTAGACCATAGTTCTACTTGGGATAAAGTCTGGCAGAGGCAGAAAAAAAAAACTTATGGTTTGCGTTTTTGAGAGGAGTTTTTTTGGCAGAAAAAAATGCTAAATGCTCTTGAACACCTGGGAAAAAAAAAAAAAGCTCTACTGCCATTTTATAGTGCGGGCCGTGCCCATGTTTTCGCCGGCACAGCAGACCATTCATTTGAATGGGTTGCCATGCTTGTGTCTGCGCAAAAAAGGTGTATGCACCTTTTTAAAAAAGCCACAGAGGAATCGCATGGTCTTTTCTGTGGGCTGAGATGCATGGGGGTGCCATTCAGAATGAATGGAAACCCCACGCGTCTCCTAAGAGTAGCATCATAGGAGTGTGCAGCCTATTGCATTAGGGTGTGCACCCCAAAGCTCAAACACACATGCCTTTCTCTGCAGACTTAGCTGCACTGGAGAGTGAATGAAAGAGAAGTGCTTTGTGCTGTGCTGAACGGCTTCCTGTTTATTCACAAGCTGAAGCATAGTAAACAGTGGCGGAATTATAAGGGTCGCAACAGTCGCAGGTGCGACTGGGCCCTGTAGTTCTCCGCCACTTCAGGGGGCCCACCAGCCGCCTGCCCGCCGCGTGAGGGGCACACCTGACTGTCTGGGGTGTGTGTCAGTCTCACTGTTGGGTTCATGCCGTGGGGAGGGGGGTTTTCACCCGCTATGCCGAGGGGAGAGACAGTGAGAGAGAAGCGCTGAGTTTGTGGGCTCTGCCCCCGCCTATCCAGAAACAGAGAGACTGTAAGGGAGGCAGGACGGACACTGAAAAAACTCAGTAGACCAATCCAGTGAAGGCGGGGGAGGAGCTCTCCCCTCTGCGACTGCGCAGTGTGTGGAGTACCTACCTGAGGCAAGCAAGGGATTCCTGGAGGAGGCACGCCGTGACGTGAAGGATAATCTCTGAGGAGGGGGAATCGATCGATTGATTGGCGGTAAGTCACCATTTTGCACTGCAATCGATCGATCCCAACCTCCACCACCTCTGCGGCTCTGCCTCTTACTGATCCCATCCCCCACCACCACCACTGATCTCATCCCTATCCCCCCACCCCCCCTCCAGTACCACCTCCATCCAGTACCACCACCCCCCCCAGTACCACCACCACCCCCTCCAGTACCACCACCCCCCTCCAGTACCACCAAAACCCCCCTCCAGTACAACCCCCCTCCAGTACCACTTTTCGGGGGGGTGGGGCCTTCGTGATTTCTTGCACCGGGGCCCTGAGGCTTCTAGTTACTCCACTGATAGTAAACACAGTTTACTATGCTTCAGTTGTGAATGTACACAGTGAGTGTGTTCACTGTGTTTATTTAGTAAAGGAAGGGGCCGGCAAATGACATATTGTCTAGCCCTTCCGCCCGCTCTCCATCCTGAAACAGATCGCTGGGCAGTAGAGGGAATTGGCACCACACAGAGTGATTAGGGACACCTGGCACACCCCCTGCGCACGCCTATGAGTAGCATGTTTTCCCTGCGGCTGGTTGTAGGTGCGGGAATTGCTGCAATTCCTCCCACCCACAGCCATATGCATAGGTACAGTATGAGCCTAGAGTTTTCTAATGTGTATACTCTTGGAAGTCATCGGCTTTATAGAAAAAAGTAATCACTTTAATGTCTATGAGATTGTTTGATGTTTGGGTATTTCTAGGTATAGAACTATATAGCCTAAAAAATAGTTAAACTGTGATTGCCTGAGGGAAGAGTTTGCTGCAGATCTGCTTCTCAGGAAGGAGTTATCAGGTGTGTTTAAAGTAAGTAGGACAGGTTAAACTTGTTGATCTTGTGTGCTGCGCCACAAAGGTAGTGCATATGCCATATACAGCTGACACGAGAACATGTTCCTGGCTGGGTATGCAATAATACACGGAAAGGTACTGTATCTGATTGTTTGTTAAATGTAATCTTTGTTGGTGGTCGCTATGATTTCTTAAGTGTGATATTTTCTACACATTAAAAATCGTTAAAGTCTTTCAGTAATTTGAGACTAGCAGTGACAGCTGCTCAGAACCAGTGTGGGAATATGTTGTGTTTATGTAAATTCAGCAACCTGGCTGTAGATTTAATCTCTGTATTTTATCTATCTCTGGATTTAGAGGGTGGAATTACAGCCATAACTGGACACTTGGTTTGTGATATTTGCTGCAAAAAATTTTGTCTAGTTTTCATAAATCTTGTTTTTATGCAAAATAGAACTAAGCTTATGGCATAATATACTCTTAAAAATTAGTAGTATGTAGCACACAAGATTCACTCCTTTTTTCATTGGATTCAATTTGGAAAATGGGTGAATGCTGGGTGAAAGTTGTGTGAAACCATTTATAAATAGACTCCACTGTGCTCTTAGACCCCTTTCCCACTGAGGCAGTTTTCAGGAGTTTTAGCGCTAGAAATAGCGCCTGTAAAGCACCTGAAAACTGCCTCCCATTCTCTGCAATGGGTGCTTTCACACCCGGACGGTGCGCTTGCAGGACGTTCGGAAAAGTCGTGCAAGTAGCATCTTTGGGGCAATGAATGAAATGCAATGAAAAGCGCTTCTGAAGCACCGCAACACAGGAGTTTTTAACCCCTTCTTTAGGGTTAAAAGCGCCCCGCTAGCGGCCAAAAAGCAGCACAAAAGTGCCACTTAAACTGCGTTAAAGTGGCCGCAGCCCCAGTGTGAAAGGGATCTTAGGATGACCATACATAATAATTCTATTATGTATGGTCAGCCTAAGACCCCTCTCACACTGGGGCTGCGGCCACTTTTTTTCTTATTCAATTTTCCTTTAGATTTACCAAAACCATATAATATGAGGTCAAAACAAAACACTTTAAATTTGTATGTAATCAGGCAGGCCCTTGCACTGCATAATTGAAGTTAAATCTAAAGGAAATTGAATAAGAACATTGTATAATGTATGACCAGCCTTCTTCTTATGTGATCTCATAGCTAAATGTATTTGTGCTTGAAAGCTAAGTCAAAAAACATGTGACTTGTTCCAAAACAATTACCTTTGTTCTTATTAAAGTACTGTGTCAATGAAAGAATGTTTTGTTAAAGCTAAACGCCAGGCAAGCAACTAAATGCATATGTTTTAACTACCAAAGGTTCTGTAACTGTGTTCGGCCAGTCTTGTAATCCAGGAACCCCTGGCTTACAGCAAAACCAGGTCAGTGTCCTAACTATACTGCAGTTACAGTTTGGCCAAGGATTGTCAAAAATATAAAAGAAAAACTGATGGAGCTGGGGGGACCCAAGCTGCTAAGCCTTGCTTTCCTTTGTCTAACTTAGGAGATACCCTTACTACTTTTTGTTCCCCTTTCTCCGCCTATTCTCCTTGTGGCCCCGTAATTGGGCCTCAGATGGGGGCTGCTTAGTACATCTAGGGGGCCTCCCCCCTATTCCAACCTCCCTTACACTCCCCCTTTTTTTCTCTCCCTTGGGCCTCATGCACACTGGCGTTTTTATAGCTGCTGTTTTGGGCGTCAGGCGTTTTTTTTTTTTTTCTACAGCCAGTAAACTCCCCAGCATGTTATCAGCTTTTATCAGTGTTTTTGGCAGGGGCATTTTCAGGCTGGACCCCCCCCCCCATAACTACTGCGTTTGAAGAAGAGTGTTTTTTAGCTGTAAAAATGCTGAAAGACGCAGCAAAACATGGCTATCCAGCATTTATGAGTGTATTTGAACCTCAAGCTTTTGTGCGAGTATAGTTTTGCTAAAAAACGCAGCAAAGCGCTAATGCAATAACACGGCAAAACTCTTATTTTTAACGCGCCATCTACAGCTAACGCTACTGGCATTTTTATAACGTCCAGTGTGCATGAGGCCTTATAGTTGTTGTTCAGTTTTACAATCCAATCCAGATACTATATTGTCCCACTGCTAATCTGCTAATGGGTTCTGATGCAACCCACTGTTGTCTCTACCTCCCCATGATTATTGGGGGAACATAATCCATGATGGTATTTTTTACTTTTTTGCTATAATAAATATCCCCCAGAAATTAAAAAAAAAATTTTTTTCCTCAGTTTAGGCCGATATGTATTCTACATATTTTTGATAAAAAAAAACAAACAAAAAAACGCAATAAGCGTATATTGATTGGTTTGCGCAAAATGTATAGTGTCTACAAAATAGGGGATAGTTTTATGGCATTTTCATTTTTTTTTATTATTATTAATGGCGGCGATCTGCGATATTTTTTTTTTTTTTTTTTTTTTTTTGGGACTGCGAAATTATGGCGGACAGATCAGACACTTTTGACACTATTTTGGGACCATTGTCGTTTATACAGCTATCAGTGATATAAAAATGCTTTGATTACTGTGTAAATGACACTGGCAGTGAAGGGGTTAACCACTAGGGGGCGGTGAAGGGGTTAAGTGTGTCCTAGGGAGTGATTCTAACTGTGGGGGGGAGGGGCTACACCTCACATGACAGCGATCACTGCTCTTGATAAAATAGAGCAGTGATCTCTATCCTGTCATTAGGCAGAACGGGGAAATGCTTTGTTTACAAAAGCATCTCCCCGTTCTACCTTTCCATGACACAATCGATCACGGGCAACCGGCGAACATCCAGTCCGCGGGACCACGGTCACGGTCACCTGTACGCCCTTTGCCCACCAGCGCCATTCGGCCAACGTAAATCAGCGTGCGCTGGTCAGCAAGCGGTTAATAGGTGTAGGCTGGAAATAATTGAAATACAATGTGGAACTAAATATGATTTTACATTTTGACCATAGATAGAGTTTACATGAGGTCAGTGAAAACCGTTGGCCTCAACCACATCAACTGGAGCATAGAGAAGTTGTCACATGACACATATGCCATGTGAGTGAGTCATGGGCAATAGGCTTCAGTCCTTTTTAGAAGCTTAAAGTAATTCTAAAGTCAGAAGGTTTGTTATCTTGATGCTTTCTATGCATTAAAGAGGAAGTAAAGTCCCATGCATATATTGTACCTATAGGTAAACCTATAATAAGGCTTACATATGGGTACTGTAAATATCTCCTAAACGTGCGCCATTTAGGAGATACTTACTGTATATCCAGCCGATTACATCATCGGTGCATGCGCTCTGAAGGAATGGTCACCTGTGCTGTTTTTTTTTTTTTTTCAGAAGCCTGTGCCGTGACCAGCGGCACGCATGCGGACCACGTTCGCAGACCCGGAAGGAAGACAGACAAAGAGCTCTGTGCCCCAAACCCACCCTTTTTTTAAGCCAATTAGACCCTCAGGCTCTAATCACATGCTTCCAAAAAAAAAAAAGACCCATTGGAACCCATGCATCCGGTGCCCTGCGTGTAGATCGGGGTGGCGGTGCCCCTGTGCCCCGTATGGACGGGCCGCCACTGTGGACCTTCTGACATTGCACTATGGCATGGCACTAGGTCCTTACTGCAGAATAGGATGGAAATCTTGTAGAATCCTGGGAGTTTGGTTCATATCTGTGCAGTTAGAATACTGAAGAGGTATGCCCATAAACAGTGCCAATTTTGATCAGATTGGATTATGGAAAGGGGTTGTTCATTTTCCGTGGTTGCATTGTGTTATGTTTTATGGCTAAGAGGGATACAAATATTGTTAAGAGAAATTCATTTTTAGATGGTGATTTTATCCAAAACCATTTTTTTTATAGATGGAATTTGGTGGGCTGATGCTTTTTATGTCCTAAGGCCCATTCACACTGTTGTACTGTTGTAACATTGGCGTATCAAGTGTTGGCTTCTCTTCGAATGGCACTCCAAAGCACCTTGGTTTTGGTGGTTTTTAGTCAAAATGATTGTGAAGTTAAGAAGGTTGAAGGGGAACTTTCACTCTGATTGCATAGGTAGTCAGAGCAGAAGTAGGATGATGGTGAGAATACGGTTAGAAAGCAGCAGAAGAGGCACAGCAAGCAGAATGCGAGAAGTGGGGAGATCTTACACTGCAGGCCCTCGGGTACAGCTTTCTCTGCCTGTCAGGTGGAAGCACCCTCCCCAAAACGCACCCCTGTCATGTATCCCAAGCTAACCTTGCCCATCAGCAGGCCCGGGACCAACATAGCAGGTGCTGCTGGATAGAGGGGAGGGAGCAGAGCAGGCACAGGTCCACTTTCCTCCCCTCCTTATTGCTGACTCATAAAGCAACACATTTGATGTCACTTCCATGTGCCCTGCTAGCAAGGCCAGGAAAGAACCACATTGCATTACAATCAGTGGAGCACAGTCTGCTTATAAAGAAGCTATCACCAAAAAAAATCATCGCATAAGGGTCTTTTGTCCCCAATATGATGGGGGGAAAAAAAAGTTAAAGTGGATGTAAACTCGATTCATGAAATTTGACCTGGGCACACATATCTGTAGTGTTTACTTTTCCCTCTCCAAAGCCCTGAGTCCCGGGTCTTTCTGCTGCTCCGTTCTTCTGTTAGAAGCATGATAAAACCAGTTGAAAATTTGTGTCAGGGAGGTTGCTATAAATAGATTAGCAGAGAGCTTGTCTATTCACAGCAGATCTCTGCAAGTATTTCCGTTCCTCTGCCTATGTGGAGGGGTGGGGGTGGGGTGCCTCTCCTCCAATCAGCTGTCACACAGTGCATGCCCAGATTCCCTTCCCACTGCTGAAAGAGGAAGTAAGAATTCTAACACAATGTTTACTTTCTAAAGAATATAGAAAGCAGAAGACAGCAGATATACATGTAATACTTATGTAGGGAGATTTGTTTAATCTCTATGTATCATCTGAGGCTGTTCACTTCGCTGGGTATAGGAGAAGGCTTACATCCACTTTAAGTAACATACTTTTTTTAAAATAATAAAAAAAAAATAATGCAACATCCAAACACATAAAATCCCCCCCCAAAAAAAGTCCCGCTGAGAGACACCACAGAGTCTGCACAGTGGGTAACACTGTCTGTGATTATAGTTGCCATTAAAAGTCCCCACTACACCTAAGTTGGCTGATCAGAACTCCTCCCCAGCACTGCCACTGATCCCACCCCAACATACAAAACAATTCTCCTGTGCTTGGGTGCTGGGTCTATAGATGTGTGGTGAAGTCAACCCTTTATATTGTATTGAAAGTCACTGGTCTTGCTGCCCGCCTTAGAACAATGGGTGTACTTGAAGCTAAAACATAAGGAAGAAGGGAGGACGCACCGACCTTGTGCATTACCAAAAATAATTTTAATAAAAGGTATACAGCAATGATTATACTCACATAGAAAAGACTGATCTCACCACCCCCAGCACTGCTACTCATCCTATCCCCGTATCAGCACTGCTACTCACCCCCCCCCCCCCCCCCCAACAATGAGTAAGAGAAGGAATAAAAAGAGAGAGAGAACATGGAAGAGAGAGGAAAAGAGGGGGAGGAACAAAGAAAAAGGGAGAGAAAGAAAAAGAAAGAAAAATGGAGAAAAAACAAGAAATTAGGATAGAGAGGGAGAACAAAGAGAGAGAGTGGTACATCCTAAAATGTACCATAAGGGATTTTAATACTGTATGAGTGGAAGGGACTTGGGGAGCGCTAAATGTCCGTGGGTTGGGGCCCAAATTTCTTGCCTTGCCTTGGGTGCTGACAACCCACGCTACAAAAATAATTTTACTGTTAGGGGTCCCCACAACTTGGGAAATTTTATCAAGGGGTCACAACACTAGAATAGTTAAGAACCACTGCTCTAGGGTGGCCTGCTTGCAGAAAATATATCATGTTTTGGGGGTTTTATGTAATGATTTTTTAAGCATTTGTGCAAAAAAAAAAAAAAAAAAAAAAAACTACAGATTTTTTAGTTTGCCCTAAAGCTGTATTCCAGGAATGAATATTTTTGCATAGTTATGTTAGTCCAGTTTGTACCAATGTAAGTATGCATGTTCCATACCTTCTACGATCCATGTGGAAGCTGTAAATCACTGTAGTAGGCATGGCTAATACAATGATCGCTGCTCTCTTCTGGGTTCCGTGCTCAGTGGCAAGCGCACCACCCGGGTGTGAAAGCACCCATTGCAGAGAATGGGAGGCAGTTGCCAGGTGCTTTACAGGCACTATTTCTAGCTTTAAAACACCTGCAAAACTGCGTCAATGTGAAAAGGGGTCTAAGGAAAGTAAAAACAAGGCATTTAGATAGGGGACTATCTTTCCATCCAGCAATTATATAGAGGGGGTGGAATGGGGAGAAATGTATCCTGTAGAGGAGCTCTAACATTCTCTTGCAAAGCCCTGGCATCCCTTTTACTGGAGCTATTATGCCTGCGGGGCGAGAAGATCTGCCTGATCAAATGACCACAGTAATTGGCAATCACAATGGTTGCTGGAGACTATAGCAGTCTTTTGACAGCTCAGTCTCCGTGCTGGGAGCCAGCAGGGAACGCGCTCAGAGCACAGAAACCACGCCACCAGTGGCGTCGGGAGGGGGGCTAAGGGGGTCTGGAGCTCCATGTGGGCCCCCAAAAAGCCCCGGGTCTCGGGCATTCACAATTCTATTATTAGTCCCGAGCCCGAGCGGGGACCCATCTGACTCGGAGCGCGACTGAGTGACATAGCAGGTCCGGCCTTCTGGAGCCTGCAGCGCCTATGATGGACGTCCCACTGGTCCAATGCCGGGACCGTGGGACGTGTGATGTCCATCATAGGCGCTGCAGGCTCCAGAAGGTAGGAATTACAATGCGGCCGCGTCGAGCACTATGAGATCCCCGCTCCGCACTCGGGCGGGCGGCTCTCTTCTCCTGTCTCTGCGTGCTTGCCTGCTGTCTCTTGGGATGGGCGCACCGCACACTACGGCTGAGCTGCAGGAGGAGGTCACGATCACCTGAAGTCTGACGTGTAATGGTCAGGTAGGTTGTCGCATGTCAGTGTGTGTCAGGTAGGTCAGTGTGCATCAGGTAGGTCAGTGTGGGTCAGTGTAATGGTCAGTGTGGGTCAGGTAGTTCAGTGTGCGTCAGGTAGGTCAGTGTGTGTCAGGTAGGTCAGTGTGCATCAGGTAGGTCACTGCATAAGTGTAAAGATCAGTGTGGGTCAGGTAGGTCAGCGTGGGTCAGTGTAATGGTCAGGTAGGTCAGTGTGGGTCAGGTAGCAACCAGCAAGTTAGCTTACCCCCCCGCCACACAATACCCCCCCCCACGGTGTTGGGTTCGGACTTCGGGCTGCAGCCCCTGGTCTTTTTCCCACCTAGCAACGCCCCTGTCTGTGCCACCCAAGTATGCATATGTGCAGCATGTGGGCGTTAAAGCCCAACCTTATTGCTGCCGTACATATGCGTTAAGTGGGTGGCAACAGGTTAAAAGAAGATATGCTAGTGATATACACTCTTGCTTAGTTTAAAAAAAACAAACAGACAGAGGCTTTAACAATACTAAAAAAGAAAACTATACTAAACAAAACAAGTTTTGTCTTAATACACACCTAAAACTTTAAGCAATGACTGGCCATTTAGAGGTATAATTTCAGGTTCCCTTTTCCTAATCTTCACATTTGATAACACCGTTTGGCAGATAAAGGGTTTACAGTAGAAAGGAAATAATCTTTTTATTGTAGGTCTGTGTACCCGAGGGGTGGTTTTCTTTTCTTTGTTGTAGATTACGCTTTCCTTCAGATAAAGTCCACAGAGCACATATGGTATGTGGCGCTATCACACAATTAATAGGAAAACAATGTACTGTACTAATAGATTGTTCTGTACTGGAGTCAGGTGTTACCGCCATTGTATCAGGTTGTGTAATCCCCGAGGCCTAGCTATGCATCCCAAACTACATTAATTTTAAATAATGGCTTTTAAACTGAATGTGGTATTTTCAATGCTTTTTTCAGTCATGCATGTATAAATGATACAAGAGATGTAATTAATTGTATTAGTGCGTGTTGCTAGTTAGAAGCTTATTCTTAATGAAGGTAAAAAAACTCTCCTCATTGTCTGAGACAGCAGCCAGTGAGCCAATGAGGAGAGAGCAGGGGGTGGGGCCGAGCCGTGGCTCTGTGTCTTATGAATGCAGTGCCTCCATAGCAAGCGGCTTACTACCAGGGGCACTGGTCAAGGAGGAGGAGTGAGGAGCGCTTACGGGGACCCGAGAAGAGGAGGATCAGGGCTGGTATGTGTAGAACCATTGCACAGAGTAGGTAAGTATAACATGTTTGTTATTTAACCACTTCACGCCCGGTCTATAGCAAAATGACGGCTGGGCGGTGGTTCTGTTATCCTGACTGGGCATCATATAAAGTCCAGCAGTATAACATGCCAGCGCGCACCCACAGCGATTGAAGGTGCTATGTGCCAGTCTGACTCACTGCATCTCCGATCGTGGTATGGAGCCTCTGACAGAGGCTCCTTACCATGTGTTCAGCTGTGACCAATCACAGCTGATCATCGCATGAACCAGGAAGTGCTGGTAAACGGCAGTCCTCAGTTCGCGCTGACAGGGAGAGTCGATTGGCGGCTCTCCCTTTCAGGGGGGGGGTCTGTGCTGATAATCAGCACATTGATTATCAGCACAGCTCCATCAGATGTGCCACCACAGCTGCCAAAAAGGTGCCCATCAGCTGCCAGCCAGTGCCCCATCAGAAACCGATGTAGGTGCCCATATTAGTGCCCATCACTGTACCAATCAGTGCCCAGCAGTAACACCTGTCAGTACCTCATCACAGCCGCCTGTCAGTGCCTATCAGTGCCACCTATCAGTGCCCATCAGTACTGCATATCAGTGCCTCCTCATTAGTGCCCATCAATGATACCTTATCAGTGCCAACTCATCAGTGCTGCCTCATCAGTGCCCGTCAGTGAAGGAGAAAACAAAATCTTATAACGGTAACAAAGAAATGTGTTTTCTTTTCTCAAAAATTTTGGTCTTTTTTAGTTTGTTTAGCAAAAATAAAAACCCCAGTGGTGATTAAATACCACCAAAAGAAAGCTCTGATTGTGGGAAGAAAATGATAAAAATTTAGTTTGGATATAGTGTTGCATGACCGCGCAATTGTCATTCAAAGTGCGACAGCACTGAAAAGTAAAAAATTATAGCTCATGTAAATTTTTAAATGTAGGGGAACTGAGCGTACAAGTGGGAACAATTAATGAGATTCTGCATGTTGAGCATAGTTGGGAATAGGGAAATGAGAGGAAAAACGCTCAAGTGTGAATGGGGGCTTAGACCAGGTTCACACCTGTGTGTTTTTGCAGTTTGCAGAAATGTACTACAGTCCATTTAACATGGTTTCCTATGGTACCTGTTTACATCTATGTGTTTCTCAGCTGGTGCATTTTCAGAAAGGGTCAGGGACTTTTTTTTCCCCTCACAGCATTTAGTGTGTAATAGACTTCAATGGACCTGCAATAAAAATGCAAGTGTTGAGTTTTTGATGCGTTTTTACATGTTTTTTTTCCAAAACAAACAGTGTATAGCTGGTTGTTAAGGAGCAGGCCAGGAAGCCGGGTCTTAACAACCGATGAGTCAACAACTGTCAGCAGGGTCATTGACATTACAAGGGGGTGGGGCCACCCGATGATGTCAGCGGGTGACCCTGCCCCTTAGTTATTTAACCACTTCAGCCCTGGAAAGATTTACCCACTTCCTGACCAGGCCATTTTTTGCGATATGGCACTGCGTCACTTTAACTAACTTTAACTTAATTGCGTGGTTGTGCGACACTGTACCCAAATAAAATTTACAACCTTTTTTTTCCCACAAATAGAGCTTTCTTTTGGTGGTGTTTGATCACCTCTGCAGTTTTTATTTTTTGCGATATAAAAAAAAAAAATTAAATCACAATAAGTGTATATTGATTGGTTTGCGCAAAAGTTATAGCTTCTACAAAATAGGGGATATATTTATGGCATTTTTATTATTAACTTTTTTTTTACTAGTAATTTTTGGTGATCAGCAATTTGCAGCGAACAGATCGAACACTTTTGACACTTTTTTGGGACCATTGACATTTATACAGTGATCAGAGCTAAAAATAGCCACTGATTACTGTATAAATGTCTCTGGCAGGGAAGGGGTTAACACAAGGGGGTGATCAAGGGGTTATGTGTGTCCTAGGGAGTGTTTCTAACTGTGGGGGGAGTGTACTGACAGGGAGTAGAGAGAGATCGCTGTTCCTGATCACTAGGAACAGCAGATCTCTCTACTTCCCTGACAGAATGGGGTTCTGTCTGTTTACATTGACAGATGTCCATTCTGGCTCTCTGAGAAACGATCGCGGGTCCCCGGCAGACATTGCGGCCGCCGGCCACGCACATTGGCTCCGGCGTCATGCCGCGCGCCCCCATAGCCCTTAATGTGGCCCCCATACAGCTATGATGATTTGCGCAGGGGAGCCAACCTGCCGCCATATAACAACGGCAGCTAGTCAGCAAGTAGGTAAGAACTGTCAGAGAACATAAGCCTTCAGTGGAAGTGAACAGCTATTTTTTTTTTTTTCGTGTCTGCGGTTTTTGGTGAATGAGTAGGGGTCTAAGTACCCCTACACATTCACATGGGGGCAGGATCTGGGAGTCCCCTTGTTAAAAGGGCTTCCAGATTATAAATAAGCCCCCCATCCACAGACCCCCACAAGCATCAGCCAGGGTTGTGGGGAAGAGGCCCTTGTCCCCATCGGCACGGGGGAAGGTGCTTTGGGGGGGGGGGAAGAGCCTCCATGCCCCAAAGCACCTCCCCCCCCCCCCCAATGATCAGGGCATGTGGCCTGGTATGGTTCAGAAGGGGGCGCTCGCTCGTCTCTTTCCTGACCTGCCGGGCTGCATGCTCGAATAAGGTTCTGATATGGATTTTGGGGGGAACCCAAGCCATTTTTTTTTTGCCAGCAATTCTTGTTTTTTACATTTTACATGACTCATCCATTGTTAAGAATGTGGTGGCCGGCACAGTTTGCTAAAGGAAAAAATAAGCAAACTGCATAAAAAAACCACATGTTCAAAAATGCGCCTGAAAATTGCATCAACTGCATAAATTTGAACCCAGGGTTACAGCAGATTTGCTTTACAACCCCTTAGGCTTCATGTACACTGCTGCTGGTAAACGGACGTTTAGGACTTTTTTTTTAGATGCCCCTGAACTCTCCTCTGTTATCCTCTATTATCTTATCAGTACATGTACACAGGGTCGTTTATAGTCGTTTCTAGGCAGTTGAGTTTAGAAGCATTTTTTGGAAAGCAAAAAAATGCATTCAGGACGGATGTTCAGAAGCGGCATTTGAAACGCCAAATGCCTGTAACAGCTTGTAAACGCATGTAAACGCGGTAACTCATGTTTACCTGCGATTTGTTTACAGGTGTTTTTATTGGAGATACATTTTTGACTATTTGAAAAAAAAATTAAAAAACGCTCCTACCTGCAAACACGGCTCAACGCGCCATGTAAACGTGGCAAAACTGACGTTTTTAAACATTGTTTACTATCGTTTAGGGGAGGTTGTAAAATGCCCCATGTACATGAAGCCTTAGACCTCATTCACACAGGCACATGCTTAAAGTAATTTTAAACGATCACCTTGTAAAACACATTCAATTTAAAATAGAAAATAAAGACAAAACATTTTTGTATAGATATAAAAATACAGTATCACAGTATCAATACCCTTTTTTTTCCCCCTTTTTTATAAGTGATCACATTCCCTCTGTTCTCAGCTGCATAGGAGCTGGGGGGGGGGGGGAGAAGCAGCAGCACACTGAGCTTCCCAGTAAAAGGCTCTGCAGTAGGGGGGTGTCAGGACAAGGAGGAGAGCATAGCTAGAGAACTGACCACAGTGTGCTTCCCTGCTTAGTGTGGTCCGCTTTTATTAGGAAAGCAGAGGGACTAAAATACGACTAAAACTAAAATGGCATTTTAGTCGGAAGACTAAAACTAAATCGAAATTTGATGTCAAAATTAACACTGTTTGTCATACAAGTACATGGCACAGCAGGCACATATCAGGAATATGAAGTGTTGGGGGTAACAAACTCTTTACATGTACACCATCATGTGAGGGCCCTGCATGGGATGTAGATGTTCTGTGCATCTGTGTGCAGGCAATCCCATTCGTGTCAATTTGACATCTGGGTACACACATCCGTATGGATGTCAAATTGGGAGCCATGGCTGTGTCCCAGACAATCGCTGCCTCCCAAATGAAATGACTGCCTGCATGCAGATGCATGGAACACCTGTGCATCCCGTGAAGGAAAAACACATTTCACAAGGGTGTACGCTTAAGTACACCCGCGTGGACAAGGCCTTACAATGCAATTCCATGAGCCTGCCAACAGTTTTATAACATTGTACTACTTGAAAAGCTAGTAGCTGGTTAGATATAGTAAACTTAGTAAGTGTGACTTAGTGGATAATCTATTCTGCCTCTGGTGGACCATCTACAAATCTCTGCACCTAATACAATAGCAAAAGTATCAAAGCATGTCAAAATATGAAAGCCAGAATAAAAATTCTTTCTATATACATTTTGTATGCAATAATAACTCTGGATATGTGATCGTTAAACTTTAAATGCCTAAATTCTAACCTCGAGGACCAGATGCTAGGTAGAATCTTGTAAAGCAGCAATAATATTGTTCAGCGACATAAATGGCATTTGTATAATTCCCTTTTGCATAATGTTCTATTTCTCTCGTTTTCATGTCACAATTTCAAAGACCTGAATTTTTCAGCTCTGAATTAAAGGGTTTGTAAACCTTTTGATTTAAAAAAAAACAAACAAACATGTCTACACTTGCCTGCTCTGTGCAATGGTTTTGCACAGAGCAGCCCCGATCCTCTTCTTCTGGGGTCCCCCGCCGGTGCTCCAGGCCCCTCCTCTTCATCAGGTGCCCCAACGAAAAGCTGCTTTCCCTGGGGGCACCCATGAGGGGGTACTCCCGGGTCCACTGACACAGACAGCGGGACTCTGCCCCCCTCCCCCGTGTCACAGGATTTGATTGACAGCAGCGGGAGCCAATGGCTCTTGCTGCTATTAATCTGTCCAACAAGGAGAGAGATAGCAGCTGGAGCCACTGTGCTCATGCACATTGCTGGATTGGATGGGTTGAGGTAAGAAAAATGGGGGGGGATCTGGGAGGGAGCTGCCGCACAGAACGATTTTCACCTTAATGCATAGATTTGGAGCTGCGCAACTCCGATTGTGGTATGAAGCCTCTGGCAGAGGCTTCTTACCACGTGATCAGCTGTGACCAATCACAGCTGATCATTGCGTGAACCATGAAGTGCTGGTAAATGGATTTCCTCGGTTCACGCTGACAGGGAGAGCCGATCGGCAGCTCTCCCTGTCAGAGGGGGGGTCTGTGCTGATAATCAGCGCATTGATTATCAGCACAGCCCCCATCAAAAGGTGCCCATCAGCTGCCAGACTGTCCCCATAATAAATGCCTGTCAGTGCCCATAACAGTGGCGATCAGTGCCCACAACAGTGCCAATCAGAGGCCCATCAGTAATGCCTGTCAGTGCCCCATCGAAGTGCCACTCAGTAATGCCTGTGAGTAGTTCCTCATCAGTGCTGCCTATCCAGTGCCTCCTATCAGTGCCCATCAGTATTTTTTTTTTTCAAAATTGTTGCTCTTTTTTCGTTTTATAGCGCAAAAATTAAAAACCGCAGAGGTGATCAAATACCACCAAAAGAAAGCTCTATTTGTGGGAAGAAAATGCTAAAAATGTAGTTTGGGTACAGTGTTGCATGACCGCGCAATTGTCATTCAAAGTGCGACAGCAGTGAAAGCTACAAATTGTCCTGGGCAGGAAGGGGGGAAAGTGCCTGGTATGGAAGTGGTTAATATATTCCCGTCCAGCCTTGCCTTGAGTCTTGCACAGTTGTACAGGGTCCTCCTCCTACAAAAAAATACCTTAGTCTGATTTCACTGCAAAAGCTGTGCGCTTCTAAAAGTGTGCCATAAAAGCTACGTCAACTCCGATAAAGTTTGCCTCATTTTTGTGGCTGGAGGAGGTCCAGTAGTTTATGTTGATTAAAAAAAAATATGTTTGGCGAAGCTGCATGAGAGCTGGAAGCTTTTTAGTCTTGAGAGATGGCGTTTGTTCCATGCACTTTTATGGGGGTAGTGAAAGCACAGGAGCGGTTTACCTCTTCTCCTCTTCCAGTATCATCTAGTTCTCATCTCCCCAACTGGACTGTCCTTGGCCTGCCCATTTCAGTCATTGAATTTGAGTTCTTTCAATCACGGAGGCTCAGCATCACATGCAGGCATTAACTGGAACAGTCTTCATGCAAATGCAGCCTGCCTACAGATGCCCCTCCTGCAAAAAAGACAACAACCCATCAAGGCAATTTGATATTTGGATAACTCCTTCAAGAGCTAACTCACTGCTTGCATCAGGGCTGAAGTATTGAGAGACATTCTAGGGCAGGGCACTGTGATGTTTTTTTTAGAAAGCTATGTACAGCACCCTGTCAGTCTCCACTACCAGCCATGATCTGCATGCTTTACATAGAGAAACACAGAGACCCAGTAATTACATCTGTACTAAAATAGACATGTAATGAAAACGGGGTTTATATGAAAATTTCATTAGCATGCTGATGAGAGAGGCTTGAGGGACCAAGGAAGGCAAAAATATAGCCAGATTATAATGCAGTTTTAACCCCTTTACTGTCTCTGCCATATATCATACAGCATTGGAAGCGTTGGCGTTTATACACACTCTTACTGCTACAAACATTCACAGCATTCAGGAGTATGTGTAAATTCCACAAGCAGACAGCTTTTTGTACAGCCACCCAAATGCTTTCTGTGCCCTACCGGAACTGAGCTCCATTTCCCTCCATGCTTCCTGGGCTCCGCTGTCTTACCTGCAGGCCCAGGACCCCCCATGGTAGGTTTTACCAGGTGGTCGGGGAGGGAGATCAGTGAACATCCTTTCTCTGCCCCTCTCCCTACCCCTCACAGCAGCAAAGAACCCGGTCGCAACATGTAGAAAGTCACTTCTGGTTTCTGTTGTCAGGAAGAAGCTACAAGAGCAGTGATGGTGAACCTTGGCACCTCAGATATTTTGGAACTACATTTCCCATGATGCTCAACTACACTGCAGAGTATATGAGAATCATGGGAAATGTAGTTCCAAAACATCTGTGGTGCCAAGGTTTGCCATCACTGTACTAGAGTGTGATCTCCACTTCAGTGGAAGGCAGGTGAGACATTTAGAGGTTGGTTCACACCTCTGACGGATGCGGCTAACAGCAGGGGTCTGGTGCGTCCCTGTTCTTCATTTCAGGGACGAATCAGGGCTGAATTCTTGCCTGAATTGCACTGCACATTTTTTTTAGTCCTCGCTGCCCAGGGCTGTCAGCTTCCACATCCCATCGGCAGCATCTGCATCACATGGTGGACGATTACCTTGGGGTCAAAACAGAGATGAAGAGCTTTCCATTTGATGATCCACTGGCTTACTGGGTCATGAGAATAGACCACTGGCCAAAACTTGCCCAGTATGCTATTGAGTTGTTGGGCTGCCCTGCATCCAGCGTGCTTTCAGAGCGGGCATTCAGTGTTTTTGTTACTGATCATAGAATGTGTCTGTCCACAGACTCCGTTGACCGTTTGACTTTTATGAAAATGAATCAGTCCTGGATTACCAGCTATGAAGCCCCTGATGCCGATGTCACTGATTAAGTCTTTTTGGGATGTGAAATCTCTGCAGGACTTCAAGGCTGCCTAGCTTTGAGGGTGTTCAATCATTTGATCTGGAAGAATGTTTTTGGTATAAGTTTCATGGGCACAATTAACACCCAGGACAAATTTTTCTGCACCTGTTTGACAGGTGCATATCATTGCAATTTTTTACAGCAAGGTCAAATCTTGCTTTCATCAAGAGTACCTCTATAGGGTTACAGTGGGAAGGCACCACCAACACCCAAAGAGCAATTTTTACGTACCCGTTACTTCTATCCAAAGTCAAAGTGACACCCAAATGTATCCAAAACATCTCTAATCTTGTTCCCAGTGCATTACATTGTGGCCTCATCATACACACTGGCTCCCCAGCTGTTGCTGAGCAAAATCGAATCAGCTTGCAGGGAAAATGTCATTTTTTGGCTTTATAAATGCACTTATTGCTGCAGCAGATTCTAGACATGGTACAGATCTGCCACTTTACAGGTAGACTAAGGGGACCCCCCCAGGCACTATATTGGAAGGAAATTTTTATTTTTATGCTTTCACTTTAAAAATCAAATATTGAAGGAAATAAAAAAATATTGGAAGGAAAATGTTTATTTTTATGCTTTCACTTTAAAAATCAAAATCAAAAAATCACTGCTCATTTAAAAATGAAATTTTTCACAAACTTTTTTTTATTGATACAGGTCCCCCAGGGCAGAACCCGGACCCCTATAACCATTGTATGCCCAATTACTTGCATATAAGCCTTCAAAATGGGCACTTTTGATTTTTAACGTTCGGGTCCCATTGACTTTAATGGGGTTCATTATTCGGGTCTGAACTTTCACGGTGTTCAAAAGTTCTGGTGCAAACCGAACAGAGGTCCGTTTGGCCCATCCCTACTCCTGATGTCTCATTAAAGAGAACACACACTTATTAGGAGCATCTGAGTAATAAAACACTGATTGTGCTACAGATGTTATATATTGTTGCGCACGTTGGAGTGAGAGCAATAATTATGGGGCCATTATTCATGGTTAAGTCTAGAGTAATTACCTGTAGGGGCTTTTAAAGTGTCCCCTATTGAAAATATAGTGTACTGAAGATTGTTGTAATTTTGTGGGTGCATCCAATTTAAAAGCCTTACATGTTTGGTATCTGTTTGTCGGTGCAACCACATCTTTTATATTATATAAAAAACTGGGTAATATATTGCCGTTGTGTGCCCTAAAATGAACATTTGTGTATTTTTTACTGAAAATTTGCACTTGATAAACCGTTACACAAAAATCTTGTGACATAAAAATTAAAATCTATCACCATTTTATTCCCTATGGTGACTTTCAGAAAATATATAATGTTTGGAGGTTAATCTTTGGCCCTAAAATGATTTTTTTCAACATGTTTGCAAAAATCACAAAACCTGCTCTGACACTTTAGTTTAGTAATGATCATGTTTCTCAATGTATGCAGTCATTATACAAGTGCGAATCTAGCTCTATCTATGTTTTGGAAATTTTAGCTCAAGTGCCTGATGGTCATTTGTAAAATGCAATTTTAGGAGTTATTATTTCATTAATATTATTATTATTATTGTTATGCAGGATTTATATAGTGCCAGCACTTTACGCAGAGCTTTACAACATGAGGGTAGACTATAGTGTATTTTCAGGGAGAATACATTTTGATACGTCAGGCCATGTAGAAAGAGGGAGGAGATGATCATAAATAAGAGGAAAGAAAGAGGAGGCAGAACATGAGCTGAAAATCGATGGGGTAGCTTGGGAAGGAAAATGCACAAGTCCAACTAGTTCAACCAATAAAAAAAAGAAAAATCATACAATCCCATATACACAATCCTTCACCCACAGTTGATCCAGAGAAAGGCGAAAAACCCCAGAAAAGCATGATCTAATTTGCTACAGCAGGGGAAAAAATTCCTTCCGGATCCCCCGAGAGGCAATCAGTACAATTACAATACAAATTAATACAGTAGGAATCAGAGAGCCCTGCTCTTTGGAGCTTAGAATCTAAGAGGGAATCTCAAGAGATATATAAGAGTTAATAAATGTGGGGGATGAGCTGATGGAGAAAATAAATGAACAGTTAGGTGGAGGCCAGATAGACTTCTCTGAAGAGATGAGTTTTCAGGGATTGTCTAAAAGTGTACAGAGTGAGAGATAGTCGGACAGATTGGGGTAGAAGCTTCCAGAAGATGGGAGAGGCTCTGGAGAAGTCCCGGAGGCGGGCATGGGATGGGTGACCAGGGAGTACATGTTCTGGTGTTTGGTAATACCACTTAACCCATCAAAGAGGGAAAAGGACAGCTATTATTCACACCTGACTCGCAAAGCTTTTTTAACTGGGTGTCCATTTATAAAGAAGTATATAAAAGCACAACACATTTACTGTACACACAGCACTGAGGTTTGCAAATACACTCAGCTTGCTTCAGGACTCTAAGTCTAAATCAAATAGAGTACAATTAAAACGATTGAAGAAAATAAGCCAGGAGGTAGATAGCCTGGTCTGGGCCTGTGTCTCCTCCAATCATAGAGTTATCTCTGCTGTGTTAAATAGAGGGACACTGCAAGATCCACTTTGTGGCCTGAATTTTGAGAATTAAGTATAAAATGCAGGCTGTAGTGTTTGAGTAATACAGAAAGTATAGCAATATCAGCTCTCTATTTTAAAGCCCACCTCCAAACAAAATGTAAATATTATCCTTTGTACATTACAAGTTAATTGCTAGTTTAGGTCTAAGTAGATTTACTTACATGATCCTCTAGGGTGCTAGACCAGTCATGGCAACATCCTCTCCTCTGTGCTCCAGTGATCTAAGGTCCTGACCTCATCAAGACCAACACGGGGTCCATAGCCCTGCATTGGACGTAATGACACCAAGGAGATTCCACTACCAGAGCATGGAGGAAGCGCCATCTGCAGGAAGAGCACAAGATCAAGTAAATTTACCACTTCAGCCCCGGAAGGATTTACCCCCTTCCTGATTGGGCCATTTTGCTATATGGCACTGCATCGCTTTAACAATTGCGAGGTCGTGCGACGCTGTACCGAAACAAAATTGACGTTCTTTTTCCCACAAATAGAACTTTCTTTTGGTGGTATTTGATCACCTCTGCGATTTTTATTTTTTGCAAATAAAGAGCGACAACTTTTTGCTATAATAAATATCCCCAAATTAAAAAAAATAAACAATTTTTTTCCTCAGTTTAGGCCGATATGTATTCTTCTACATACAGTTGTGCTCATAAGTTTACATATCCTGGCAGAATTTATGATTTCTTGGCCATTTTTCAGAGAATATGAATGATAACACAAAAACTTTTCTTTCACTCATAGTGTTTGGCTGAAACCATTTATTATCAATCAACTGTATTTACTCTTTTTAAATCATAATCACAACAGAAACTACCCTAATGACCCTGATCAAAAGTTTACATACCCTGGTGATTTTGGCCTGATAACATGCACAAAAGTTGACACAAAGGGGTTTGAATGGTTATTAAAGGTAATCGTCCTCACCTGTGATCTGTGTGCTTGTAACTAGTGTGTTTATAAAAGGTCAGTGAGTTTCTAGTTTCTGACAGAACCTTGCATCTTTCATCCAGTGCTGCACTGACATTTCTGGATTCTGAGTCATGGGGAAAGCAAAAGAATTGTCAAAGGATCTGCGGGAAAGGGTAGTTGAACTGTATAAAACAGGAAAGGGATATAAAAAGATATCCAAGCAATTGAGAATGCCAATCAGCAGTGTTCAAACTCTAATCAAGAAGTTGAAAATGAGGGGTCCTATTGAAACCAAACGACGGCCAGGTAGACCAACTAAGATTTCAGCCACAACTGCCAGGAAAATTGTTTGGGATGCAAAACCCCCCCCCAAAAAAAACCCACAAATGACTTCAGGGGAAATACAGGACTCTCTGAAAACATGTGGTGTGGCTATTTCAAGATGCACAATAATGAGGCACTTGAAGAAAGATGGGCTGCGTGGTCGAATCTCCAGAAGAAAGCCATTACTAGGCAAATGCCACAAAGTATCCCACTTACAATGTACCAAACAACCAGGGCCGTCTTTACTGATTGGGCCCTGGGCAAAAAAAATTCTTGGGCCCCCCCCCATGCAAATTGTCTCTCCACCCCAACATTCGAAAAAACAAAACAAACACGTAAACGTATGTATTGCATTGTATTCTACTTGTACTGTCTGCCCTCATGTTGTAAAGCACTGCACAAACTGTTGGCGCTATATAAATCCTGTATAATAATAATAAAGAGATAGAGAAGTCCAGGATGATGGGTGGGGGGGAGATATGGGAGTCCAGGATGATTGGGGGGGGGGAGAGATGGGGGAGTTCAAGATAATGGGGGAAGGGGGGAGATAGGAGTCCAGGATGACACACAGGGATTGGGGGTGTGTACTTTGAGGTGTTTGTATCATACAGGGCACAGAAAAAAATCAGCACAAGGGGTAGTACTTGCATATCCTCCTCCCTCCCGCAAAGTAACTATCTATTGGTCACCTCTGCACATCACTTTGCTTACCTCTGCTTCCTCATCCACAGCTCACTTCTGTATTCCCTGTCTATCTCTGTCCCCCCCATATACAGCTCACCTCTATACCCCTCTATCCACAGCTCACTTCTGTATCCCCTGTCTACCTCTGCCCCCCCCATCCACAGCTCACTTCTGTATCCCCCATCCACCTCTGTACCCCTCCCCCCCCATGTCCACCTCTATATCTTTCCGTCCACCTTTGTACCCCACATCCACCTCTGTGTTCAGCTCTGTACCCCCATCCACGTTCACTTCTATATCTTTCCGTCCACCTCTGTACCCCCCCAATGTCCACCTTTGTACCCCCTATCCACCTCTGTAGTACCCCCCCATCCATTTTCACCTCTGTACCCCCCCACCGCCTCTGTTCACCTCCGTACCCCCATGTCCATCTCTGTACCCCCCATGTCCATCTCTGTACCCCCATGTCCATCTCTGTACCCCCCATGTCCATCTCTGTACCCCCATGTCCATCTCTGTACCCCCATGTCCACCTCTGTACCCCCCATGTCCACCTCTGTACCCCCCATGTCCACCTTTGTACCCCCCATGTCCACCTCTGTACCCCCCATGTCCACCTTTGTACCCCCCATGTCCACCTCTGTACCCCCCATGTCCACCTCTGTACCCCCCATGTCTTCTCACTTCTGTACCCCCCATGTCCACCTCTGTACCCCCCATGTCCATCTCTGTACCCCCCATGTCCACCTCTGTACCCCCCATGTCCACCTCTGTACCTACTATGTCTTCTCACTTCTGTACCCCCCATGTCCACCTCTGTACCCCCATGTCCATCTCTGTACCCCCCCATGTCCACCTCTGTACCCCCCATGTCCACCTCTGTACCCCCCCATGTCCACCTCTGTACCCCCCCATGTCCATCTCTGTACCCCCCCATGTCCATCTCTGTACCCCCCATGTCCATCTCTGTACCCCCCATGTCCACCTCTGTACCCCCCATGTCCACCTCTGTACCCCCCATGTCCACCTCTGTACCCCCCATGTCCACTTCTGTACCCCCCATGTCCACCTCTGTACCCCCCATGTCTTCTCACTTCTGTACCCCCCATGTCCACCTCTGTACCAGCAATTCTCTGCAGTCTGCACAAATGAATCCTCTTCCCCTTCTCTCCACCTTGTTCTTTCTTACCTGGTCACACGGCGGTGCAACAAACACAGTCCCAGCCTATCAGACCCAGCACACAGCCAGAAAACTTCACTCGGCTGTGTGCTACACAGGTCTGCCAGGCGGGGGTGGGGGCGGGAGGAACACAGAGCGCCGCTCTCGCACTGTCATTGACTAGGGTCTGCAGCTCTTGACAGAGGGAGAAGCGGGACGAGCGGGCTCAAACACATGAAGTGTCCCGCTCTCCTGTATAATGAATGTAGCCGCTTGGGAGAGCAGGGGGGATCGGCTCCCAACACAGAGACAAGCCTCAAACCTTCTGGCACAAAGTAATTTGGAGTGATGAGACCAAAATTGAGCTTTTTGGCCACAACCATAAATGCTTCATTTGGAGAGTTGTCAACAAGGCCTATGCTGAAAGGTACACCATTCCTACTGTGAAACAGAGGTGGGTCGCTGATGTTTTGGGGATGTGTGAGCTACAAAGGCACAGGAAATTTGATCAAAATTGATGGCAAGATGAATGCAGTATGTTATCAAAAAATACTGGAGCAATATTTGCACTCATCAGCCAGGAAGCTGCGCATGGGACGTACATGGACATCCCAACATGACAATGATCCAAAACACAAGGCCAAGTAGACCTGTCATTGGCTACAGCAGAATAAAGTGAAGGTTACAGAGTGGCCATATCAGTCTCCTGACCTCAATATCATTGAGCCACCCTAGGGAGATCTCAAACGTGCAGTTCATGCAAGACAGCCCAAGAATTTACAGGAACTGGAAGCTTTTTGCCAAGCGGAAAGGGCAGCTTTTACCATCTGAGAAGATAAAGAGCCTCATCCAGAAATACCACAAAAGACTTCAAGCTGTCATTGATGTTAAAGGGGGCAATACATGGTATTAAGAACTGGGGTATGTAAACTTTTGATCAGGGTCATTTGGGCAGTTTCTGTTGTCATTATGATTTAAAAAGAGTATACACAGTTGATTGATAATAAATGGCTTCAGCCAAACACTAACCATGAGTGAAATAAAAGTTTTTGTGTTATCATTCATATTCTCTGAAAAATGGTCAAGAAATCATAAATTCTGCCAGGGTATGTAAACTTATGAGCACGACTGTGTGTGTGTGCGTGTGTGTGTGTGTGTGTATATATATATATATATATATATATATATATATATATATATATATATATATATATATATATATTCTCACAATAAGTGTATATTGATTGGTTTGCGCAAAAGTTATAGCATCTACAAAACGGGATGGATTTATAACATTTGTATTATTTTTTTTTACTAGTAATGGCGGCGATCTGTGATTTTTATTGGGACTGCGATATTGCGGCAGACAGATCGGACACTTTTGACACTTCTTTGGGACCACTGACATTTGTACAGCGATCAGGGCTAAAAATAGCCACTGATTACTGTAAAAATGTCCCTGGCAGAGAAGGGGTTAAGACTAGGGGGTGACCAAGGGGTTAACTGTGTTCTAACTGTGGGGGGGATGGGACTGCCTAGGAGAGGCGACTGATCGGTGTTCCTATATATTAGGAACACACGATCTGTCTCCTCTCCCCTGTCGGAGCGTGGATTAGAGTGTTTACACACACAGATCATTGTTCTGGTTCTATCAGTAGCGATTGCGTGTTCCTGGTGGACGTCACGGCTGCCTGCCATGCGCATCGGCTCCTGAGTACTGCGGCGGCGCGTGCGACCCCTATACCCCTTAAAGCAGCCGCCGTACAGCTACGGCGATTCGCGCAGGGGAGCCATTCTGCCGCCGTCATTTAAAGCTGATCTCTACATCTAATATTCCTTTTTAAAAAGTTTGTTTGGGACAAGCTGGCCCAAACGATTTGCTGCACTAACAGGTGTGCTCCTGGGCGTGCTGGATTAAATGTATTTAGCGCTTACACCCGAAGAGCCGCTTGATGTGTGTAGTCCTCTGTTCTCATGCCCATGACTCTAACAGCTATGTACGCTGACACACCTGGCTTGGCTGATGATATAGATGCAGAAACTTGAGTGTATAAATACCCTTCAACACAGTAATACATATACCCCAGAGAATGACACTGATCCATTTAAGTAACAGTAAAGTACATTGCATTAGGTGTAAACAAGAAAAAGGTATACAGGGATATGTCTGAAAAGGAAGGGTAATATTGGGCTGATTCGCCATCAAAAATTAAAATACGGTAGTTAACAATCAAACATCAGCAAACAGTAGTATTGTACAATGTAGTAATTAACTGATATAATTAAAAGGCTACAAATAATACCAAATAGTCCACCTCTTTCTAGGATAGCCTAACTAAGTGGATGACCTATAGGTGATTACTACAGCAATAGTCAGTGGTACACATGTGCTAAGCATTCTGCTGGCCAGCTGATTGGGGCCCAAAACCTTGCAGTGGAGAGCTCTAGGTAGTGTCCCTTTTAAGAGTTGATGCAAGGAAAGGTAAAATGTTCCTAGCCATTAAGTCTGTCCCTCTGTTAGGCTGCAGTGTATGGTTGACCAGCGGCCTCTCACCAGTCCTGTATAAACAGAAGCTTTTCATTCAATTGCCAGGCACAAAAGCGCCTCCCTTTATCTGTTTGGTGGTTTCCTCAGCATCTTTATTGTGTAGCAGGCTCCCCACAATCCAGATTACAATCCAAGGCTCAAGGATAGCATCTGCTCTGCTTCCTCTGTTCCCAGACAGATTGCCCACCCACTGTCCTTGCTGCACTCAGGTGGATCACAATCTGTATAAACCCTTGTCTCACCAACAGAAAAAGAGCCCTACTCCTTCTACAGGGGAAAATACTACAGTCCCTCCCCTTTAATGTCTTTCTTGGGAATTGTAGTTTTCCACCCAGCTTACGGTATAGCTCAGTCTCTTCTGCAAACTACACTTTCAACAATCCTGCATGAATTTCCTCAGGGTCTCTCTTGTAATCCATGTCCCCTGGGTGCCCTCTATTGGATGGAGGTAGGATTAACACTGGCTGTAACAGTTTCACACTAGACTCTTTGTTATGGCTGTGTCAGTGTTAAAGTCCTTTGAGGGTACACACACAGAAGCAGCAGCAGCACAGTCAGAATGCAAATGCTTCTGTGCTGCCAGTTAAATACTGGGCTACATGTATGTAACCTCAGCTACATAGAGTATACAGCACTGTGTTGCGACAGTGGGATGGGAACTTCCCATCCCTTTTCCTGAAATAAAATAGCATATAGCTGCAAAAAACAAAAAGAGAACATGCAACTGGTGCAATAGGAGCCTTCCCTTGGACTTTTAAGGCAGAAATGGGAGTAATGAAATATGTAAAAGGCAACCAAGTGCCAATTTTATTCAGTACAAAAGATGAATTTTATCGTCAAAAAAAAGTCACTTTAAAATATACAAAGTACAACAATGAATTAGTTATACATATGTAGCAGATACCTCTTCAGACTAATTCAATCCATGAGGGGAGAGCTGCCTGCTAGCAGCTGTGTGGGCTTTTTCACCCCCCTTCCCATTTTCTCACACACACAGAACTGTTTGCTCTGTAGCTTCCCTATTGGAGGAGACTGGCAGCCAATCACCAGGAAACAGCAGCAGAGAAGTGTGGGATATGAAGTCATAACACAAGGCAAGCTGATTGACTGTTTAAGACAGTAGACCACAAATCCCAGGAAGATTGTGGAAGAGAAAACAAAAGACAGGGAGGGACTAGGCCAAGGCATCTTGTGTTTCCTGGATCCCATGAGAGGAGGAACCGCTCTGTTGCTGTGTGTGAGAGGGGGATTGCAGCTTACCCAGTGACACACAGTCTGCAGCCCAGCCCAGAGGAACAGTACCTGCATGCTCCAGTAAGACGCTCTGGAGCTGTGGAGAACGTTCACAAGGGAGGCCGTTTCAACAGCTAAGACAGGATGCCATGGTGACACATTGTGTTATTAAGATATTCAAAGAACGTTTCTAATGATTCAACACTGCCATTCCATAGGAGGAGGATGTCGTCAATATAACGTGCCCACAGGACCAAGGAAGAATTCCCGTGGGCATAGTCGACATCCTCCTCCCACTTGGCCATAAATAAATTGGCGAGGCTAGGGGTGAATTTAGCGCCCATAGCCACGCGTCTGTAAATAATACTGTTGGTTGAACCAAAAATAATTATGTTTGGTTGTGAATTCCAACAACTCAATGATAAAGGAACATTGAAAAGAAGCAATGGAAGGTTCCCTTTCCAGAAAATATTGGACGGCCTTGATACCCTTATCCTGTGGTATACACGTATCCATCTGATATCCATGCAATATGGGCCATCTTCATGAGATCTACCAGTCTGCGGATGGTCGTGTTTTTCGGTACAGCCTCTAGAGGATTCCATACCATTAGTGGTTGTTTCCACCACACAAGCCTGTTTGACCCATTGAACGTAGATTCTTTTGGGTTCAAACGCTCTGATAAGCCTCCATATTACTGGTGGTGGTGTTTTTCATTTCAAGTTTGCACCTATCAAGATTTTGACACCAAGTTTTGTTTGGGACTTTTCACTTTATATTGTTTTATTCACTTTGTTGTTCATTCATATGTTGTTGTTTACCCACTGGGTTCATTCAAAATAATTTTCTATATGTGTTTATACATGCAATCATTCCATTAGCCCTACACTTTTTGTCCTAGATTTTTTTAATGCATATGCCACATTTGCAGTGTTAGCTGCTTTCTTTGTTTTAGGCAGCGCAGAATTATTTTTTACACTGTTATGGTCAGATGAGACTAAAATTTAATTATTTTGCCTGAACACCAAACTATATGTCTAGCGGAAATACAATACAGCTCACCATTCAAATAACACCATTCCTACAGTAAAGCATGGAGGTGGTAGTATCCTGTTATGGGGGTGTTTCTCTGCAGCAGAGACTGGAGCAGTTGTCAGGATAGAAGAAAAATGGATGGGGCAAAATACCATCAAATTCTTG
Organism: Aquarana catesbeiana; assembly: GCF_042186555.1. Taxonomy (NCBI): domain Eukaryota; kingdom Metazoa; phylum Chordata; class Amphibia; order Anura; family Ranidae; genus Aquarana; species Aquarana catesbeiana. The sequence continues at coordinate 112,882,526 of NC_133334.1, forward strand.
AGGAGCATCTGCTGTCCTCTACCAGAAAGTTGTCAATAGGAAGAAGCTTTACCTTCCAACATGACAATGACCCAAAGCACACAGCAAAAATGACCACACAGTGGTTGAAGGAGAAAAGGGTGAATATCATTAGTCAGAGCCCAGACTTAAACCATATTAAAAATCTGTGGAATGACTTGAAAACTGCAGTCCACAAACGATTACCATCAAATGTAACTGAACTTGAGCAGTTCTGCAAAGAAGAGTGGGCAAATATTGCAAAATCTAGATGTGCAAAGTTAGTCGAGACATATCCCAACAGACTAAAGGCTGTAATCAAAGCAACAGGTGGTTCAACAAAATCATGACATAAGAGGGTGATCCTTTTTCCAACTCAGTAATTCTGTTTTTTAATTATTCTTTTTTTCTGACATGTTGGTGTTATATCATTCACTTGGATGTTATACATTGCACTGGTAAATACAGCTGGATAAAACAAAAACTGAGTCCGTTTTCATTTCAGGCTGCAAAGCAACAAAATGTGATTATTTTAAAGGGGGTGATTCTTTTCTATACCCATTGTAACTCTAAACTGGTTACCTAAAAATCGCCATAGAAGATGTTTTCAAAGCATTTTCATGTTGTGTAGTTTGGCACAGTTCCACCAGCATACACAATTTTAAAGCGTGACTTGTTGGGTATACATTTACTTGACATCATCTTTTACAGTTTACCAAAAAATTTGTGTTTGTGTTTACTAAAATTCATTAAAGTGTATTTTTTTCAAAAATTTTAGTTTGAACCGCTGTGCAAATACCCAAATAAAGATTTCAACACCCACCATTTTATTCTCTAGGGCCTCTGCTAAAAAATATATAATGTTTGGGGTTCTAAGTAATTTTCTAGCAAAAAAAATATAATTTTTACATGTAGGAGAGGAATGTTAGAATTGGCCTAGGGAAAAAGTGGTTAAGCTACAAACAAGTAGCAAGTATAATTGCAATGTTCTTAAAGTAGAACAAAAGGCAAAACACATTTTTCTCCTTTTAAAGGACAGGTTAAAATGACCCAGCAGTTTTGTCACCTGTGTCCAGTTGCAGAGATATGCCTTAAGCCCCTGCTCACACCGGTGTGATTTGGAACTGTCAAATCGCATGACAAATTGCACCATATTGTCGGCAATCGAACCGGTTGAAGTTGCCGTGACTCGTGGTGCAGCAACTTTGAAAAAGGTACCGGCACTACTTTTTGCCAATTGCATTGCAACTTGCATAAACTTCTGTTGTATGAAGGCGCAAGCCACAATGAACTTGGCAGTGCAAATCACAATGATGTGCGGCTTTAAAATTGCGATGAAGTAACCAATTCTGAAGGTCCCCTTTACTCCTGTTCTGGATATCATTTTACTTTTAGTAATGATGAGAAACAAGTCAAACAAGTCAAATTGAGGGTAAATATCCCCAACTGGGGCACAGACCTCAATAAACAAGGGTGCATTGCGGTGCGCCTGTGGCAGAATACACACAGAGAAATACTGCACCGCATATTGCACCGCATCCAATTCGCAGGACATTTTAAAATACATTCATTTGAATGCATCTGGTTCACATATGTGCGTTACATTCGCACTGCGCATTGAACAAAAAAAGTGTGCGTTTTCTGGGCATTGCGGTGCAAATTAAAAGCCCATTATCTTTTATGGGAACGCATCTGATTCACAGATGCATTCCGTTCTAAACACAAATTCTCTCCTTCTCCTCACTACACCTCCCCCCTCTCCCTGCTCACTGATCCGCAGCTAAAACGCAGAGGAACCTCTGAACAACTGATTTTTATCTTCGCAGTGAAACCGGAGCTTCAATTCGCAACGCACATGTGTGAACCCGGGCTTAATCTCAGACCCTATATCATTTATAAAGTTATTAAAAAGTAAGGGTCCCAACACTGAACCTTGGGGTACACCACTAATACCCTTAGACCATTCAGAGTAAGAATCATTAACCACTACTCTCTGAATTCGTTTTTTTAGCTTTTTTTATCCATTCACAAATTGATCTTTCCAAGCCTGTAGACTTTACCTTACACATGAGCCGTGTGTGGGGAACTGTCAAACTCTTTTGCAAAATCCAAGTATACCACATACACAGCCACCCCTCTGTCCAAGGTTTTACTTACCTCATCGTAAAAAGAAATCAGGTTTGTTTGACAACTTCTGTCTTTTATGAATCCATGCTGTCTGTTGCTTAAAATATTTTTTTCCAGCAAGAACTCGTCTATATGGTCCTTTATTAAACTCTTCAGTATCTTCCCAACTATAGAAGTTAAACTAAGGCTACTTTGACACTCCGGCGCGTGGGGGGGGGGCTAGCGGTAAAGCAATGCTAGTTTTAGCGGTGCTTTACCGCTGTTATAGCAGTGCTTTTTGGCCGCTAGCAGGGAGCTTTTAACCCCTGCTAGTGGTCAAATAAAGGGTTAAAAGCTTCTGCAAAGTGCCGCTGCGGAAGCGTTTTGCAGGCGCTTGGGCAGCGCTGCCCATTGATTTCAATGGCAGGGGCAATGGAGGAGCAGTGTACACACTGCTCCTCCACCGACCCAAAGATGCTGCTTGCAGGACTTTTTTTCCTGTCCTGCAAGCTCACTGCCCCAGTGTGAAAGCACTCGGGCCTTCACACTGGGGTGGCTTGAGAGGTGCTTTTCAGGCGCTTTACATGTGTTATTTTTAACGCAAAAATGCCTGAAAAGCTCCCCAGTGTGAAAGGGGTCTTGCAGGTCTATAGCTATTTGGTAAAGACTTTGATCCCTTTTTAAATATGGGCACCACATTGGCCCTACACCAATACAGTGGTATCATTCCAGTCATTAACGAGTCCCTAAAAATTAGAAACAATGCCTTTAAAATGACAGAGCTCAATTCTTTTAGGTATTACGGGTGGATGCCTTCTGGTCCAGGTGCTTTATCCACCTTTATTCTATCTAAATATTTGTGGACCATATCACTTTTGAGCCATTGTGGATCATTTGGGGCTGTGCCAATACCACCCCCATTATGCATATGAGCTCCCCAATGCTTCTTTGTATACACAGGGCTGAAGAAAGTATTTAATAAATTAGCCTTCTCTTTGTCCCCAGTCACTCACTCTAGATTATTTTGTAAAGGGCCCCTTTTGTTAAGACATGACCTTTTTACAATTAATATATTTGAAGAATTTTTTGGGGTTTGTCGTTCGTTTTGAATTTTTGCGTCCTTGATTTCCTTTTTACATATTCTGTTATATTCTTTGTAGCATTTAAACGATGATAGTGTTCCTTCATTTTTATATGTGATGAGAACTTTTAAGGCGTCAGCATACCAAGACATTTTGACAATTTCAGGCTCCTAAAATACAGGGCCCAAAATACATCCCTGAGAATTACAGACCAGTTAGCCTAACATCAATAGTAACTCTTGGAGGGGATGATAAGGGACTATATACAAGATTTTAGTAATGAGAACTGTATCATTAGCAGTAATCAGCATGGATTCATGAAGAATCGTTCTTGCCAAACCAATCTATTAACCTTCTATGAAGAGGTGAGTTGCCATCTAGATAAAGGAAGGCCCATAGATGTAGTGTATCTGGATTTTGCAAAAGCATTCGACACAGTTCCACATAAGTTTACTGTGCAAAATAAGGTCCGTTGGCATGGACCATAGGGTGAGTACATGGATTGAAACCTGGCTACAAGGGCGAGTTCAGAGGGTGGTGATAAATGGGAAGGCTGTTTCAAGATGCACAATATGGAGGCACTTGAAGAAAGAGAGGCTGCATGGTCGAGTCGCCAGAGGAAAGCCATTACTATGCAAATGCCACAAAGTATCCCGCTTACAATACTCCAAACAGCGCAGAGACAAGCCTCAAACCTTCTGGCACAAAGTCATTTTGGAGTGATGAGAACAAAATTGAGCTGTTTGCCCACAACTATAAACGCTACTTTTGTAAAGGAGTCAACAAGGCCTATGATGAAAGGTACATCATTCCTACTGTGAAACATGGAGGTGGATCGCTGATGTTTTGGGAAGCTACAAAGGCACAGGAAATTTGGTCAAAATTTATGGCAAGATGAATGCAGTACGTTATCAAAAAATACTGGAGGAACATTTGCATTTATCAGCCAGGAAGCTGTGCATGGGACATACTTGGACATTCCAACATGACAATGATCCAAAACACAAGGCCAAGTCGACCTGTTATTTGCTACAGCAGAATAAAGTGAAGGTTCTAGAGTGGCCATCTCAGTCTCCTGACCTCAATATCATTGAGCCACTCTGGGGAGATCTCAAATATGCAGTTCGTGTAAGACAGCCCAAGAATTTACAGGAACTGGAGGCTTTTTGCCAAGAGGAATGCACAGCTTTACCATCTGGGAAGATAAAGAGTCTCATCCACAAATACCACAAAAGACTTCAAGCTGTCATTGATGTTAAAGGGGGCAATACACGGTATTAAGTACTGGGGTATGTAAACTTTTGATCTGGGTCATTTGGGTAGTCTCTGTTGTCATTATGATTTAAAAAGAGTAAACAGTTGATTGATAATAAATGGCTTCAGCTAAACACTAACCATGAGTGAAAGAAAAGTTTTTGTGTTATCATTCATATTCTCTGAAAAATGGCCAAGAAATCATAAATTCTGCCAGGGTATGTAAACTTATGAGCACAACTGTATATCATCTGGCAAAGAGACCGTAATGCATTTGTAAAATAAGAGTGAAAGTACCTTGCAGCAGTGTTCCGTGGAACAGGTATCCCCATGTGAAGGTTTCCCCTCACCACCTGTTCCACTGACAACTTTGAATTTTTGGGAAAATGGTCTCTTTTTGCTACTGTGACAAAAGGCAAAGAAAAAGTGTGAACCTCCCTAACATGGTCACTGTTCTGCTTCCAAAAACAGAAGCAAAATAAAGATACATTTAGTTTTGTAGGCAATAGATACATTAGGCCAGTGTTTCTCAAACTTTTTTGTTTGGTGGCGCACCAAAAAGATCTAAAAATGTTCACGGCACACCTGAAAAGACTTAACAATTTTTGTGATGAAGAACTTATTTATTTTTACATATATATTTAATTTTAAATTTATTGTGAAGGATGTGCCTGCTTTCGAGAGCAAATCGGATTGAACAGAGGCTCCAAAGTTGACAAAAAGTGTGCATTTCATCGCCGATTTTAAGAAGTCTCTCTCTATTTTTGATTTGATTTCAGTCAATGCTGAAAATACAAACTCACAAAACTATGAAGACACAAATGGCAGAATTACTTTGATTTCTTTTGAACTGATTGCAGGATATGAGTTCTTGATTGACATCAAAAACTCATCCAGGCTCTTTTGGGTAAAGTTCTCCCGAAATCTCGCACAAGTCTCACGTTACAAAAGGAACCAATGAATGAAAGACTGACACATTGTGTTTTTATATATGTTACTTTTTAACTTTCGCAACATTGATTTACCATTTAATTTTTCGATATGTTCAAGGTTTCAAAATGCTAGCAATTTTCAATAATTGTCAAAACTCCCACGGCACACCTGTAAATCTCTCATGGGACACAGTTTGAGAATCACTGCATTAAACAAACGCTTAGGCTTGGTTTACACTAGTGCAACTTGAGTCACACAGAATCACTCAGTAGCACAGATCAATTTTGTAAAAGGTTCTAGCCTGTAAAACTTAAAGAGCAACTCCTGCACAATTTTGCCCGCATAGGATAAATAAATCTTATCAACGTCGCCTTCAACTTAGTTGCATCCTACTAGCACTACATATAATTGCAATAAAGGTGGTATCAAAATCTGTGTGAACCTGGAAAGCAAAGCACAAAAACAGCGCTCATAACAGGTAACACACCTTATAGATTAAAGGTGGAGTCCTTCACTGGGTGCTCTGGCTCAAATGGCCTCCAGCCATTGAAAATGCAGCTCCAAGAAAGATGTAGCTGACAACTCCAGAATCCCATGAAAATTTTTATTTGCTACATAAAGGTCAAGACTTAAAACAGCTGATGAGCAGGGTTAATAAAACAATTATTCAATTAAAATTAAAAACTGGCAAATGTGGAAAAAAGCAGCACTGGATTCTATTCATATCAGATGTGGGCTTACAATACTATAAAAACATTCAGCATATCAAAAAGACACCATGCATAACAGTAGACTTGTGCAAGCTGGTATCTAGATTGATGTTGTGCCCTACAGCAAAAAGCATTTCATTAATAAAAGCAATAAGGCTGAAGCAGCAGATATAAAACATCTGGTGCAATCAATACTTTATATTATTTATTTTATTTTAGAAATAAATTCAAATCCCACCTGGAATTTATACCTGCAGGGGCTCTAGTACCAAGGGTAAATATCCACCAGACCTCTCTCTCAAGTAGTCTATGGTGGAGATCACCTCCCGGGGAACTTTTATTAACCCTTTCCACACCACTAAATACACAAGATTCCATATTTCCAGCGTCCACATGTTCAAAGTGTTTCGATACATTAGATTCCTGTTATTGGAATAAGCTGCACTATTATATTGTTCACTCATCCTGACCCTAAGAGATCTGGAGTTGCATCCTACATATTGGAGTGCTCATGCTGTGCATTCCACAACATACACAATATTCTCTGTGCCTCAATTAATAAAATCTAGAATTCTCTGCCGGTGGCTCGAGAGACAATGGTCTTGTTATTTCTACTGTCACTCAATTGCTGTATTGCTTCTGCCTTATAGTTCTCAGAAGAGAGGATCACCACTGCTCCTCCCTTGTCAGCTTCCCATATCACTATATCTTTCTGAGGTTTCAAACGGGTAAGGGCTTTCCCTTTCGGTCTTATTTAAATTGTCTGTGGCAGGGGTGAAGAAGCAGTAGACAATCCTCTCTTTAGATCCACAAGATCCCTTTCTACTAACTGTTAAAACATTTCTACCGCTGAACTTCAGGTGTTAATGGAATAAAAATATTTATTGCCCTTGATATCATCCTTATCTATGCCATACATACCCCCAGAGGAATCGGACTGGAGTCTCTCAAGCAGTGGCAACCCATCCATAGGGCGGCCCGTCCTTTATGTGATGTCAATGCAATCACGTGATTGCAGATGAGAAGCTTCATTTGCAGGGATTTGTGCTACATTGTGGCGCAATGCAATGCGCCACAACACTCCCTGTTTCTCTGTGCCAGGGGGAAGCCGGAAGTGACATCGATACTCAGTGGATGAATTGCACGGCCCGAGTGGGGCCTATTTACAGAAGTATATTCCCTTGTGATGGTAATTAATGTTGACAGGAAAATAGGCGACAGCCACCTGTCATGGTAATTAATGTTGACAGGAAAATAGGCGACAGCCACCTGTCTTTACTAAAGCCAACAGCTTAATGATTCTGTTTGCCATGGGCATCCATTTTTTAATGGCAGTTACTGCTCTTGTGTAAAATGTTGTTAATTGCTCCATGAACTGTTGAACAGCTGATAAATCTACTGTAGACAGATGTTCTCTTTCTTGGTAGCCATTGAAAATGCTGTCTGTTGATTTGAAGTTCACACTATTATGGTCAAATGCAATCAGTGTTTAGCTTTCAAGTGAAGCCAACAAGTTTGGCCTGATAAAACACTGGAAAATTTGATTGAATTGAGTGAAATTTGGCAGAACTGCTTGAAGAAACAGAGATTTGCACTTAGTGATAGGATCCTGTAGCTTGATGCTTATTCTGTCCACAGTTAGCAAGCAGTGTGCATCATCACTAAGGATGAACCGAACCCCCCAGTTCGTGCAGACCAGAACATCCAAACAGGCAAAAAATTCGGATGAACAAACGAACACCGTTAAAGTCTATGGGACACAAACATGAAAAATCAAAAGTGCTCATTTTAAAGGCTTATATGCAAGTTATTGTCATATGTCACGTGACGTCAGAGGAAGGCAGGGTCGCCCGTTTACGTCACCGAGTGGCCCCGCCCTCAGCTATATAATAGCTGTCATCGAGAAGAAGCGTCACTCAGCGTGAACCTCCCAAGGAGGTGGAGGTGTTGCGGCTTTTTTTTTTCTTTTTTCGGCTCATTGGCAGCGTGATAGAAGATGAATGGACATCACTGGACATTTTTATTTTTTTATCTTTTAATAAAGGACTTGTCCCTAAGTGTCTCCTTTTTTTTTTTTTACTATTTTTTACACTTTTTTGTGAAATGGTAAGGGTTCAATGTACCCATTACCAATTCAATGCAACAATCATCACTGCAGCCCTCCATCGGTCTGGACTTTATGGCAATGTGGCTAGACGGAAGCCTCTCCTCAGTGCAAAACACATGAAAGCCCACTCGGAGTGTGCAAAAAAAAGCGCCCAAAGGGCTCTCCGACTGTGAGGAACATGAATCTCTGGTCTGATGAAAAGAAGATTGAACTATCTGGCCTTTTTTTTTTTTCACAAGAAATGAACTATCTGGCCTTGATTCTAAACATTATGTCTGGAGGAAACCAGGCACTGCTCATCATCTGCCCAATACCATCCCAACAGTGAAGCATGGTGGTGTCAGAATCATGCTGCATAGGTTTATCTTCAGCAGCAGGGACTGGTAGACTGGTTAAGGTTGAGGGAAAGGTGAATGGAGCAAAGTACAGAGATATCCTCAATGAAATCCTGTTCCACAGCACTCAGGACCTCAGTCTGGGCCGAAGGTTCACCTTCCAACATGACAACATTCCTACGCACACAGCCAAGACAACACAGGAGTGGCTTAGGGACAACTCTGTGAATGTCCTAAAGTGGTCCACCCAGAGCCCTGGCTTGAACCCTATTGAATATCTCTGGAGAGACCTGAAAATGGCTGTGCACTGACGGTTCCCATCCAATCTGATGATTTGCAAAGAAGAATGGCAGAAAATCCCCAATCCAGGTGTGCAAAGCTTGTCGTGTCATACCCAAAAAGACTCAGGGTTGTAATTACTGCCAAAGGTACTTTAACAAAGTACTGAGTAAAGGGTCTGAATATTTAAGTACATGTAATATTTCAGTTTTTTATTTTTAATAAATTCAGATATTTCTAAAATTCTTTTTTTACTTTGTCAATATGGGGTACTTAGTGTAGATTAATGAGCAAAAAAAAAAAAATTAAATTAAACAACTGTAGTATCAGGCGTCAACATAACAAAACTGAAACAAGTGAAGGGAGTTTGACTATTTTATGAATGCACTGTATGTCTAGTTTCATTAATCTGTAATGAAAAGTGAAAACATGCAGGTTTTTGGCACAACGCCTCTTTATTGCACTTGTTTTTTGAAATGATGTTTAAGATTAGCCTGGACACTTTGGTATGCTTACAGTTGATGGATTTTGCTATTTTGGAGTCTGGAAACCAATGGGCCATGTTATTGGTCATCTAACAAAAGTCGTGGCAAATGTCTTTTGTGTAATAAAATGTACCTTTTAACTACGTTAAAGTGCTTTTTAATTATTTTTTTTTTTTTAAACAAATTTAGCAATTCCAGGGCTGGCTTTCCTAGCTGCAACAATAGACTTGTGTTTTGAACTTGCAACATGACTATGGACACCACGAACACCACCATGTAATATGCTGAACAATTTTTTCCACCACAGACACTGCATTTTTTTGATTCAACATCTGCTCTTAACCAATATTTGTTAGGCAGGAGCCTGAAAAGGAACAATGCCTAAATGTGTGAGTTTTCTTATTGGAGGGAGTGTTGCTTCCATTCCTGAAGTGGAACTGCAGACAGCACAACCTACAACACACACCCTGAACTGTTTTGTGTTATCAACACCAGCTTTTAAATGTGTCAAATTTTAATTTGAGATTAAACAGCCCTTTAAAATGTTTTCCCACATCTGTGAAAAACCTACAGCCTTGGGTGCTGCAGACGCCTGTCTGAAGACAGTGAGGAAATTAATAGCTGTTAATGAAAACTGATCATTTGGAACTTATGGAAAAACTTTAGAAGCTAGAAAAACATATTGGCAGCACTTAGACATGCATCAAATGTGCAGTTTGGCTTTGACTCTTGAAGGAGAGTGTCTTAAGAAAAAAAAAAAATGTTGTCTTTGTTAGTCACTTGGCTTATACAGTAGGCTTCAAAGATAAAATATATGTGGTGTATTAGTATAAAAGATAAACACGTACTGTTTAGTAGATCATGATATCTAAACTGGGGGTGGTGGTGGTTGTGGAGCCATACAGCTCACTTCTCAGTGTATTGACTGGAAGTGGAACAGGCTGGTCAACAGTAGTGGTGAGTCCAGGAAAAGCTTACTGCATAAAGAGGGACAAGGAGAAAAACAAACCTGAGACTAGATCAGATACATTTTGCAAAAAAAAAATACCCCACCAAAACAAACTGTGCACTTTCTTGCTGTATGATATAGCTGTAGATTGAATCCAAAGACTGTCAGGGAATGCTTCAGGAGTTGCAGCAGTGCTGCTTGAAGGTAGTCAGCTAACTGTGTGTTTAATGCAGTTAATTTAAAGCGGGGATCCACCTATCTATCATTTTTTTTTTTTTTAGTTCATTCACAAACTTTTCTTCTCAGCATTACATACTCACATATTGTGTGTAATATGTCCGCCTGTGTCAGATTTCGTCGGAAAGAATAACTTATATTATTCACTGCAGGCGGTTTCCATCTTCATTGTGGGCATTTGAAGCCCACAAGCATTTATTTCCTGGATGTGGTGAATGCTGTGCTCCCAGCATTCACTGCTCGTTCCCGCACATGCTCAGTGGCATCCTGAGAAGCCTGAGACTAGCTCCCAGGATTCTGTGCGGAGTCTGGGAGAGGCTAGAAACACGCCTACTCCCACGGGAGGAGAACCAGGAAGTGCAAAGAAGAATAGAAAAATAAAAGGTAATTGCGGCGATTTAAATTTTTTTAAACGGCATGTCAGCATCTAGGCAAGGAAGAGAATACATACAGATATTGTTCAAAATTTGGGTGGAACCCCGCTTTAATCCAAGAATGTCGGCAGTCAGGAAGGTGTTAGCGGCAGTGGAACAGGTTGTTCAATAGTAGTGTGGCGTGATTGTGAGTCCAGGAGAAGCTAACTGCACAAAGAAGGTGATCAACCCTAGAATAAAGCATAATGCCAACTAAACCCATCCAAAACATTCTCAAATATTAAACATCGCCCCCCTAGGGAGAGAGACATTGCTCCATTGCCCCCCAGGGAGAGAGACACTGCTCCATTGCCCCCAAAGAGAGAGAGAGCGAGAGAGACATTGCTCTATGGACCCCAGAGAGAGAGAGGGGCAATGCTCCATTGCCCCCAGGCCCAGACAGAGAGACTGCTCAATTCATTGCCCCCAGCAGACAGAGACTGAGAGAGACTGCTCCATTCATTGCCCCAGCCCCAGCTTCAATTTGTCCCAGACTCAGACAGTCAGACATCTCAGAGGTCCAGGCCTCCCCAGACTGCTCGACGAAAAAAAATTGCACCCAATGTGGTGCAGTGCTACATTACCAAATACTGATTTACCGATGATGAGACAGTTCTGGGCAAGTGGGCACACTAGGCAGCAGCAGGTTGGCAGTGGCCGCAAGTAGTGTGAGACAGGTGGGCAGTATCACGTTAATTCCTCCCGGCTTGCATTGGAATGGAGGCTATTGGGAAAAGGTATGTCAGGTGTGGTTTCTATACACACGTTTGCGCCATGGAATTAGACACTGGCTTGAGTCGCACAGTGCATGCGTGCACTCTCCTGGACCTGCACTGCCGCTGCATGGCCTGAACAATACTAAGCAGCATCTGGCTGGCTTTGGAATGGCATATACACAGTTTCAAAGCCTCTTTTTTTTTCATTTAGTGCCTGTTCCTGCATGTTTATGTACAGGTAAAAATTGCATGATTTTTACAAACTGTAAATTTAAGTGCATTTGGCATTCTTGTCCAGGAGTTACAGGAATAAGACAGGAAGTCCCCATCTCACTGCCAGAACACAGCACAGTACACTGTATATAGCTGTGGCTACATACAGTTAATACTGAGTGCCCAGGAAGTATACCCGTTTGTGCAGTAAATGGTTTGTTTGGGTCACCTTGCCCCAAACAAACTATTTGAAGGTACAATGAACATGGAGATCATCTTTAAAGTGCTTCTCCTCTCCCCTAGACTAACAAAGCAATTATACCTTGCAAGGACTAATTTGCACATTTCTAGGGTTGGTTATAAATTAGCTCCTCGAGTTTAAAAAAACATGGCAGAGGTGTTGCTATTGCATTGACTAATATTGCTATGATCTAGCGCTTGCTAACTTTCAAAACTTAAATAAAAAAAAATAAAAAAAACGCCTTTCCCCTAAATATTCTAGTCAAACTGGTATTCCTATGCCTGGAGGGATGAGTGTACAACCCCCATTACACTAATAATGTTTCTGTGCGCTTCAGATTTTTGACAACCAACTCAAAGAGCTGATGGCTGATGTTAATGGGACTGGGATTTTTTTAGCTAGTGCCCAGGAGCAGGTGTGCAATTTGAGAATGGTTTATGTGATAACCTTGTAATCCCACACTTTAAGCATTCTTATAGATCAATTGTCTGTATTAAAGTGTATGTCTACCCAAAATATTTTTCTTTTTTCAATTTTACTGATAGTGTGACAACAATTTCACCAAACAGGAAGTAAGGAAAAGTCTGCAATAGGGAAACAAACAAAAGAAAAGCTGATGGAACTCCAACCTATAACTGACCTTTGCATCAAGGCGCAAATGGAAGGGTAATGCATGTCAAAAAACAAACAAAAATTCCGAGCTCACTTGTCAGCCTGCAACAAATCGAATGTACCCCATCTAACCGTTCCTGTTAAAAACAAGGGATTTCGTTTGCACACATTTGCAAAGATATGCGTAAGCTGCAGCGGCCATGTCACGGCACTCTAGTGTAAATATATAATAATGGATCCCTCTAGGCATACCTGCCCTTTAATCTACCCATTATTATATATGTTTTTCAACTTGGGATACTCACAAAATTATAGAGTTAGGACTGCAGTACACTGGCTGCTGTAGTTTACCCATATGTTTGCAAATGTGTGTAAACTAAACCCACTTGTTTATTTCGTGAACATGGTCAATTCGGTTTGTTGCAGGCTGGCTTGTAAGTCAGTTGGGCATTTTTGTTTGTTTTTTGAAAAGCTGATGGAAATCTTCCCAATATTCTACTGATAAAATCATTCTATTTACGTGTATGCTGTTAGAAAATAAAAGTGAAGCGCTACAAATCAATAAATTACAAATTTTTATGCAACAATATTAATGACCCCCAATTGATTCTGTATGCTCAACTTGATTGGAAATATAAGTTAAAACCTGGTAGTTAAGGCCTTCCCCCTTTCCATCTCCACCTATCAATTTTTAACCGACCACCATCCATCCTGAGGCTCACTCTGACTCCTTTTCTAGACCCTGTTCTACTAGTTTACTTTTGAACCATTTTTTGTTGCGGCCTCTGACATTGTTAAATGCATTCTCACCGAAAATATAAAAAAAAAAAAAAAAAAAATGTGACCAAAAAGTGAAAAAAAGGCTATACAGAAAATGTACAAAAAATTACATCTAATTCATTAGTGTTATGTATAGAACAATGTAATCCAGTCCACAATAGTATCAAGTCCACAGAGAGTCTCCAAATAAGAAGTAGTGAAAAGACACCTTGTGAAAAGTCCTCTGAAAGTGGACTCCACCCATAAGTGCAATGTAGCTCCTTATCAGAACCTATTGACCTATGTATTTCAGATGGTCATATAGCGCTTTAGGGAATATAGTTCTCCCTCAAACCAAACTACATCCTTCTTCAAAGCCAATATGGAATGCGTCACCAATATCACTCAAAAATAAGACACAAAAAATGCTCTCATGGTGTAAAACTGTATAGTGAAAGTTTACTAACGGATTAAAATGCACACTCACATGTTAAAAGATCAAAACTGGCTTTATGAGTGTTCGTGACTCTGAATGACGTTCCTATGGACTTGTAAACTAATAGTACCAACCATCCAATGAGGCCCGCATGCATGATGACGTCACTGTCGTAGGCCCCAGTCCACGTGTTTCATCAGAGATGTCATCTGGGAGATGGGCAAAAGGACGCCTAAAGCAATATGCATTAGGATCTTATATAGAGCAGCTGTGCCATCTTAATTACTGGCTACACTTCCCTTAACTCGTAAGTGGCCTCTCTCTGGGCAACATAGCACCACCACAGGACAAAAAATAAAAAACAAGGAAAAAAGTCATTGGAGCACACAGATAGAAATAATATATCATAAAAAAAGCACCATATTGTGTCAAAAAATGAATAAGACACATAGAAGAGGAATATACTAATCCATGTCAAAGATAAAAGTAAATATTTAATAAATTATTAATTAAAGAATTAATACAGTTCTCATTCACCCTCAAGCAGAAAAGCAGTCCTTGAACTTTGTTTTTGTATTTTATTTAGGGGTATTAAACTTGGATGGGGTAAAGGAGTATGGGATGCCCACTTGGTTGAAGAAAGTATACGGGACACAACTATATACACTTCCTGTATATACTCTTCTACACTTCAGCTCCAGCACAGCACTTGCTTGCAGACTATTCCTCCTTAATATCTCCAGCACATCACATGCTTGTTCTTCCAGGAGCAGCTAGCACTATATTTTAGGCCTGACACTGGCTCAGGCAGGCCTTAGCAAATACCCTTTGCAGGCAGGGACCGTGGGCCCATCTGGTGTAGCAGAAAAATAGTGGTAGTCCTAGTGCTAGCTGTCCACGTGCCTACTGATCCCAGCACCACCTCTTTAGGCCCTGCCAGCCCTCCTGGCTGCAGATGTCAGTCTCCACTGCCACTTCACTGGCTCTGCACCCATCCCAGACTGCAATCTCCCAGTCCTCTCGGGCATGCCTCCCCAGTCCTTCTTGACTGTGCATCACTCACCAGCCCTCTTGACTGCAACCTGCTGTTCCTCCCTGGTGACTTTGCCTGGCAGTGCTCTCCTGCTGTCCTCTCCTTGCTCAAATGCCACCTGTCCAGGACACCTCTGTGTGTCATGAGAAGGGTCCTGTCCACACCCCCAGGCCCAAGGTCACCCCCCCAGACTGGGGAGCTCCCTCAGGGTGATGAAAGCCTAGCACTCCATCTCCAGCTTCCACCCGAACAACTCCTCTCCAGCTGGGCTGACCCTGGGTATTTATTGAGGCCTCCCCCTGCCAGTCCAGGTTGGGGATTGGTCAGGGCTCCTAAGAATACCACAGGCAGCTCCACTTTTCCTCTCCTTCCTTTCCAGAAGATGCTAGAATATTCTGGAAAGAAGTGCTGCCTGTGAGTCACCAGCTCTGCTTGCGTCACTCAACCCTGACCCAGAAGAAAAACACACAGGCTTGGCTGCCAACCAATCCTGACATTTTACCTATTCTGTACAAAAAAATCATACTCACTATCTAGCAACCTAGAGGGTGCTATATACATCATATGAATCATGACTTCTACAACCTTCCTGACCCCTGTGCTCTGAATGCTATGCTGGGTTTTTAACAGTCCTGACCAAGGTGTTTTTTTTCTCAACAGCTGCTTGTTGCTATATACTGTAGTTTCCAACTATTTTAGTGAAGTTCATCTTTAATTTAGGTTCAGATAAAATGTTATATCTATGTCTATATTCTGTATTATATTTTAAAAATGACGTGTCAAATAGGGATGGGCTGTCTGGCGTGGGGGTCCCCCTCAAAATCAGGTCTGTTATGGATTTTAAGGGGAACACTGTGCCAAAATTTAAAAAAAATGGCGTGGGGGTCCCCCTAAAAATCCATACCAGACCCTTATCCGAGCATGCAACCTGGCAGGCCACAAGAAAAGAGGGGGGACGAGAGAGTGCCCCCCCTCCTGAACCGTACCAGGCCACATGCCCTCAACACGGGAAGAATGTCCCCATGTTGATGGGGACAAGGGCCTCATCCCCACAACCCTTGCCCGGTGGTTGTGGGGGTATGCGGGCGGGGGGCTTATCGGAATCTGGAAGCCCCCTTTAACAAGGGGACCCCCAGATCCCAGCCCCCCCTTGTGTGAAATGGTAATGGGGTACAAATGTACCCCTACCATTTCACAAAAAGTGTCAAAAATGTTAAAAAAGACCAGAAACGGTTTTTGACAATTCCTTTATTAATGTCTTCTTCTTTCCCCGCTTCTTCTTCCATCTTCTTCTGATCTTCTTCCTCTTCTTCTTCCGATCCTCTGCTTCTTCCTTCGGTCTTCTCGTCCGCATCTGCCTCCGGCTTCTTCTTCCCCGATTCGTTCTTCGGACGATCCGCATCCATGGGAGGTTCCCGCTGTGTGACGCTTCTGTTCTTCTGACAGTTTTTATATAACTGAGGGCGGAACCACCCGGTGACCCCGCCCCCCTCTGACACACGGGGACTTCACAGGGACTTCCCTATTGTTTTCCCCGTGGTGACAGAAGGCAGCGGGAAAGTGTAGATGTTTGTATGAAAATTCTTAGTACGTTTGATGACTTATCACATGTATTTTTGAAAGTAGTTCAAATTTTAATTTGTTTATAACATTTGACTTTGGTGTGAATGCACATTACAGAATGAAAACCACATACGCTGTTGGACATGTATTCATTTGAGAAAGATTTTCGATCCTACTCCTTTTGAATTAAAAAATTTGAATGTACTTAAAATGAAAAATCTCAAATTAAATTCTACTAGCGTTTGCCAGCTTAAGACATGGTAAAACACATTTATGTGAATGTGGTCTTATGTCGACCATACATGGATCTAAATTTGTCTGGTCCAGCAGGGACCGTCTGAATTTCGATCCATGTATGGGATCAAAAACCAGCGCGTCAGGTTTTTGCTACCGCCGGCAACACCGATCATTGTAATCTGACAGCGGGGACGTTTCCCCACCGTCAGCATACAAAGTAGGAATGATACCCCTGTCCACATTGAATGTGTGAATTGGCTCTTTTTTTTTTCTTTTAACCCGCTGGTTGACGAAAAAAACAAAATTGTGTGTGGCCGGGTTTAGGCTAGGTTCACACTGCTGCAATGTGATTTTGATCAGGTTTTTCAGTGTGATTATGTAGTGCAACTTTGAGTAAACTTAAATGTAATTTTAAATAAGAAAAAAAGGAGGGTTGAATCGCGCTAAAACAGATTGGTGATCATACACATCATCACCAAACCAAATATTTAGAACTAAGTGAAGAGTTCCCCTTTAGTGTATACATAAAATACAAAACACATGTCAAATGAATAATCAATCCAAAAATAAAATGTTCAAAGTGATAATAAAAAGTCCATGTATAAAAAATAAATCACCCAAGTGATATGAAAGTATCTTAAAAAAGTTCCAAAAAACATAAATTCTTGCTGTGAGAAGAAAAAAGCGCGCTTGCTCCATCACCATGAAATCAGACTGGCCGCTTACCAGAAACTCATGATCCCCCGTTACAGAGGATCAGAGAAAGCTGTTTGTTAATACTAACAAAAACAAAAATAAAAGCTGCGCTTAAGGTGAACCAAAAATACAATGTGATGAAAACTAAGCAGCCTGCATCAAGATCTAGTCTCCAAATCCCACCATAAATAATAATACAAAAAAGATGCGGCGCTAAGGACAAATATAGTGAATATGATACAATAACCAAAATATTAGTGCAAATTGAAAATTACATAATACAATGTCCCAAAACTAATGGGATAGATAGATAGAATCCAAGGCAAAACAAAGAGTCCGTGATAAATCAAGAAAGAGTGCAAAAAGGGGCCATAGCAGAGATGAGGGTGCAGTGGAGAGAATCTTCCGTAGTTCCTCACACCCGAGGTGAAATATCAAATATGCTCACCAGATCCCGTTGACCGCCATTACAGCGGTCAAAGACAGCACAGGGAATTTCGGGGCTCCCCACAACCTCAGCTCAATATTCCCGAAGAGCGACAGATGGTATCTCAGGATTCAAGAAGAGAAAGGAAAACCATCGCATAATATAGTCTGCACAGTCGTTTTATTAAAAGAATTGCACTTACAAATTCTCGTGGTAAAAACAGCATGTCACGTACGGCTGACAATCTGCGCCTCCGTCTGCTGCCTCCGCCTTCCTGGTTCGTGTAAGCCCTACACAGAGTACGGACGTGGTGACGTCATAGGCTCCTCCCTACGCGTTTCGTCACTAGCGGACGTCGTCTGGGGATTGGCCAAGCTCGAGCGTCACCGCGTGTGGGCATTAAATACACTATGGGCGCCATCTTAACTACTGGTAAGGTAATTTTGGCATTAAGGAACGGCCAGGCCGTGTTATATGCCGGCCAATAGTAATTAGGGAAGCGGAGGAAACACTTAAGGAAAAACGAAAGAAAAACGCCATCTTGTGGCCAAAAAGAATAACAGAGGAAAGACAAATTAAAAAGAGAAAAATAAATTCTCAAATGGCAGTAGCAAAACTCAGAAGGGGTGCAGCAGACAGGAGGCTAGATAAAACATTAGAAGAAACATATAAATTGTAATACATACTATAATCCAAAACCTCAATACATCAAATACTAGATATATAAAAGAGGCCGCATTGACAATATGAGAAACTAATCTCATAGAAATAAAACAGTAAAAACAATGTTTTTATTTAAAATAATCAAGAGTTGTTTAAAAAACAATTAATGTCCCAGTCAACGTTTAACCCATGTGGTACAAAAGATCTCATATGGAAGATCCACCTGGTCTCAAGCCTAGATAATGATCTGACTTTATTAGTCCCTCTCCAGTGTGGATTTAATTTATCAATTGCCATAAAAAGGGTCCCATCCGGTTTCTTATCATGATATTTGGCATAATGCCTAGATAGGTTGTGTTTTGGGTAACCCCGTTTAATATTGGCAATATGCTCCGATAGTCGCACATGTAACTCACGTTTGGTTTTTAATTTAAGTACTGTTCAACTCTCTGTGGGTGAACAAAGAGTTTTAAGCCAGGGCTTAAAATTTGCCCCCCCCCACAGATTGAACAAATTTGAAACGTTCATTGATGTTCACAAGTTTATAAGAAAACTGAACATCAAGAGACATTTCGCTTTGAATCCGATTAACAACCAGGGTTCATCTTTTGTTAATAGACCTTCCATCGTTATGAATAGAACAACTGACCCACTGTCCAGCTCACTTAATCAGACGAATGAGACTCCTATTAGACACACCAACTTATCAAATGCCTCACTATTCAACCCCCCAGGTCCCATTGCTCCCTCTATACAGGTTTTTAAAGAAATGGTAATTAAGGATTTGTTAGCATTCAATTGCCCCCCTAACCAACAAGGAGATTTCCAACACCATCTATCTAAAATCTGTGAAAGAAATGACATCGTCATACGTCCAGCGGACAAAGGGGGAGGTGTTGTCATTCTCAATAAAGTTCAGTATTTAGAGGAAATGAATAGGCTCCTCTCTGATCGAGCCACGTACTTGCCTTTGGCCGCTAACCCTACTATTAAACAACTCTTGATTATTTTAAATAAAAACATTGTTTTTACTGTTTTATTTCTATGAGATTAGTTTCTCATATTGTCAATGCGGCCTCTTTTATATATCTAGTATTTGATGTATTGAGGTTTTGGATTATAGTATGTATTACAATTTATATGTTTCTTCTAATGTTTTATCTAGCCTCCTGTCTGCTGCACCCCTTCTGAGTTTTGCTACTGCCATTTGAGAATTTATTTTTCTCTTTTTAATTTGTCTTTCCTCTGTTATTCTTTTTGGCCACAAGATGGCGTTTTTCTTTCGTTTTTCCTTAAGTGTTTCCTCCGCTTCCCTAATTACTATTGGCCGGCATATAACACGGCCTGGCCGTTCCTTAATGCCAAAATTACCTTACCAGTAGTTAAGATGGCGCCCATAGTGTATTTAATGCCCACACGCGGTGACGCTCGAGCTTGGCCAATCCCCAGACGACGTCCGCTAGTGACGAAACGCGTAGGGAGGAGCCTATGACGTCACCACGTCCGTACTCTGTGTAGGGCTTACACGAACCAGGAAGGCGGAGGCAGCAGACGGAGGCGCAGATTGTCAGCCGTACGTGACATGCTGTTTTTACCACGAGAATTTGTAAGTGCAATTCTTTTAATAAAACGACTGTGCAGACTATATTATGCGATGGTTTTCCTTTCTCTTCTTGAATCCTGAGATACCATCTGTCGCTCTTCGGGAATATTGAGCTGAGGTTGTGGGGAGCCCCGAAATTCCCTGTGCTGTCTTTGACCGCTGTAATGGCGGTCAACGGGATCTGGTGAGCATATTTGATATTTCACCTCGGGTGTGAGGAACTACGGAAGATTCTCTCCACTGCACCCTCATCTCTGCTATGGCCCCTTTTTGCACTCTTTCTTGATTTATCACGGACTCTTTGTTTTGCCTTGGATTCTATCTATCTATCCCATTAGTTTTGGGACATTGTATTATGTAATTTTCAATTTGCACTAATATTTTGGTTATTGTATCATATTCACTATATTTGTCCTTAGCGCCGCATCTTTTTTGTATTATTATTTATGGTGGGATTTGGAGACTAGATCTTGATGCAGGCTGCTTAGTTTTCATCACATTGTATTTTTGGTTCACCTTAAGCGCAGCTTTTATTTTTGTTTTTGTTAGCACTTTTATTGAGTTTCACTTTTAAGTTGCAGCTAAAGGATCCTCATGGATATTTTTGATTTCAGATCTCAATATACCATTAACACTGAAGGGGTTTTCAATGGGGAGGTCGAACAGGCCGATGAGGTGGGGGGTCTCTTCCTTAGATTAAAAAACCTTCTCACATCAGAATTGCATACCAGTTGGGATGTAGCTTATCTTGAGCAATACATTTCTCAGAAAATGGTACCCCGTAGCTTAAGATGGGAGGTTAACCCACAGAAAGGTGAAGTGGACTTGGAGGGTTGGTTCATTTATTTTAATGACACAGGTGTAAAATTCCTTGTTTTTCTGCTGGGGAAGAAACGAGATAAGCTGAAATATTTAAATGATGAGGTTGCTCTGGTCAGAGACAAACTGTTGCAGTTTAAGGATCAAGAAATTTATAAATCAAAATCTGATCAACTGCGACAGTTTCTTGAAAAGGAAGACTCTGACCAGAGGAACAAAAAGAAGAAAAAATATAATCGCGATTTAGCAGATTATTCCAATAAAATGGTTTTCAAGTGGCAGATTGCCATAGATGAACCAACTGAGAGTGAGATAATGGACACTCAGCACCAACTCCCATCTCTCTCTGCCCAGGCCCATCTCCCTAGTGGGGTTGCACCTCTCCCTGCGACTCAAACTAATAATAGGGGCCATTCTAGTACTAAACCAAAAACCTTCAAGGGTAATGCAAAATCCATTTCACAAGGTGGCTCCAGATATGGGGCCTCACGTGGCCCCCCCTTGAGAGAAAATAATAGAGGGAATTATGCCTCTAAACCCATAAACAAGAATTTTCAACAATCTAATGAGAGGGAATATAGGGATATACCCAGAGGCCATCCCCAGAGATCCAGGGATTTTGAGAGGGACCCTAGAGATTATGCACCTATGTCACATGCTCACACCCCTAGGAGTGGGGGTATTCCTTTGTCTAATAGGTTTACCCCTCTTTCCTATCATCAGGATAACTTTGAGGGTGATGAACATGTGATTAGCAGACACCCTAATTACTATGATGACTATTCTAACCCTGGGAGGAATACTTACCAGAATTCCCCACGGGATTTTTTAGGAGAAGGTCAAAACCATCAACGGTCCCTTCCCAGGAACAACTACAGAGGAAAAAGAGGACACGAGGAAAGAGAGGCCTTAGAGGGGGGAGGAGGATCAGGGCCAAAGAGAAGAAGACAATAAATGTTAGTGGGGTTTTTAATTTAAGTACTGTTCAACTCTCTGTGGGTGAACAAAGAGTTTTAAGCCAGGGCTTAAAATTTGCCCCCCCCCACAGATTGAACAAATTTGAAACGTTCATTGATGTTCACAAGTTTATAAGAAAACTGAACATCAAGAGACATTTCGCTTTGAATCCGATTAACAACCAGGGTTCATCTTTTGTTAATAGACCTTCCATCGTTATGAATAGAACAACTGACCCACTGTCCAGCTCACTTAATCAGACGAATGAGACTCCTATTAGACACACCAACTTATCAAATGCCTCACTATTCAACCCCCCAGGTCCCATTGCTCCCTCTATACAGGTTTTTAAAGAAATGGTAATTAAGGATTTGTTAGCATTCAATTGCCCCCCTAACCAACAAGGAGATTTCCAACACCATCTATCTAAAATCTGTGAAAGAAATGACATCGTCATACGTCCAGCGGACAAAGGGGGAGGTGTTGTCATTCTCAATAAAGTTCAGTATTTAGAGGAAATGAATAGGCTCCTCTCTGATCGAGCCACGTACTTGCCTTTGGCCGCTAACCCTACTATTAAATTCAAAAGGGAACTCCAGACCCTGATAGATGGAGGTTTTGAAAGGGGTATTCTAAATAAAAAAGAAAGGGCATACCTGGTTCCCTCAGCTCCAAGGATTCCAGTCATGTATTTTCTACCTAAAATACATAAAAACCTTTCCAATCCTCCCGGCCGCCCGATCATCAGCGGCATTGATTCGGTTACGGCTAGGATAGGAAGATACGTGGACAATTTTTTGCAACCTCTAGTGACAGCTACCCCGGCATATTTGAGAGACACTACTCAGGTCATTAACCTTTTGGAAAACCTAGAATGGAAGGAGAGCTACATCCTGGCTACGGCGGATGTAGCTTCTCTGTATACCAATATCTCACACAAACATGGATTAGAAGCCGTCAGTTATTATCTTAACCAAGAATCTTCTCTGCCTCAGTCTCAAAAACTTTTCATTTTGTCCCTTTTGAAATTTGCGGCAGGTCACAATTATTTTTGGTTTGGTGGTGTTTTTTATTTACAGATTTGTGGTGTGGCCATGGGCGCCAAATTTGCGCCCAGCCTGGCCAATTTATTTATGGCCAGGTGGGAGAGTGAGGTTATTGACAGGAATCCCCCGGCACAACTGCGTTTATGGAAAAGGTACATAGACGATGTCTTGCTGGTGTGGGATGGTGATCAGCCCTCACTTGAAGAATTCCTTACATCATTAAATCAGAATGATAGAGGTATTTCACTCCAGTTTGAAATTAGTGATATAGGAATCCATTTCCTTGACCTTAATATCTTGATCAGGAACGGTCGCCTTGTCACTAATACTTATTTCAAAACGACGGATAGAAACGCCTATATTCCGCTTTCTAGCTGCCATCATCCAGCTTGGTTGAGAGCTGTCCCTCGGGGACAATTCCAGCGGATTAGGCGTAATTGCACTGAGGTTGTTGATTATTATCAACAAGCTCAGGTGCTTAAACAACGATTTTTGGAAAAGGGTTATTCTAAGGGTGAAGTTGAGGCCACCATTTCTCAGGTTGCCAGCATGGATAGGGCACTCATGTTGCACAGGGACGTCGGCCATGGCCCCGTAGATGATAATAGGTTTGGTTGGTCTATGATTACAGGTTATTCCAACCAACATTTTTCTGTTAAAAGAATTTTTCAAAAACATTGGAATATACTCAGGAATGACAAGGTTCTAGGACCTGTCATTCCAGATAAACCTGTAGTGATATATAGGGGTGCGCCCTCTTTGCGACACTGTATCGCTAGAAATGTGATAGATCCCCCAAGGACTATCTCCTTTTTCCATACTATGAAGGGTTTCTATCCCTGTCACAAGTGTAACACCTGTCAGATAAATTCCTTTACTGGTAGAAAACGTGAGACTTTTCTATCCTCTGTCACGAATAGGATATATGATATCCAATCTTTTATTACATGCACCACTAAATTTGTTGTCTATCTTATTCAGTGCCCATGCTCCAAGCAGTACATTGGTCGAACCAAACGTGAGTTACATGTGCGACTATCGGAGCATATTGCCAATATTAAACGGGGTTACCCAAAACACAACCTATCTAGGCATTATGCCAAATATCATGATAAGAAACCGGATGGGACCCTTTTTATGGCAATTGATAAATTAAATCCACACTGGAGAGGGACTAATAAAGTCAGATCATTATCTAGGCTTGAGACCAGGTGGATCTTCCATATGAGATCTTTTGTACCACATGGGTTAAACGTTGACTGGGACATTAATTGTTTTTTAAACAACTCTTGATTATTTTAAATAAAAACATTGTTTTTACTGTTTTATTTCTATGAGATTAGTTTCTCATATTGTCAATGCGGCCTCTTTTATATATCTAGTATTTGATGTATTGAGGTTTTGGATTATAGTATGTATTACAATTTATATGTTTCTTCTAATGTTTTATCTAGCCTCCTGTCTGCTGCACCCCTTCTGAGTTTTGCTACTGCCATTTGAGAATTTATTTTTCTCTTTTTAATTTGTCTTTCCTCTGTTATTCTTTTTGGCCACAAGATGGCGTTTTTCTTTCGTTTTTCCTTAAGTGTTTCCTCCGCTTCCCTAATTACTATTGGCCGGCATATAACACGGCCTGGCCGTTCCTTAATGCCAAAATTACCTTACCAGTAGTTAAGATGGCGCCCATAGTGTATTTAATGCCCACACGCGGTGACGCTCGAGCTTGGCCAATCCCCAGACGACGTCCGCTAGTGACGAAACGCGTAGGGAGGAGCCTATGACGTCACCACGTCCGTACTCTGTGTAGGGCTTACACGAACCAGGAAGGCGGAGGCAGCAGACGGAGGCGCAGATTGTCAGCCGTACGTGACATGCTGTTTTTACCACGAGAATTTGTAAGTGCAATTCTTTTAATAAAACGACTGTGCAGACTATATTATGCGATGGTTTTCCTTTCTCTTCTTGAATCCTGAGATACCATCTGTCGCTCTTCGGGAATATTGAGCTGAGGTTGTGGGGAGCCCCGAAATTCCCTGTGCTGTCTTTGACCGCTGTAATGGCGGTCAACGGGATCTGGTGAGCATATTTGATATTTCACCTCGGGTGTGAGGAACTACGGAAGATTCTCTCCACTGCACCCTCATCTCTGCTATGGCCCCTTTTTGCACTCTTTCTTGATTTATCACGGACTCTTTGTTTTGCCTTGGATTCTATCTATCTATCCCATTAGTTT
This sequence comes from Aquarana catesbeiana, assembly GCF_042186555.1. Classification (NCBI taxonomy): domain Eukaryota; kingdom Metazoa; phylum Chordata; class Amphibia; order Anura; family Ranidae; genus Aquarana; species Aquarana catesbeiana. Next base: position 112,907,667 of record NC_133334.1, read on the forward strand.
TGGGACATTGTATTATGTAATTTTCAATTTGCACTAATATTTTGGTTATTGTATCATATTCACTATATTTGTCCTTAGCGCCGCATCTTTTTTGTATTATTATGTTTGTTAATACTGCTTCGAACTATGACCAATGGATCAGAGACCTTATACCGAGATGGGACATCAAAGACTGCAGGGTCAGGCTAAAGGTGTTCACACTGACAGGTACTCAGACATCAGCCCACAGCATTGCAGATACGGTCATAGAAGGAAAAAAAGGCTCCATATAGTGTAAAATCATTGACTTTATTGGATAAGTAAAAAGTTAAACTCACATGTTAGTAGACAATAGTAGGCATGTAGTGTAGTCTGAAGCGCCGGCCGGAAGCTCACAGACAGCCCGTCCTACTGGAAACAACAGCAGCAATGGGAGGTGACGAGAACACGTCGCTCTGCCCTACGCGGCGTTTCGTGATAGAGTCACACCATCCAGGGGCGTCACCTCCTATTGCTGCTGTTGTTTTCAGTAGGACGGGCTGTCTGTGAGCTTCCGGCCAGCGCTCCAGACTACACTACATGCCTACTATTGTCTACTAACATGTGAGTTTAACTTTTTACTTATCCAATAAAGTCAATGATTTTACACTATATGGAGCCTTTTTTTCCTTCTATGACCGTATCTGCAATGCTGTGGGCTGATGTCTGAGTACCTGTCAGTGTGAACATCTTTAGCCTGACCCTGCAGTCTTTGATGTCCCATCTCGGTATAAGGTCTCTGATCCATTGGTCGTGGTTCGAAGCAGTATTAACAAACAGCTTTCTCTGATCCTCTGTAACGGGGGATCATGAGTTTCTGGTAAGCGGCCAGTCTGATTTCACGGTGGTGGAGCAAGCACGCTTTTTTCTTCTCACAGCAAGAATTTATGTTTTTTGGAACTTTTTTAAGATACTTTCATATCACTTGGGTGATTTATTTTTTATACATGGACTTTTTATTATCACTTTGAACATTTTATTTTTGGATTGATTATTCATTTGACATGTGTTTTGTATATTATGTGTACACTAAAGGGGAACTCTTCACTTAGTTCTAAATATTTGGTTTGGTGATGATGTGTATGATCACCAATCTGTTTTAGCGCGATTCAACCCCCCTTTTTTACTTATTTAATTTCACTGTGTTTGTGTTACATAGATGAATCGCGGCTATAATTGTTATTGTTTATGTATTTCACTGTAGCGCAGTTATTCCCCTCATTTTTCTTAAATGTGATTTTGCATATTCTATGTGGCCAAAATCATGCTGGAATCGCACCAAAGTAATACAGGAACCTTTTTGTGCACCTTGCTGGGTTGCATTGATGTGAACGGGCACCATTGAAAACAATGTGATTTCCATTGTTGTGCGATTCTGTTCGGCTCAAGTCGTATCTGAAATCACACTAGTGTGAACGGACCCTAAATGTTTTCAACTAGAAATAATCACGCTGTATAGTAGAAACAGGATTTTACTTTGAAGCACTAACTCACGGTGGAGCTGCTAGTTTAAGCGGGTCTGTTACCTTCACTTTGCTTCCCTCTGTTTTACCGGCACCGGGTCTAGGGGTTCCGTTGTGTTTACTTCTGGATGACACACGCACCAACACTGGAGTACATTTTCAATGCTTTATTGAACAGACAAACTTTAGGAAGTAGCAGGAAACAGGCGGAAAAGGAAACTTTCAGGAGAAACTCAAATATCTTCTTGTAGAATCTTAGCGAAAAATGTCCTGGTAGAATTCAGATAATTATGTGGAATGCGCTCCCCTTGTGGGACACACTCCTTGCTCGTCTGGATAGGCCTCTCTCACCGGTCTAGCAGCCAGTATGCAGCACGAATCAAAAGTCTCTGCCACAGACTTGTTTGGGGGAATAAATCCGTACGATCCTCTGCCACAGGATGTATCAGATTTTCTGCAATGAAAGTCAGTCACAGTGCCTGAACCTTTAAGCCGAACTGGCAACACTATGCTGTATGGTTACTTCTTTTGGATACGTCCTTCAACCGAGTCACCAGGCCCCTCTATAGACCAGCTCACCGCGTGATCTCTCCAAGACGGGTCCTCCCCTGGGATCTCCTCGGTTGTCCAGCTTCGTCACACGGGACCGACAGCTCAGGACCATTCCTTGGCCGCGGTGGTAGGCCCCAGACAAGCCTCTGGACCCACCCCTGCACCGCAGCATCATGGGCCTCCTGATCGGAGGACCACGAGGTAGCTCCTTAACGCATACCTGTCGGCCAGGAGGGCCAGCAGGTGGCTGTAAAACGAACCCTAGAATATGGCGTCTGTCCCATAAATACCCTCTTCCTAGAATGCAACTTGGAGGACCACCTCCACCGAGCTTGTCTCCGAGACAGAGGAGCATCTACACACTTCGACACGTTGCCTTTCGAAAACACTGACTAGTGGTAACAGTGACACCCACCGGTCAGCAAGGAAAAATGTCAGCCAAGCTGGAACAGAGGCAAACTTTTACCTTCCCAACGCACAATTTACTAAATTTACCTAACCTGCGGTAGATTGTAATTCTACCAGCGCTACAACGTGAATGTAAAAACTGACAATTTAGTTAAAGGGACTGAAGAAGAAGCTGAGAGAAATTGGGCTAGAGCAGGAACAATAACCAGAGTATATTTATTTACCCTACTAATGCAAAAGTTCTTAAGAAGAGCTTCAGGAAGAAAGTGACCTTACTGAGGGAAAGAGTGTTTGCCTCATTGCTAATATTGTTCTGAGAATTTGTTGGCTGCTTAATCCTGGACAAAGTCCACAATATTGTGGCTGTATTTTGAAGACTGATCCACTTTAAGAACACTGTTCTTTTAATGTTTAACTGACAAATATTGAACGCTTATGTCAATTCTAGTGCTGTGCATACACCAATGCCAAAGATAAAAACATTAGCGTTTGTCTGAAGTCCTCCTTTAACAAAACACCTTTTTATTGTGATTATTATTATAGTGATTGGACAAAATGATGTGAACACCAGTATCCTAGGGCTACCTTAAAAAATAAAAACAAAAACTGCTACGCTGCAATTTATCTTTTGTTTATCACTTGTTTATTTTATTTGTCTATGCTACTTAAAGTGGGGTTCCACCCAAAAAACAAAAATACCTGGAAAAAATCTAAAAAAAAACCCCAAAAAAATTTGGATTTTTTTTTTTTTTTCACTTACCTCTAAATGCCTGTTGCTAGGTGGTCCCTCGTAGTCTGCCTGTTCCTTTGCCTGGGCTGGTGACATCACTTCCCCCCAGGCACAGGAAGGGCTCCGCTCTGCTCCCTCCCTCCTGTCAATCATCTGGGACCCATTACAGGTCCCAGGTGATTGAGCGGCCAATCACGGCACCGGAGGGGGGAAGGAGACAAATGAGACAAACTTTTGGGTGGAACTCCACTTTAACCTAAAAAAAAAAGAACTAATACAGCAAAAATGTTGTTCATGGTTGTAGACATGCAGTACTTTAAGAAGTCTTCATAAAAAAATTAGCTTTGTGAATGTCTCCTCATTCACGCAAACGTAATAAATAATACGTGCAACTCGCATCTAATGCTGCGTACACACAAGCGGAATTTTTGTCGGAAAAATCTTGGATGGTTTTTCCGACGGAATTCCGCTCAAGCTTGGCTTGCATACACACGGTCACACAAAAGTTCGCTGAACTTTTCGCGTCGGAACTGGTACAGACGATCGGAATTTCCAATCTGAACTTTTTCCGACCGAAAAATTGAGAGCATGCTCTTAATCTTTTGCTGGCTGGAATTCCGCCAGCAAAAGTCTGATGGAGCATACACACGGTCGCATTTTCCGACCAAAAGCTCTCATCGGTCTTTTGCTGGCCGCATTCCCGATCATGTGTTCGGGGCATTATAGTTTATTTGTCGCCTTTTTCTGGGTGAATGTAACATCCCTAACATTCAAAACATTTCACCATAAGAGTTAACATTCACTAATATATAAAATAGCTTAACACTACAGGCAAAGAACATCTGACCACTTGATGCTTGAAATAGATTAGGTAGTAAATCAGTCAACAGTAGGTGGATTCAAACATTCTCGGGTCACACACAGATCTATACTCAGACCAGAAAAGTGAAAAAAAAAGTTTATAAAAAAAAGGTAAAGTTAATAAAAAATATAAAAAATATATAAAATGGGGCAGACTTAATGACCACTTTTTCTGCATTTTTTTTTCTGCCATCACTGACCACCATAGTAAATATGAAGGTGACCACAGCACTGTGTACTGTCTAAGGAGATTCCTGTGCAAACAGCTGAATGAATGGTTGTTCAGATGATGGCATCACCACTGCTAAATGAGACTGCTTCCTTCTGGTTGCTAGGCAGCCAGCACTCACCAGCTCCCTAACAACCAATAACTCATCCCTGTCTGGCACATTACAGCGGAGGTCCACCCTAAAAAATTTTTTATTAAACATTTGAAAAAAAAATGTTTTAATTACCAGAAGTGGCTGTTGCTAGGCAGTCATCCAAATCTGCCACTTCCTTCTCGACAGAGCTGTTCCTTCTCTACATCCCTCGCGTTGCCTCCTGGGAAATGGGGTGTGCTGTCTTCTGGGACCTGTGTGTGTCCAAGAAGACAGCCGCCCATTCACAAAGCGCCGCGTGACTTGCGCATGCGCAGTAGGAAACGGGCAGTGAAGCCGCAAGGCTCCACTGCCTGATTCCCTTCGTTAGGATGGCAGCGCCGGCACCCGTTCCGATGGACGGATCGGCCTCGGGGTGCCAACATCGCACGCTCCCTGGGCAGGTAAGCGTCCTTATTAAAAGTCAGCAGCTACAATGGTTGTAAAAAAAAATTGCGGCTGGAACACCGCTTTAAGCTGTCAGCCGGGCATTCCTGACTTGACAGGTGAATGTAAACAAACAGCAACAAATAAACTTTTACATACCTTTTACAAACAGAGGTATTTGTTGCAGTTAATTTTATTGGCCCCCAAGTGTCCTCCAAATGTCCCCAGAGATTAAAAAAGTTCAAGCCCTGATCCTGTTATGATAAACCACAATATACTTTTTACACCTGAGCAGTAGCCTGAAAATGGAAATTTGTGTGTATTAACAAAGCATGTAATACAGTATGACTGCCAGTATTTACAGACTCCGGTTAGCTTGCCAAGCGTATAAAACTGCTCTCTTGTTACAGCTATTTAATTTAACATGGACATACACCTTTAGATAGGTAAACACTTTGCTTTATGCTCTTATCTGGAAGCCTTCTGATTTTGTTATGCTCTGATGACTGTTTCAAAACTCTTGTTAAACACAAGATGATTAAAATAATTTCATCTGGAATTGACTGATGTTATGTGGTTTTACTATTTGATGATACTCTTTAAAAAATGTTTTAAACATTATCCAAATTTTTTCTTTTACTTTTTAATTTTCTATGGTCTGTATAACTGGGGGTATGGCAGGAATGCGTCTTTTGCCTACATACTCTGCTAAAAGGTGCCCTCTTTCTCTTATGCCGTGTACACACGGTCGGACTTTTTGACAACAAAGGTCAGACGGTCTTTCCGACGGACTTTCGACGGACTTTATAACGACCGGACTTGCCTACACAGGATCACACCAAAGTCCGACAGATTCGTACTTGATGACGTACGACCGGACTAAAATAAGGAAGTTGATAGCCAGTAGCCAATAGCTGCCCTAGCGTCGGTTTTTGGCCGTCGGACTAGCATACAGACAAGCAAATTTTTCGACCGGACTTGAGTCCGTCGTAAAGATTTGAAGCATGTTCCAAATCTAAAGTCCGTCAGATTTTCGACCGAAAAAGTCCGCTGCAGGTCCGATGAAGCCCACACAGGGTCGAATTGTCTGCCGGACTCGGTCCGTCGGACCAGTCCGGTCGAAAAGTCCGCTTGTGTGAATGCGGCTTTAGATAGTTGGAAGGTATGTTAACCACAGCTCATCATTTAGAGTGATTACTTACTAATAAGGTACATGTGCAGGATATTGTTCATTCTGTGCAATCCCTTTCTCTACCAGATCCAGCCAGAAACTACTTCATATGCTCTCTGTCATTGGTACTTTTTATCAGGTACATTGTTCTCAGCTTTATCTGTTGACTACAACACTGCCACGTGTTATGGAGATTAGGTCAGGGGAGGTTTTATAGTCTTATACTAGGCTGACAATGCTGCTCCTCTATAAATATAATACAGTGCCTTGAAAAAGTATTCATACTCCTTGACATTTTCCACATTTTGTCATGTTACAACCAAAAACGTAAATATATTTTATTGGGGTTTATGTGATAGACCAACAGAAAGTGGCACATAATTGTGAAGTGAAAGGAAAATGATAAATAGTTTTTCATTTTTTTTTTTTACAAATATTAATTCATTTATATTAAGTGTGGCATGCATTTGTATTCAGCCCCCTTAAGTCAGTACTTTGTAGAACCACCTTTCACTGCAATTACAGCTGCAAGATGTTTTGGGTATGTCTCTACCAGCTTTGCACATCTAGAGAGTGACATTTTGCCTATTCTTCTTTGCAAAATAGCTCAAGCCCTGCCAGATTGGATGGAGAGTAGGGATGAGCCGAACACCCCCCTGTTCGGTTCGCACCAGAACATGCGAACAGGAAAAAAGTTCGTTCGAACATGCGAACACCGTTAAAGTCTATGGGACACGAACATGAATAATCAAAAGTGCTAATTTTCAAGGCTTATATGCAAGTTATTGTCATAAAAAGTGTTTGGGGACCTGGGTCCTGCCCCAGGGGACATGGATCAATGCAAAAAAAAGTTTTAAAAACGGCCGTTTTTTCAGGAGCAGTGATTTTAATAATGCTTAAAGTCAAACAATAAAAGTGTAATATCCCTTTAAATTTCGTACCTGGGGGGTGTCTATAGTGTGCCTGTAAAGGGGCGCATGTTTCCTGTGTTTAGAACAGTCTGACAGCAAAATGACATTTTGAAGGAAAAAACTCATTTAAAACTACCCGCGGCTATTGCATTGCCGACAATACACATAGAAGTTCATTGATAAAAACGGCATGGGAATTCCCCAAAGGGGAACCCCGAACCAAAATTAAAAAAAAAAAATGACGTGGGGGTCCCCCTAAATTCCATACCAGGCCCTTCAGGTCTGGTATGGATATTAAGGGGAACCCCGGCCAAAATTAAAAAAAAAAAATGACGTGGGGTTCCCCCTAAATTCCATACCAGACCCTTCAGGTCTGGTATGGATTTTAAGGGGAACCCCGCGCCAAAAAAAAAAAAAAAAACGGCGTGGGGTCCCCCCAAAAATCCATACCAGACCCTTATCCGAGCACGCAACCTGGCAGGCCGCAGGAAAAGAGGGGGGGACGAGAGTGCGGCCCCCCTCCCTCCTGAACCGTACCAGGCCACATGCCCTCAACATTGGGAGGGTGCTTTGGGGTAGCCCCCCAAAACACCTTGTCCCCATGTTGATGAGGACAAGGGCCTCATCCCCACAACCCTGGCCGGTGGTTGTGGGGGTCTGCGGGCGGGGGGCTTATCGGAATCTGGAAGCCCCCTTTAACAAGGTGACCCCCAGATCCCGGCCCCCCCCCTGTGTGAAATGGTAAGGGGGTACATAAGTACCCCTACCATTTCACGAAAAAAGTGTCAAAAATGTTAAAAATGACAAGAGACAGTTTTTGACAATTCCTTTATTTAAATGCTTCTTCTTTCTTCTATCTTCCTTCATCTTCTGGTTCTTCTGGCTCTTCTGGTTCTTCTGGTTCTTCCTCCGGCGTTCTCGTCCAGCATCTCCTCCGCGGCGTCTTCTGTCTTCTTCTCCTCGGGCCGCTCCGCACCCATGGCATGGGGGGGAGGCTCCCGCTCTTCTCTTCTTCTCTTCTTCTTTTCTTCTTTTCTTCTCTTCTTCTCTTCTTCTTCATTTTCTTCTCCGGGCCGCTCCGCAATCCATGCTGGCATGGAGGGAGGCTCCCGCTGTGTGACGGCGCTCCTCGTCTGACAGTTCTTAAATAACGGGGGGGCGGGGCCACCCGGTGACCCCGCCCCCTCTGACGCACGGTGACTTGACGGGACTTCCCTGTGATGTCACGGGGAATGCCACAGGGAAGTCCCGTCAAGTCACCGTGCGTCAGAGGGGGGCGGGGTCACCGGGTGGCCCCCCCCCCGTTATTTAAGAACTGTCAGACGAGGAGCGCCGTCACACAGCGGGAGCCTCCCTCCATGCCAGCATGGATTGCGGAGCGGCCCGGAGAAGAAAATGAAGAAGAAGAGAAGAAGAGAAGAAAAGAAGAAAAGAAGAAGAGAAGAAGAGAAGAGCGGGAGCCTCCCCCCCATGCCATGGGTGCGGAGCGGCCCGAGGAGAAGAAGACAGAAGACGCCGCGGAGGAGATGCTGGACGAGAACGCCGGAGGAAGAACCAGAAGAGCCAGAAGAACCAGAAGATGAAGGAAGATAGAAGAAAGAAGAAGCATTTAAATAAAGGAATTGTCAAAAACTGTCTCTTGTCATTTTTAACATTTTTGACACTTTTTTCGTGAAATGGTAGGGGTACTTATGTACCCCCTTACCATTTCACACAGGGGGGGGGCCGGGATCTGGGGGTCACCTTGTTAAAGGGGGCTTCCAGATTCCGATAAGCCCCCCGCCCGCAGACCCCCACAACCACCGGCCAGGGTTGTGGGGATGAGGCCCTTGTCCTCATCAACATGGGGACAAGGTGTTTTGGGGGGCTACCCCAAAGCACCCTCCCAATGTTGAGGGCATGTGGCCTGGTACGGTTCAGGAGGGAGGGGGGGCCGCACTCTTGTCCCCCCCTCTTTTCCTGCGGCCTGCCAGGTTGCGTGCTCGGATAAGGGTCTGGTATGGATTTTTGGGGGGACCCCACGCCGTTTTTTTTTTTTTTTTTGGCGCGGGGTTCCCCTTAAAATCCATACCAGACCTGAAGGGTCTGGTATGGAATTTAGGGGGAACCCCACGTCATTTTTTTTTTTTAATTTTGGCCGGGGTTCCCCTTAATATCCATATCAGACCTGAAGGGCCTGGTATGGAATTTAGGGGGACCCCCACGTCATTTTTTTTTTTTAATTTTGGTTCGGGGTTCCCCTTTGGGGAATTCCCATGCCGTTTTTATCAATGAACTTCTATGTGTATTGTCGGCAATGCAATAGCCGCGGGTAGTTTTAAATGAGTTTTTTCCTTCAAAATGTCATTTTGCTGTCAGACTGTTCTAAACACAGGAAACATGCGCCCCTTTACAGGCACACTATAGACACCCCCCAGGTACGAAATTTAAAGGGATATTACACTTTTATTGATTGACTTTAAGTATTATTAAAATCACTGCTCCTGAAAAAACGGCCGTTTTTAAAACTTTTTTTTGCATTGATCCATGTCCCCTGGGGCAGGACCCAGGTCCCCAAACACTTTTTATGACAATAACTTGCATATTAGCCTTTAAAATTAGCACTTTTGATTTCTCCCATAGACTTTTAAAGGGTGTTCCGCGGCATTCGAATTTGCCGCGAACACCCCAAATTGTTCGCTGTTCGGTGAACTTGCGAACAGCCAATGTTCGAGTCGAACATGAGTTCGACTCGAACTCGAAGCTCATCCCTAATGGAGAGTGTCTGTGAACAGCAATTTTCAAGTCTTGCCACAGATTCTCAATTGGATTTAGGTCTGGACTTTGACTGGGCCATCTGAACACATGAATATGCTTTGATCTAAACCATTCCATTGTAGCTCTGGCTGTATGTTTAGGGTTGTTGTCCTGCTAGAAGGTGAACCTCCGCCCCAGTCTTAAGACTTTTGCAGACTCTAACAGGTTTTCTTCTAAGATTGCCCTGTATTTGGCTCCATCCATCTTCCCATCAACTCTGACCAGCTTCCCTGTCCCTGCTGAAGACAAGCATCCCCACAACATGATGCTGTCATCACCATGTTTCACGGTGGGGATGGTGTGTTCATGTTAAAGTGTAGTGTTAGTTTTCCGTCACACATAGCGTTTTGCTTTTTGGCCAAAAAATTCAATTTTGGTCTCACCTGACCAGAGGACCTCCTTCCACATGTTTGTTGTGTCCCCCACATGGTTTCTCGCAAACTGCAAACAAGACTTCTTATGGCTTTCTTTCAACAATGGCTTTCTTCTTGCCACTCTTCCATAAAGGTCAGATTTGTGGAGTGCACGACTAATAGTTGTCCTGTGGACAGATTCTCCCATCTAAGCTACAAGATTGGGATTTTTTTTATAGCCTAACCCTGCTTTAAATTTCTACACAACTGTATCCCTGACCTGTCTGGTGTGTTCCTTGGCCTTTGTGATGCTGTTTGTTCACTAAGGTTCTCTAACAAACCTCTGAGGGCTTCACAGAACAGCTGTATTTATACTGAGATTAAATTACACACAGGTGGCCTCTATTTGCTAATTAGGTGACTTCTGAAGGCAATTGGTTCCACTAGATTTTAGTTAGGGGTATCAGAGTAAATACTAATACATGCCACACTTTTCAGATATTTATTTGTAAAAAAAAAAATTGAAAACCATTTATCATTTTCCTTCCACTTCGCAATTATGTGCCACTTTATGTTGATCTATCACATAAAATCCCAATAAAATACATTTACGTTTTTTGTTGCAACATGACAAAATGCGGAAAATGTTGAGGGGTGAATACTTTTTCAAGGCACTGTAATATGGTGAACGTATGTGGTCACTCTAGGACAGTAAAGGTCCATGCACACTAGGCAGCAGAAAAATTCCAGACCTGCTGGCAAAAAAATGTTTTGTTTTTTTTTCAGCCTGTAATCCTCTACAAATATGTCTATAAGTGCCCAAATGTGCATGAAAACAAAGGTTAACATAGAGTTGCTTCTACAAGCTGAAAAAAAAAAGCCAAACGCCTCTATAAGCAGAATTTTTTATGCCTAGTTGTAACTGGAAAAATCATCAGGAGAAAATAAAGGAAAAAAACCTGAAAAAAGAAAATGAATGCAGCGCCACCATCTAAGGACCAATAAGATGGAATGTATTTGTGTTATTGGGTTTAGATTTGCATAAACAGTTGTGGACACTGGATGTCCTACACACATTGTCTGAAAGCGGTGATTGGATGCCGATTGACAGACCTTTTTTTTGGTCATGCCCCTTTGACAGAAGCCGGCCAAACCGGCTGCCATAAAGCCGTGTACAGACCTGAATGCAGGCTACCCAGGTTCTAACCCTCCTGGGGAAGCAAAGTCCATTTAGCAAAAGTCCTACCAGAGTCCAGTGCTGGTAGGTTCCTAGTCTAAGGAGAATCCCAGCAGGGTCACCCAGGAGGGCGCCACATGCTCCAGTGCAGCAGGCCTTCCTCTGTAAATTCCATATGGAAGAGAGAGATTGCTCTGAGCCCTACCCTGGTATTTATATGGCTTACAGAAGGGGGTAGGACTTAGGCCATACACACTATTAGATTTTCTGCAGATTTTTGTCTTCAGATTTACCAAAACCATATAATATGAGGTCAAACCTTAATGCCCCGTACACACGATTCGACATTTCAACAACAAAATCCATTGTTTTTTTTTGACGGATGTTGGCTCAAACTTGTCTTGCATACATACAGTCACACAAATCTTGTCGGAAATTCCGAACATCAAGAACGCTGTGACGTACAACAAGTACTATGAGCCGAGAAAAATGAAGTTCAATAGCCAGTGCGGCTCTTCTGCTTGATTCCGAGCATGGGTGGAACTTTGTGCGTCGGAATTGTGTACACACGATCGGAATTTACGACAACGGATTTTGTTGTCGGAAAATTTGAGATCCAGATCTCAAATTTTGTGTGATGGAAATTCTGATGGAAAATGTTGGATGGAGCCTACACACAGTCGGAATTTCCAACAGCAAGCTCTCATCGAACATTTTCCGTTGGAAAGTCCGTCAGTGTGTATGGGGCATAAGAGTTTCAATTTGTATGCAATCAGGCAGGCCCTTGCACTACATGGTTTTGGTAAATCTGCAGACAAAATTCTGCAGAAAATGTAATAGTGTGGGCCCTTCGAAAGCCCAGAAAAAGTCTAGACACAGTTAACCCCTTCCCATCCTGGGCAGCCTGAACTATCTGCATAGCTACACAGTGCTATTAATACAACAGCAGAAATACATTCAATGATACCCCACAAGCAGCTACTAACAAGTTTTTTTCACTGTTGCTTAAAAGAAATGCAAAATTGAAAAAAGCTGTTATTTCATTTCAAAATAACTTCCCTATGCTTTGTAGCAGAATAATAATTATAGTGTTGTTTTAAAAGAGAAAAATTATGAAATGTATATATATTTTTTTCATATATTTATTACAGGTACTTATATAGTGCTGTCAATTTATGTAGAGTTTTATATATATACAGTATATTGCAGATTCACATCAGTCCCTGCCCTCAAGGAGCTTACAATCAAAGGTCCCTAACTCACATACATACATACATACATATACTAGGGCCAATTGAGGCAGGGTCCAATTAATACCAGCATATTTTTGGAGTGTGGGAAGAAACCGGAGTACCAGGGGAAACCGACACAGATACAGGGAGAACATGCAAACTCCAGGCAGGTAGTGTCATGGTTGGGATTCGAACTAGGGACCCTAGTGCTGCAAGGCAGAATTTTTTATCTACAGTAACACAGTTTTGTTTTGTTTTTTTGTTTGTTTTTCAAGTAACACTGATAAACGTAGATAATAGTGCTTTCTTTTAGTTTCTATTTTGTTTGTGGATTGTATAAAAGACAATAGCATCAAAATAAAGCCTTAGGTAATGACAGTTATTTCTAAATTAATAGTCCAATTGCAAAAATGTAACTTCCTCTGGTCCGTAGGTGGTGTACAGATGTGGGAACTAAAGTGGTTAACGTAAAGTGGTGGTAGGATAAATTAAATGTTAATGGATACAATTAAAGGTTAGGTTAAGGATGTATTTTTGGTGTTTGTGAGTGGGGTTAAGGGGTTAATTTAGTGTTAAGTTAGGGTAAGCTAGAGAATTTAGTAGGCCTCAGGGTTCCGGTAAGTTGTAAAGATTGGCGGTAAGGTTTAGGGATGGGGTTAAGCATTTGGGTCAGGTTAAGAGGTAAGAATAGGTTAAAACGCCAGAGATAGCTTCTAACATTTATAATCCCAATTTATTTTGGGAGCTAAAATCCCTACACCAAAATAAAGAACACTGGGTTCCCAACACCGAAGTTGCATGTACTGGTAAATTTGCTATTTATATAACATACTATTAATAAGCTACATTTTTTTTTTTTTTGGTAGGTATAAGCTGAGCATGGACCCAGAAGTGGCATCAAAACAATAAATCGTGTGTCTGAAATGGGATGGACAGAGCCACTGGTAATTTAAAACAAACATTTTAATTTGCATACATGTTCGTTTAACATAAACCTCAAATGAATATGTGGTACTAATTTTATAGGTAAAGTCCTACTTATCAGATTAATGACTAGCATATTGCAAATGCATTGGGGTGGGTGTGTGTGTGTGTGTGTATATGTATACATATTATGTATAAAATTTGTGTGTGTATATATATTGAGTATGTACAGGTGCATCTCATAAAATTAGAATATCCTCAAATTTAATTCATTTCAGTAATTCAATTCAAAAAGTAAAACTCATATATTTTATATAGATGCGTTACACACAGAGTGATATATTTCAAGCATTTTCTTCCTATAATTTTTGATGATTATGGCTTACAGCTAGTGACTCGAACATCGGGTGTTCATTTGTTCTAAAACGAACATTTGGGGCAAAATTTGAGCACCGCAGAACGCTCCATAAGGCACTGCGAGATTACAGTGCATTGCTGTATGATGACTGGCCAAAGCATGCACCTGACCTGCATGCTTTGACCAATCACAGCGTGCTTTGCTGAGGGAGCCATAATTTGCCAAAGGCAGGGTGCCTTTGGCCAATCATGGCTCTTGGGGACTAAGTTCACACCCCATACTATATAAGGCTTCCTTCTGTTGTCAGAAACTGAGCAGGAATCCGGCCCGGATTTTTTCCAGCCTCTGTGGCAGGCTTGGTTCCAGTCCGGTTCTTGTGGTCCACTTGAGTCCATGCCCAGGTGGACGTTAAATGACTAGGAAGAGAGCACAGCAGTGCTCTGAACTGAGACTCAGAAGGGAAGAGAAAGATTGTTTGGATTGAAAACGAAGGTTTGCTTTACCTCATGTTTTGTGGGTGACAGGGACCAGCCCCACACCGTATAGAAAGCAGTGTACTGTTTAGTTTAGCGCTGGACGTCAAGGATTTGTTTTACTGTTTTGTTTATTTTTATGACTTTGCAAACCACCTGTAAATAATTTTAAAGAAACTGCCTGTACACTAACCTTCACTTCAAGAAAAGGTGATCCGCACGAGCCAATCTCCCCACACGTGGTGGATTCAGCGGGCAATTTCTGAAGAGGAGGAAATGATAAAGGCCCTGCTACAGGCCAATGCAGCTCAGCGGGAAACCAACCGCCAAGTCGCAAAGGCCGCTGCAGCACAACAGGTGGCCCAGCAAGAGATGCACCGCCAAGTCGCAGAGGCCGCTGCAGCACAACAGGCCGCCCAGCAGGAGTTCAACCGGCAGTTCGCAGAGGCTCTAGTGGAACTGAAAAAGGGGTCCGCACCTCCTGTGCCAGTGGAACCAAAGATGGTACGCCTCCTACCATCTACAGAAAATGACACCTGCCGATGATGTCGAGGCATACCTTGTGACTTTTGAGAGAGTTGCTGTCCGCAAAGGATGGCCAAAAGAACAGTGGGCGGGTCTGTTGGCCCCATTTCTGACAGGAAAATCTCAAAAGGCCTATTTTGATCTGGAACCGGATAAGGCCCAGGACTTTGAGACTCTGAAGACAGATACTCGCACGCTTGGGTGTCACTATGGCAGTCCGGGCCCAGCGTGTGCATCAGTGGACCTACTCCAGCAAGCAGCCACCCTCTTCTCAAATGTTCGACCTGGTCCACCTCACCAGGAAGTGGTTGCAGCCAGAGACCTTGACAGGCCCTTAGATCGTGGAGTGTGTGGTAATGGACCGGTACCTGCGTGTGCTCTCTGCTGCTCTGAGGAAGTGGGTCGGACAGGGGGACCACAAAACTGCAACCCAGTTGGTGGCCCTAGTGGAGAGGTACATTGCTACTGAGGACTTGGTGAACCCGTCTATGCCCCACTTCGGTGTGTTTAGGGGTACAAGATCGCCCAGCCGTTCTGGTAAGACTGTTCCAGGGTTCAAGAGCATGGGGAAGTTAGATAAAACTGTTGTTACAGCTGATGAGACTGTCGGTCCTGGACCTGGAGACTGACCAAAGAAGCCAGGAAGGTCTTTGGGACCGTTAAGAGGACTGGGGGTAGAGCATATACAGTGTTTTCGTTATTATGCATTAGGGCATATTGCTGCAAACTGTCCTATAACTGATGAACCTATGCAATGCAATTATGCTTTTATGAAAAGACGCATGTCTGTTTGCACAGGTCGCATGCACTGCATCATGTCAGACTCACATTGAAAAACAAATGTGTGTTATTTCAGTGGATGGGAAGCCACACAAAGCCTGTGTAAATCCCACAAAACTACACCCCAGTACTATTAGGGTAATTTGCATCCATGGGGACACTCGAGACTACCAGACAGCAGTGGTTGAGGTTGATACCCCCTGGGGCAATGTAACACATTCAGTGGGGGTGGTACCTTCGCTGCTTCATGAAGCTTTAGTGAGGAGAGATTTTCCCCAGTTTTGGAATTAATGAGAGAGCAAAGGGAGGCTGGTAGGTAGAGCTCCCCCTGCTGTGGAAGCACAGGAACTGTGACCAGACCTTTTTTGCCAAAAGGAAGGGGATGCTGTTGGTGGGATCAAGGAAGCCGGAGATCCTCTTCCTTTCCCCTGTTCCCTGGGGAGCCGGAGGACCTGGAAGCTAGCTCCCAGCCCGAGGGTAACGAACAGGTGAACATCTCTGACCCTGACAATGAGAGTAGCCAGAATGTGGTACCCGAATTAGAGGTCAGGAGAGAGGATTTCTGTACCGAGCAACCCTGAGATGCCACCCTCATGAGAGCCAGAGAAAACGTTAAGATGGTAGATGGGGAACCAGTGGATCCTAATTGGGCGGTGTCTCTCCCCTACATGGCCCTTAAAAACCACTTACTGTATCAGGTGATAAAAAGGGGAGAGGACGTGGTAAAACAGCTGCTGGTTCCTAAACCCTTCCATAGGGTGGTGCTAGACCTGGCCCATGGTCATGTAATGGGGGGACATCTCAGTATCAAAGACCAGGGAGAGAATCGACCCTGAGATTTTTCTGGCTCGGGTTGTATGCAGATGTCAGGGAGTACTGTGAATCGTGCCCTGAGTGCCAAATTTCGGCACCGTCGCCACATTTTCGCAGTCCCCTTGTTCCTCTACCAATAATCGAGGTTCTGTTTGAGAGAATTGGCATGGACCTTGTGGGGCTGGTAGTGAAGTCTGCCAGGGTCACCAGCATATTTTGCTAATCCTGGACTATGCAACGCGCTATCCTGAGGCCGTATTCCCTTGTGTAACACCTCGGCTAAGGCTATCGCCAAGGAGCTAGTCCAGGTGTTTAGTCGAGTAGAGATCCCAAAAGAGATCTTAACCGATCAGGGCACCCCATTTATGTCCAGGGTTACCAAGGAACTGTGTAAGTTATACAAAAGCTCCCATCTCCGTACCTCTGTCTACCACCCCCAAACAGATGGTCTTGTTGAAAGATTTAATAAAACTTTGAAAAGTATGCTGAAAAAGGTGGTCGACAAAGCTGCGAGAAACTGGGATTTTTTGCTACCTTATCTCATTTTTGCCATACGTAAGGTTCCGCAAGCATCCACAGGCTATTCTCCCTTTGAGTTCTTGTATGGTAGACATCCCAGAGGGCTACTAGATGTCGCCAAAGAAACGTGGGAAGGAGAGGCCACCCCATATAGAAGCATCATAGAGCATGTCTCCTTGATGCAGGATCGAATCGCAGCTGTCCTGCCCCTGGTACGAGAACATATGGAGCGAGCCCAGGAGGCTCAGAGGAGGTTCTATGATCGGGGTGCCAAGGTTCGTACTTTCAGCCCTGGGGACAGAGTGTTGGTACTGGTGCCCATGGTGGAAAGAAGGTTCCTAACCAAGTGGCAGGGTCCCTTTTGAGGTTGTCGAAAGGGTGGGGGAGGTAAACTACAAAGTCTATCAGACAGGGAAAAGGAAACCACACCAAATTTATCATGTGAATCTCTTAAAGCCCTGGAAGGACAGAGACTTTACTGGCCGCTTCCCCGTCTCCAACGGACTGGGTACCGGTGACACCTGACGTCCCCATAACAGATTCCCTGTCTGTGGCACAGCAAAGTGACGTTAAGGCGTTTGTGTACAAAAATAGAGACTTTTTCTCCCCCTTACCCGGACTGGCCAATGTGATTCAGCATGACATAGTGAAGGAACCCGGGGTTCGGGTAAATGTAAAGCCATATAGAATCCCAGAAGCCAGGTGAGAGGCAGTCACGAAGGAAATCAAAAATATGTTAGAGTTGGACGTGATAGAAGAGTCCCACAGTGAGTGGTGGAGCTCCATAGTGCTGGTCCCAAAACCTGATGGCACTATCAGTTTTTGTAACAACTTTAGGAAACTCAGCAGTGTGTCTAAGTTCGATGCATACCCGATGCCTCGGGTCGACGAACTCGTGGACAGGTTTGGACAGGCTCGCTACATAACAATCCTAGACCTAACGAAAGGCTATTGGCAAATAACGCTAACTGAATCGGCCAAGGAGAAGACTGCCTTTTCCACTCCTGAGGGCTCGTTTCAGTACAAGCGGATGCCTTTTGCTCTGCATGGAGCCCCTGCATCATTCCAGCGAATGATGAACAAAACTTTGAGACCACATCGCCTGTATGCAGCTGCTTATTTGGACAATGTGGTCTTCCACAGCCCAGATTGGGAATTGCACCTGCTCCGAGTACAAGCAGTGGTAGATTCCCTTAGGAAAGCAGGTCTCATGGCTAACCCAAAAAAGTGCGCCATAAATACCTTGGGTACGTTATTGGCTGGGGAATGGCCAAGCCTCAGACCAATAAGGTTGAGGCAATTCAAAAATGGCCCCAACCGGTAAACGAAAACAAGTTCGGGCCTTCCTGGGCATTACAGGGTATTACAGACAGTGTATACCCAACTTTGCCACCATTGCCGCTCTTCTGACTGACCTGACGAAGGTTAGAGGGTCATCATGGTTAAATGGAATCCTGAAGCCGAGGAGGCGTTCCAGAAATTTAAAGCAGGCCCTTTGTGTACTACCAGTGCTAGTGACCCCGGACTTCTCAAAGGAATTTGTGGTACAGACGGACGCCTCTGAGGTGGGACTAGGGGCTGTACTATCCCAGAACAGTGATGGTGAGGAACACCTGGTTGTATACCTGAGCCGGAAACTGAACAAGCACGAAAAAAACGATGCCATTGTCAAAAAGGAGTGTCTCGCTATTAAATGGGCCTTAGACTCCCTGAAGTATTACTTGTTGGGGAGGTCATTTAAGCTGGTCACCGACCATGCTCCCCTAAAGTGGATGTGTGACAACAGAGAGAAAAATGGCCGTGTGAAAAGGTGGTTCCTGGCTTTACAGCCCTTTAAATTTACAGTAGAGCATAGGCCGGGCAAGCTCCAAAACAATGCAGATGCCCTCTCCCGCATACACTGTATGTAAGGGACAACTGCTCAGCCACAGGGACTTGAGCAGAGGGGGAGGATATGTGACAGTATGCAAGGTGAGGTCATCGATAATTGGTATATTTCACATCGCATTTGTTCTATTGTCAGAGACTGAACCAGAATCCGGCCCGGATTTTTTCCAGCCTCTGTGGCAGGCTTGGTTCCGGTCCGGGTCTTGTGGTCCACTTGAGTCCATGCTCAGGTGGTCTTTCAATGACCAGGAAGAGAGCACAGCAGTTCTCTGGTCTGAGACTCAGGCTCGATTCACACCTATGCATGTTGCTTTTGAGCGTTTTTGGAGGTTTTTTTTTCATGCTTGGCACGTTTTTGAGCCGCGTTTTTGCCGCGTTTTTGCCGCGATTTGCGTTTTGCGTTTTTTTTTTTTTTTTTTTTCATTTTTTTTTACAGTCTTAAAAAAAAATTACAAAAAAAAAAAAACGGCAAAAACGCACCAAAAACGCATCAAAAACGCTGCAAAAACGGTGCACTTGCGTTTTTGATGCTTGTCCATTGAAAACCATTACATGCAAAACGCTGCTTTTTGCATGAAAAAAAGTCCCCGACCCTTTCCAAAAACGCAGAGATACAAAAAAGCATTGATGTGAACATGTTCCATAGGAACCCATGTTAAAAAATTCCCGTGCATTTCTGCAAAATGCAAAATGCATCAAAAAACGCGCTAGTGTGAATGGGGCCTCAGAAGGGAATCTGAGAGAGGAGCCCTGTTTGTTTGGATTGAAAACGAAGGTTTGCTTTACCTCATGTTTTGTGGGTGACGGGGACCAGCCCCAGCCCCAGCCCCACACCATATAGAGAGCAGTGTACTGTTTAGTTTAGTGCCGGACAGCAAGGATATGTTTTACTGTTTTGTTTATTTTTATGACTTTGCAACCTGTAAATAAAGCTGGCAACCTTCCAGATTTTAAAGAGACTGTCTGTACGCTGACCTTCACTTCAAGAAAAGGTGATTCCCACGAGCTTATCTCCCCACTATATATATATAGATATAGATATAGATAGATATATCTATATATCTATATATATATATATATATATATATACTCTGCATCCAGTGTAGCCTTTATCTACAGTGCATTCCATGGTGTACTGTTTCTAATACACTTCAGGCAGTGTACACAGTATCTAATACAGTGCAGCACTTTCACACTTTATAATACCCTTTAGGCGGTGTACACAGTATCTAATACAGTGTAGTGTGGTGTTGCAAAACAAAAAATACATCATGTCCAGAAGACCACCAAGGAGAGCCCAACGCTCACAGGCCACTAAAAGAGGGCAAGCAGCCTCTGTGTCTACAGTCAACAGTGGTGGTTGTGGACATGGTGCATCCTCTGCAGGTGGCTGTGGGGCACGCTTGTCCTTTTTTGCTGCTGCTGGCCGTGTTATTGAGCCACAACATGCAGAAGAGTTGGTGGAGTGGATAAAGAAGCCATCCTCATCCTCCTCATCCTCTGTCACCCAGGCTCAGACACTTCTAACGCAGCTGCCAAAGCGACCTATTCCACCGCCTCCTTGTCCACAGTCACTCCTTCCGTAGCCCCACCATCATGCATGGAGGAGTCCCCAGAATTATTCGACCACAGTGTTGGTTATATGCTGCTGGAGGATGCACAGTGATTTGAAGGCTCTGATGTTGGTTCCCAGGTTGAGGAAGGAAATAACGTGAGCCTAGATAGAGGGGGGTGCCACAGAAGGACAAGAAACTGGCAGTCAAGTTTCACAGCAGGGCCTGTTCTTGCACCCAACAAGAGTATCTGTGAGGGATTACAGTGTTGTGACACCACCACCACCCAAGACCCAATTTTTCTGCCCCCATTTAACAGGGGCATGTAATTACAATGTTTGATATAATAATTCACAGCAGGGTCCATTCCCGCGCCCAACACGAGTATCTGTGAGGGGTTACAGTGTTGTGGCACAACCACCACCCAAGGCCCAGTTTTTCTGCCCCTGTTTAACAGGGGCATGTAATTACAATTCTTGATATATTTCACAGCAGGGCCTGTTCCTGTGCCCAACAAGAGTAACTGTGAGGGCTTACAGTGTTCTGGTACCACCAACAACTAAGGCCCAATTTTTCTGCCCCTGTTTAACAGGGGCATGTAATTACAATTCTTGATATATTTCACAGCAGGGCCTGTTCCTGTGCCCAACAAGAGTAACTGTGAGGGCTTACAGTGTTCTGGTACCACCAACAACTAAGGCCCAATTTTCTGCAGATTATATAGGGCAGGCCGTATAGTATATATACTGCTGTTCAGAGTATATAGTGCCAAAAAATGTTGGTGCGGGGTTCCCCTTAAAATCCATACCAGACCTGAAGGGCCTGATGTGGATTTTGGGGGTGACATCCACGCCAATTTTTGGGGGTGTTTTTATCTATATTGCCGGGATCTGACAATATATTACAGCCGTGAGCAGTTTTAAATGACATTTTTTTCCTTTAGAAATGTAATTTTACTGTGGCACTGTTATAAACATGGGAAAGATGCACTAATTTACAGGCATACTAAGGACACCCCCAGGCACGATATTTAAAGGAATATTTCATTTTTTTTGTTTCACTTTAAGCATTATTAAAATCACTGCTCCCGAAAAAAACTTCCATTTTTAAAAAAAATTTTCTGCATTGATACATGTCCCCTGGGGCAGGACCTGGGTCTCCAAACACTTTTTATGGCAATAACTTACATATAAGCCTTTAAAATTAGCACTTTTGATTTTTCACGTTCATGTCCCATAGACTTTAACAGTGTTCGTGTTAAACAACAAGTGTGTTCCTTGGGAGTGTTTTCTAACAGTGTGGGGAATGGACTGACAGGAAGAACACAGAGATCCATGTTCCTGTTTACAAGGAACAGAAGGTCTCTGTGTACTTCCCTGTCAGAACGGGGATCTGCCTTGTTTACATGTGGAGCGATCGCTGGTGGCCGGTGAACATCAGGTCCGCTGGACCTGCTGATTGGCTCCCCCTCTATACAGGTACATTGTTTTGCGCAACAGAGCCGCCCTCCCGCATTATATATGCGGTGGGCGGTCTTTAAGTGGTTATAAGAAAGAAATGCTTGAAATATATCACTCTGTGTGTAATGTATCTATATAAAATATATGAGTTTCACTTTTTGAACTGAATTACTGAAATAAATTAACTTTTGGATGACATTCAAATTTTATGAGATGCACATGTATGTGTGTGTATGTATATGTGTGTGTGTGTGTATATATGTATAAATATATATATATAATTTTCAGACCTCGGCAGCTTAGAATTCACTGAATATGGAAATATAATTTTATGTCTGAAAGGTTTTGTAAATAAATTTGCACACGATCATATTTAACATTTGACAAATTCATTAGTGTCTCCTTTTAGTAAAAAGGAATGTGGTAAAGGCTGGCAGGGGTTGAGAATGCCAGACTACATTTGCTATCCAAACCACCTTAGTTTTGGGTAGCCACCAAGGAAAACCTTGCATCCTTTGGTACACTGCACAGGTTTAGTACAGAAATGGCTCATGAGGAGGAAACAGTCTTTGAGTATCCTTTCCTGCTACCAATGGCCTATGGGGTGGATATTAATCAGTGCAGCGCTGGACAAAAAACAAAGTGAATAGCAATAAAAACTGATATTACTAAAAATAATGACAGCAAATATAAGTGATGGTATAAGTGCTATAAACAATCCAGTGAAATAAACCAATGTGTAGATGTTCATCAATACATAACCGTGCTTAAAAGTCCATTATATTGATAAACATTAAATAGTAAAAGAGGGGGTGAAAAAAAAGGAGGTGAAAAAAATGTCCAAAAAATTATAACAAATAAATAGTGAAAAAAATTGTCCAAATATGTTAAAATGCAGAAACGATCCAGCGATGTAATCGATAGTGACACCAACCACCGGGGAAAAATAAAGGCTTACCAGAAAGCCTGCGACCGCCCTTATTCAGGGGGGTCAGAACAGGCTCAGTAGATCAACGTTGGTATCTTGTTGAAACCGCAACCGATATCCTATGGATTACCCTCAGTGTTGGCTTCTCATCAACAGTAGGAGATACTCAAGAAAAATGAAGTAATTCCAGAAAGGACCAGGTGACCAAAATTCAGGCCAGGACGAACCATAAAAAAGAGAGAGGGGACTCCAGTAGTGCAGATAACCAGGGACGTTTTAATAAAAGTTAAATTAAAAAATACATTGCGCCAGGTTGCGCATAAATGCATGTGGATAACAATAGCATATAAGGTGCATATAAATGGTTAATGCACTATAAGTTATCCCAATACAGATGCACAAGATCAAAACGTAAGTGCACAAAAAGATGCCTCTAGGCATCAGCAGAGAGACTGTCACGACCAGCGAAACAGAAATCTCCACCGCCGTTGAAATTAAAAACGCGCATGCGCGATGCGAGTTCACGTTGTGACCCTACGGCCGTTTCGTCACAACTGACGTCATCAGGGGTACGTGATCGCGCACGCGCATGCGTAATAAGTAGCCAGACAGCACTTCCGAAAGCCGCGCTATTGGCTGGCCTGGACGAAGCTGGACACTGTGATTGGTTAATCAGGAAATCCCACCCAAAAGGCACAATGAGAGACACCTGAACACCATAACAGTGAGCAGCTGAGACGCTTTCCAAACATAAATAGAATAGAATAAACTCTCAAAACTAGTGCCATCTAGTGGACATTTATAAAATCCCTAAGAAATCACTTTTAAAACCATTTAGCTAATGGAAACTGACAAACATATATCTAGTATTTATGTCAACATGCTATTATGCCGTTATGCCAACTCTTGCCATTTTATAAGTAGCAAAGAGGTAACAATACCAAGCATAACAGAGACGAGGTCAAAAATATGATATATAAATTGAAGGAACATTAGCATCAAAAAAAGTCCGCTAGAAATAACTACCTTTTTTCAGGATAGACATCATTGCAGATAGACATACTATTTCTCAATAATACAAGGGCCTCATCACAAGATCACCATGAAGGTGTTTATATTGACATGATTATAGTAAACATAAGAATAAAAAATAAAAAATATAAAAATATAAAAATAAGAATAAAAATAAAAATGGGACCCCAAGTAAACAGTTTTGAGTGCCATAGGTAGTAATGAGGTAACAAGTGGTCGGTCATCAAAGTCAGTTACTAGATTGCAGGGGGTCAGAACACTTTAAGATGGGACATAACCTATTGTTAATAAAACAGTTGATGTCCCATTCTATATTCAAGCCATTGGGGACATGGGAGCCTAATTTGTAGATCCAATTGGTCTCGGATCTAGAAATAGTCCTCTTCCCATTGCTGCCACGCCAATGGGGGACATATTTCTCTATGCCAATGAAAGTGGTGCCCGTCGGGTCACGGTTATGCACAAGGTCATAGTGCTTAGAAACACTATGCTTATCAAAGCCTTGCTTGATGTTGGTGATGTGTTCACCCAACCTCACATGCAACATTCTAATGGTACGTCCCACATATTCTAGCCCACACGGGCACCTCAGGGGTGACTCATTCACTATACTTGGCTCCAGCTTATAATTATTTCAAGGGTTAATTCACCTTTATCAAAAATCTTCCTATGCAGATAAGGGATGTCTGTAGATAACTTTAGTCAAAGCTGCACAGTTTGTTTTTAAGTTGAAAAATGCCCTTGCTAAAGGTGTGGCATGTACCTCCATGAAGCCTGGCCAGAAAACTCCAATGATGTTGCTAAGAGAGGCCCAGCTGTTACTGTTCACCTTCACCATCACAGGAGCATGCTTTCAAACTCTGAGCTCAGAGCTCCTTCATCCAAGGGGTGAGAAAGTGAAAGAGATCACTCCTGTGATGGTTGAACAGAAATAGCTGGGCCTCTCTTAGCAATGTCCTTAGCGTTTTTTGGAGTCAGGCTTCAAATGGCCTACAGCTATAGCAGGGGCATTGTTCAACTTTGGTCAAAGCTACACAGCTTGTTTTTATCTACAGACACCCTTTATCTGTATTGGCAGTTTTTTGGTAAAAGTGAACTATGGGGCTGATTTACTAAGAAGAATGCGTTGCGCCAGTTCATACCTTAATTGGTGCGCTGGAAATGTCATTAACCGAACGTGTGAACCGGCGCACTTTGAAGCGCAAAAGGATAATAAATATGTAAACTGCAACTGGTGCTAGGGTAACTGTGGTTTTCTCATTAATAATAGTGCACGGTCCAATACAATTGGTTGATTTCATCTCATTGGATGTGTCTTGTTAGGCAATTAGTAGGTGTTCTCAGTTAACCCTTTTGATGCTAATCTCATTCCTATTACTTCTAATATATCTTTGAAATTTGTTTTTTTTTCTATTTTTACCCAAATCTTTCAATACATTACAAAGAACAGAGAAGTGTTTCTACACCCAATAAATTAATATTTTCAGATCTTGATCTTTAACCACCTCAATACAGTGTACTTACACCCCCTTCCTGCCCAAGTCAACTTTCAGCTTTCAGCACTGTTGTTGTTTAAATGACAATTGCGCGGTCATGCTACGCTGTACCCAAGCAGAATTTTTATCATTTTGTTCCCACAAATAGAGCTTTCTTTTGGTGCTATTTGATCACCTCTGTGGTTTTTATTTTTTTGCTAAACAAATAAAAAAAAAGTTTTTCTTTTTGTTTCTGTTATAAAATTTTGTAAATAAATACGTTTCTCCTTAACTGATGGGCACTGATAAGGCAGCACTGACAGGCACTGATGAGGTGGCATCAATGTGGTGGTACTGATGGGCACTGGTAGGCAGCACTGATGGGCATTGATAGGCGGCACTGATGGGCACTCATGGGTGACACTGGTGGGCACTGATGGGCACTGATAGGTGACACTGGGCACTGAAAGGCTGCACTGATGGGTACTTATGGGTGACACTGATAGGCGGCACTGATGGGCACTGATAGGCGGCACCGATAGATGGCATTGATGGGCATCAGTGATTGCACTGGCAGGCATTTGGGATGGGTACTGATTGGCAGCTGCCTGGGTACTAATAGGCAGCTGCCTGGGCACTGATTGGCATTTCCCTGGTGGTCTAGGGTGGCATACCTGGTGGTCCAGGGTGGTGCCAATCCCTGGTGGTCCTGGGCGGGCATCCGAGGGGGGGCTGCGTTGATAAACAATCAGCACAGACCCCCGCTGTCAGGAGAGCAGCCGATCGTCTCTCCTCTACTTGTGTCTGTCAGACGCGAGCGAGGAAAAGCCGATCAATGGCTCTTCCTGTTTACATCATGATCAGCCGTGATTGGACATGGCTGATTACGTGGTAAAGAACCTCTGTCAGAGGCTCTTTACCAAGATCGGTGTAGCAGTGTGTCTGACTGACACACCGCACCACAGATTGGTGCGATGCGCACCCCCAGGGCCGCGCGAGGGCAGTCATTCTGGGAGGACGTCATATGACGCCCGCCCAGGACGAGAGCTGCGCCGCCTGGCCGTCACTTGACCGCCGGCGGGCGCGAGGCGGTTAAAGGTGACCATACACTGCAATCAGTTAGATCTTAAAAAAATTAGATTTAGTGCAAGAGCCTGTTTGATTTCCTATAATTTGAATTCATTGTTTAAGTGCATCTTCCTATTACCTATTTTGCCGAAATATCGAGTTGTACAGAGATTGGCCAATTAGGTTGCATAGTGCATGACCATCTTAAGTGCCAAATTTGGAGTGTAGCTGTGTCATGACCCACTTGTATTTTCCTAACTATATTTCTTGGGCATTATACAAGGTACATGAGAAACCACCTTGGTAGAGTGATCAGGAATCATCAAACTACGGCTCTCCAGCTGTTGCGGAACTACACATCCCATGAGGCATTGTAAAACTCTGACATTCACTGACATGACTAGGCATGATGGGAATTGTAGTTCCTGAACAACTGGAGGGCCGTGGTTTGAGGACCTCTGTGCTAGACCATTATTATGCCTCCAGAATTGGGAGTGTGGAATCTACCCAACTTCTCTCTGCTGGTGGACACAAGAACCAACATCTATAGATATATATTTGGGCAGCACAGTGGTGTAGTGGTTAGCACTTTCACCTAGCAGAAAAAAGGGTTGCTGATTCGAATCCTGCCTGTGACACCATCTGCCTGGAGTTTGCATGTTCTCCCTGTGCCTGCATGGGTTTCCTCCAGGCACTCCGGTTTCCTCCCACACTCTAAAAATATGCTAGTAGGTAAATTGGATCGGGTCTAAATTGGCCCTAATATGTATGAATGTGTGTTAGGGACCCACACAAACACCCCATGTTAAAAAAAAAAAAAGAAAAGAATTTTCTTAATTTGCAAATAAGGATCATCTCTTCCTCAGAGAACAGTGCGTGGGGCATGGTGGTGGGAAGAAATTAGCAGCAGTACAAGCAACTTCCTGTAGGTGTGCTGGCCACTGCTTCCAGGAACCAGATATGCGCCACGGGTACATACCTCAGTGTACACATCTAGCTGCAGGAACCCAATATTTAGCGAAATTACTAGTAAAATATCAGAGATTAAATCTATAACCATGTGCGATGAGAAATAAGAAAAAGCTAGTGGCGCTAATAAATATGAAACTAACTGTGAATCACTAACAATAAAACAATGATTCTATAGTTATAAATGTGAATATAATATATATCACCCAGTGACATGTGAAAAAAATATATATCTCTATCCACGAATAAAAGTTGGATGAGAGAAAAGCTTCAATCTTCTCAAAACTTCTATCTTCCACCACACCAACTTGCTTGTGACACCATTCCCTCTGAAAAAACGCACTTACCAACTTGTATTGCCTCCCACTCTCGTATTTGGCTAAAGAGTGATTTAAACCACACCTGGGTTAAAAAAATGACCATCCG
This sequence comes from Aquarana catesbeiana, assembly GCF_042186555.1. Classification (NCBI taxonomy): domain Eukaryota; kingdom Metazoa; phylum Chordata; class Amphibia; order Anura; family Ranidae; genus Aquarana; species Aquarana catesbeiana. The sequence goes on from NC_133334.1 coordinate 112,935,275, forward strand.
CTGTATTTTCGTGATTGAAATCAAGATTTCTCCATATGTGAAAAATAAGATAAAGAAGCGCCCCAAATAGAGTGATAACGTTTCGACCAGTTTATTAAAAATCACACCAAAAAACTTCAATATTTACACTCACATTTCAAACGATTAAAGCAAGCCTCAAATAAAAAACCACAGCAAACAGACAAAGATGGCTCAGCGGTGCACTGCAGCCACAGGGGACCTGAAGTGTGAGCTTATGTTGTATCTCTCACCCACTCCAAAAGGTCCCTGCTCTCGGTATCAATGTGTAGTTCTCAGCAAGCGGCATCACACGTCAGTAGGATTGATTGCTGTGTAGCCACGGCCCCGACATGTTTTGTCACTAAGACTTCTTCATGGAATTGGCTGCATGGTCCATCAATCATCCCTTTTATATTCTCCCCTCTACAAATCATGTGATTTCCGATCTAGCGCATGCGCACACATCATGTCCCCATGACGCAAAGCGCCGGTGATCACCGTTACAAATCTGTCTGACTAGGAGGTATAATAGTATAAAGCAATGATGTATGTGGACCATCCTAAATAGATAGTATCCCAGCCTCTATACCAAAACTCATTAAGGCGGTGGTGTGTAATAAAATAAAATGAAGTAAAATTGAACATTCTAGAAAAGGAAATATATATGAATTACTAAAACTGCTACTCAGTTTGGTCTAATCTGACAGTGGATGATCTGCCCATAAAAACCAAGAATAAAGCATCTACATAAATATGGTTATGGTGTAGACCTAAAAAGTATGCATATAACTAAAAAAACATACGTATGCCTGAGACATCCGGTAGGTTGATGAGCAAATACATTAATATAATCAAGTTGAGGAAAAAACGACTTCTATTTTCATGGGGATGAATTATGTCACATTAATATCCTTAAGGAACCACTGGTAAGGTCCGCCCGTGTGAACAGAGATCATCTCACATCCCCCTCACATTCCTTTTATAACAGAAATGAAAGGTACAGATGAACAAAATAAAAGAAAAATAGAATAAAACCTGTGTCTATGTAGACCAATTGCATTTCATTAACTAGGAAATGCAAAATGCTATGAAGGTGGAGAATTAAATCACCAAAATGTTATGCATCCAAACATTGATCAATTGTTGAAAAATATCGGAAGATGACAACATAAATATATTAAAAATTAAATAAGACTGATGATGAGTATCTAATTCATGTCTAGCAATTCATGCCTGATATCTAAAAAGTGAATACAATCCGACTATGATTTGATCAGTAATTACTGATAAAACAATTGAGGTCTAGCTCAATAATTAACCCTCTGGGAGCAAGACACTTCATCAGAAAAATCCAGCGGGTTTCTCTTTGGGAAAGATCCCTTACCCTATTGGAACCCCTCCAAGATGGATGAATCATATCTATCCCGCATAATTGTAGCAGAGAGTGGTCCTGATTATGTTTTTCTTTAAAGTGTAATGATCCACTATAACGGAAACCTTTCCTTATATTTGCCAGATGTTCTGATATCCAGACTTTTAAAAGTCTTTTGGTTCTTCCTACATACAGTAACCCATATGGACACCACACTAAGTATACCACATGTGAGGAGTTACAGGTGATGAACTCCTTAATGTCAAAGGATTCGCCATCTCTGTTGGAAATTACAGTTCTACCCCTATTGCTGATCCCAACGGTTCTGCAACATATATACATTTTCTACAGGCAAAAAATCCTTTCAGATTGATTTTAAGGGACTGTTGATCTGGAGGATCAATATTTTCTTTACTATTCGATTGCCAAAGTTAGGGGTCCGCCTATAGATGAACTTGGGTTGACTATCTAATATCTCCCCTAAATGTCTGTCCCTGCACAATATATGCCAATGTTTCTTATAGATGTTTTCTGTTTCTTTGTATTTTCAGTGAAAATTGGATATAAAACCCAGTTGGTGCTGGTTATTTGGCTGGTTATTTGGCATCTGGACCTCAGTCTCTCCAAGAGGACTAAAGAAGAAAACTGAGGTCCGGGTGCCAAATAACCAGCACCAACTGGGTTTTATATCATTAAGGAGTCCATCTGTATCTCCTCACATGTGGTATACTTAATGTGATGTCCATGTGGGTTACTATATGTAGGAAGAACCAAAAGACTTTTAAAAGTCTGGATATCAGAACATCTGGCAAATATAAGGAAAGGTTTCCGTTATAGTGTATCATTACCCCTCTCTGCTACAATTCTGTGGGATAGATATGATTCATCCATCTTGGAGGGGTTCCAATAGGGTAAGGGATCATTCCCAAAGAGAAACACGCTGGATTTTTCTGATGAAGTGTCTTGCTCCCAGAGGGTTAAATATTGAGCTAGACCTCAATTGTTTTATCAGTAATTACTGATCAAATCATAGTCGGATTGTATTCACTTTTTAGATATCAGGCATGAATTGCTAGACATGAATTAGATACTCATGATCAGTCTTATTTCATTTTCAATATATTTATGTTGTCATCTTCCGATATTTTTCAACAATTGATCAATGTTTGGATGCATGACATTTTGGTGATTTAATTCTCCACCTTCATAGCATTTTGCATTTCCTAGTTAACAATGAAATGCAATTGGTCTGCATAGACCTAGGTTTTATTCTATTTTTCTTTTATTTTGTGCATCTGTACCTTTCATTTCTGTTATAAAAGGAATGTGAGGGGGATGTGAGATGATCTCTGTTCACACGGGCGGACCTTACCAGTGGTTCCTTACCGATATTAATGTGACATAATTCATCCCCATGAAAATAGAAGTAGTTTTTTCCTCAGCTTGATTATATTAATGTATTTGCTCATCAACCTATCTCAGGCATACGGATGTTTTTTTAGTTGTATGCATACTTTTTAGGTCTACACCATAACCATATTTATGTAGATGCTTTATTCTTGGTTTTTATGGGCAGATCATCCACTGTCAGATTAGACCAAACTGAGTAGCAGTTTTAGTTATATATATCAGTGTGTGTGTGTATGTATGTATATATATATATATATATATATATATATATATATATATATATATATATATATATATATATATATATATATATTCCTTTTCTAGAATGTTCAATTTTACTTCATTTTATTTTATTACACACCACCGCCTTAATGAGTGTTGGTATAGAAGCTGGAATACTATCTATTTAGGATGGTCCACATACACACCATGGCCTGTTGCGATCATTGCTTAATACTATTATACCTCCTAGTCAGACAGATTTGTATCTGTGATCACCGGCGCTTTGCGGTCATGGGGACATGATGTGTGCGCATGCGCTAGATCGGAAATCACGTGGTTTGTAGAGGGGAGAATATAAAAGAGATGATTGATGGACCATGCAGCCAATCCCATGAAGAAGTCTTAGTGACGAAACATGTCGGGGGAGTGGCTACACAGCAATCAATCTTACTGACGTGTGTTTTGCTGAGCACTACACACTGATACCGAGAGCAGGGACCTTTTGGAGTGGGTGAGAGATACAACATAAGCTCACACTTCAGGCCCGCTGCAGCCACAGTGCACCGCTGAGCCATCTTTGTCTGTTTACTGTGGTTTTTTATTTGAGGCTTGCTTTAATCGTTTGAAATGTAAGTGTAAACATGAAAGTGTTTTGGTGTGATTTTTAATAAACTGGTTGAAATGTTATCACGCTATTTGGAGCACTTCTTTATCTTATTTTTCACATATGAAAAAAATCTTGATTTCAATCACGGAAATACAGTGGATGGTCGTTTTTTTAACCCAGGTGTGGTTTAAATCACTCTTTAGCCAAACACGAGAGTGGGAGGCAATACAAGTTGGTGAGTGCATTTTTCAGAGGGAGTGGTGTCACAAGCACGTTGGTGTGGTGGAAGATAGAAGTTTTGAGAAAATTGAAGCTTTTCTCTCATCCAACTTTTATTTATGGAGATTATATATATATATATATATATATATATATATATATATATATATATATATATATATTGTACAGGACGCCGTGGCTGGGTCCTGGAAGGACGCTATGTTTCCCCTCTGTTTGGACTGTGGTCCCTTTAAGGGAACAAAAAGGGTTAACTCACCTGTCAGAGGAAGTGGGTTTAAAACAAGACAGGAAGTTGGAGTGGATAGTGGAGGAGTGTAAAGGAGAATGTGGATGGTGGATGGTGTTTGTTGTGCAGCAACAAAAGTGAATAGCAGTGTCCTGCCTGGAAGTCTCCTGCCAGGGGAAGCTAGCTGCAACAGAAATTAAGGACTGTTTAACTGCGATAGCAGTTCTGGACTTTGCAAGTCGGTGAGACTAAAACCTTTTTCTTTTGTTTTTGCTGCTGTAAAGCTATTTAAGTTCAATAAATCTCCTTTTGAGTGAAAAGCCTGTGTCCTGCGATCTAGCTGGTCCCCCAAACATTACAAGTGGTGCTCGAATGCGGGCAGGACAGAGTAACAGGCATTTTTCTTGCTGTTTTTTTTTTTTTTTTTGTGTATTGGACTTAAAACTGACATTTAAAGGGACAGTACAGTGGATTTATGTCCTGGGTTAAAGCCGCACAAACCCTGAAAGCTGAAGCAATGGAGGAGCTAATTAAACAGCTGTCCTTGGCTAATATACAAGCGCAGACTCGCCATGAGGTACAGCAAGAAAACCCTCGCCTGTTGGTGGCCCAGTTGGCAGCCCAGCAAGCGACCCAGCAAGAGGTTATGCAGGCTCAAGTGACTGCCTTAAAAGAAGTAGTGCAGCAGCTTTCTCAGGGCCGTGAGCAAGCGGCTGTTGCCCCTGGCAACCAGGTGACCGTGAGGGCAAGCCATTTTTTGCAGAAATTGTCCCTGAGTGATGATGTAGAGGCATTTCTTGCTACATTTGAGAAGACGGCGGCCCCAGGACCAGTGGGCCGGCCTAATTGCTCCTTTCCTAACCGGAGATCCGCAAAAAGCCTACTTCGACCTGCCACCAGATCACGCTAAAGACTATCAAAAATTAAAGGCAGAAATATTGGCTCGTTTGGGGGTAACTACAGCTGTTCGGGCCCAACGAGTGCACCAATGGAAGTATCGTCCAGATCGTCCACCACGGTCTCAAATGCATGACCTGGTGCAACTGGTAAAAAAATGGCTGCAGCCCGAAATGTTGTCTGGCCTCCAAATCGTGGAGCGGGTCGTGCTGGACCGATACCTAAGGTCACTGCCAGACGACCTTCAACGGTGGGTCAGCCATGGAGACCCCAAAACAGTGAACCTCCTTGTCGAGATGGTAGAACGATACACAGTGGTGGAGGATCTGCTTGGCCCTACCAAGCGCCAAGGACCCAGTCTGCCACGGCCTATTCGTTCGACTGCTGCCCTTCGAAAGGACGTTCCCCGGAGCCCTGGAACCAACACCCCAGAAGGTCAAGAGTCACTCCCGATACCTTCTCAGCGACCTGTTCCTGTTCGGAGAGGAGGGGATGTACAATGTTGGCGATGTCATTCCTGGGGCCATACCCGGGCCCACTGCCCACTGCAAGAGGAGCCCATGGAATGCGGGGTTTTTCAGAGGGGGTCTTTTTATGCCCATAAAGCATGTACAACACATATCGATCTTGGAGAAGAGAAATTCGAGTGTGAAGTCCAAGTGAACCACCTCCCTGCCCGGGCTTTGCTGGACTCCGGAAGCATGGTAACCCTGATCCATCCTAGAGTGATTGGGAAGATCGGTCCGGTAAGAAAAACTTTACGGGTGGTGTGCATTCACGGGGACACTAGAGAGTACCCTCTCATCTCGGTGACCATCTCCGCAGCATGTGGCACTGGTACTCAAGAGGTGGGGGTGGTAAAAAACTTGGTACATGATGTTATCATAGGACGAGACTGTCCGTTATTTGCAAAACTGTGGGGACAAGGAGAACTACCTGAACGGTCCAGAGACTGGGGAGAAACTAGTCCCTCTGTTCCTGCGGTTGAGAGAAATAACCCTGAAATGCCGAATGTTCTTGAAAATGCTAATGATTTGGTTAATGGTGATGAAAGTAGTGCTGATGTTATTAAGGGTGTCAAAATGTGTGGTTCACAGACCTACCTGAACACTGAAGAGGGGGGGGAACCTTTCCCACTTCAGGTAATGCTGGGGGAAGAGGATGAGGAAGTGGCCGTTACCCCTGCCCTGCCGGATTTGGGTGTTCCGCAGGGGGCATTTGGTACTGCCCAGATGCAGGACCCCACTTTGGCCCATGCACGGGAACAGGTGGTAGTATTAAATGGGGTTCCCCAAGAGCCAGGTGCGAATGAGCGGTGGCCACACTTTGCAATATGTAATGAATTGCTTTATCGGGTTACCAAAGTGAGAGAAAATGTGGTAGAGCAATTATTGGTACCCCAACAGTATAGACGCAAGGTCCTGGACCTGGCCCATGATGATGTTTTAGGGGGACACCTGGGAGTTGAAAAGACGGAGGCACGGATCACCGACCGGTTTTACTGGCCAGGTCTGAAAGCAGAGGTAAGGAGATACTGTACCTCTTGTCCCACCTGTCAGTTGACCGCTCCGGTGACCCACTTCCGGAATCCTTTGGTCCCTCTGCCCATAATTGAGGTCCCATTTGAAAGGATAGCCATGGATATAGTAGGTCCCTTGGTGAAGTCGGCTCGAGGTCACTCCTACATACTGGTGATTCTCGACTATGCCACCCGATATCCTGAGGCGCTACCCCTGCGAAATACCTCCTCTAAGGCTATTGCCCGGGAATTATTCCAGTTGTTTACACGGACTGGTTTTCCCAAGGAAATACTATCGGACCAGGGCACCCCGTTTATGTCGAGAGTTATGGCCGACGTGTGTAAGCTCTTCCGGATTAAACAGCTGCGCACATCGGTCTACCATCCCCAAACGGATGGGTTAGTGGAACGCTTTAATAAGACCCTTAAATCTATGCTTAAGAGAGTTGTACAAAGGGATGGGAAAGACTGGGACTGTCTGTTACCAGCTCTCCTGTTTGCTATCCGGGAAGTGCCCCAGGCCTCCACTGGGTTTTCGCCCTTCGAGTTGGTATATGGGCGGAGACCTCGCGGACTACTGGATTTTGTTAAGGAGGAATGGGAAAGTGAACCTAGTCAGCATAAGAGTGTTCTTGAATATGTTTCCCAAATGCAGGAGAGGATCCGAACTGTGTTGCCACTAGTCAAGGAACATTTACAAAAAGCTCAGGAGGCTCAACGACGAGTCTATAATAGGGCTGCTAAAATAAGGAATTTCCAAGTGGGGGATCGAGTAGCGGTGTTGATTCCCACTGTGGAAAGTAAATTCTTAGCCAGGTGGCAAGGCCCCTTTGAAGTTGTAGAAAAAGTGGGAGAGGTGAATTATAAAATCCACCAACCGGGTAAGAGGAAACCCTATCAAATATATCATGTAAACTTGTTAAAGCCCTGGACAGAGAGGGAACCAGTGACCTCCCTGGCTAGTGCAAGATTGGAGCCTCGGGTTGGGGTGGAGAGTGTCCAAGTAGCAAATACCCTGTCTAAAACCCAAAGCCAGCAGGCAAAGGAGTTCTTGCAGAGAAATAAAGAAAAATTTTCAGACTTGCCAGGGCTCACGAGTACCATAGAGCATGATATCATCACGGAACCAGGAGTCAAAGTTTTTGTCCGGCCCTACCGCATCCCAGAGGCCCAAAGGAAGGCTGTTTCAGAGGAAGTGAAGAAGATGTTAGACCTGGAGATTATTGAGGAATCGCAGAGTGAGTGGTCGAGCCCGATTGTGTTGGTACCGAAGCCCAACGGGACTCTGCGATTCTGCAATGATTTTTGGAAACTTAATGAAGTTTCACGGTTTGATGCCTACCCCATGCCCCGGGTAGATGAGCTTATTGAGAGACTAGGTCCAGCCAGGTATATCACTACATTAGACCTTACCAAGGGATATTGGCAAATCCCGTTGACTAAGGCTGCTAGAGAGAAAACTGCTTTTTCTACCCCAGAGGGGAGTTTTCAGTACAAAAGGATGCCTTTTGGATTGCAAACTGCTCCAGCCACATTCCAGCGAGCAATGGATAGGATTTTACGACCTCACCAGAAATATGCCTCAGTGTACTTGGACGACATAGTCATTTTTAGCAGAGACTGGGAATCACACTTGCCCAAAGTCCAGGCAGTGCTGGACTCTCTTTGGAAGGAGGGGTTTACAATAAACCCTGAAAAATGTGCTTTGGGAATGGAGGAGGTGAAATACCTGGGCTATATCGTGGGTAGAGGGGTGGTGAAACCTCAGGTCAGCAAGGTAGAGGCTATACAGAGTTGGCCCCGTCCCCTCACAAAAAAGCAGGTACGTGCATTCTTGGGCATGGTGGGATACTACAGGAGGTTTGTACCCAACTTTGCCACGTTGGCGGCTCCATTGACCGATCTGACTAAGGGTCGGAAATCGGTCATGGTGGAGTGGAATGCAGACGCTGAGAAGGCCTTTTTGGAGCTCAAGTCGGCACTGTGCCAACACCCTGTCCTGGTAGCACCCAATTTTTCAAAAGAGTTTGTTGTCCAAACTGATGCTTCTGATGTAGGATTGGGAGCGGTGTTGTCACAGGTTATTAATGGAGAGGAGCACCCGGTAGTCTTCCTCAGTAGGAAGTTAACACCAGCGGAAAAAAACTACGCTATAATTGAACGAGAGTGTCTGGCCATTAAGTGGGCTCTGGAATCCCTCAGATATTACCTTTTGGGGAGGAAGTTTAGGCTGATTTCTGACCATGCCCCTTTAACATGGTTGAGACAGGGTAAAGGGAATAATGCCAGGGTTACTCGATGGTTCCTGGCACTCCAGGAATTTAAATTTGTAGTGGAGCATAGGCCCGGGAGACTGCATCAAAATGCAGATGCCCTCTCCCGAGTCCATTGTTTGAGCTCCACTGTTGCCTCCACCTCCATGGCGTTGGGGCACAGGGGGGGGATATGTACAGGACGCCGTGGCTGGGTCCTGGAAGGACGCTATGTTTCCCCTCTGTTTGGACTGTGGTCCCTTTAAGGGAACAAAAAGGGTTAACTCACCTGTCAGAGGAAGTGGGTTTTAAACAAGACAGGAAGTTGGAGTGGATAGTGGAGGAGTGTAAAGGAGAATGTGGATGGTGGATGGTGTTTGTTGTGCAGCAACAAAAGTGAATAGCAGTGTCCTGCCTGGAAGTCTCCTGCCAGGGGAAGCTAGCTGCAACAGAAATTAAGGACTGTTTAACTGCGATAGCAGTTCTGGACTTTGCAAGTCGGTGAGACTAAAACCTTTTTCTTTTGTTTTTGCTGCTGTAAAGCTATTTAAGTTCAATAAATCTCCTTTTGAGTGAAAAGCCTGTGTCCTGCGATCTAGCTGGTCCCCCAAACATTACAATATATATATATATATATATATATATATATATATATATATATATATGTTATTTTACAATTTACAAGTGCACTTGCTGGAGATCCGAGGGGGACATGCAAGGAGAATAAAAAAACAGCATCTTTGCTTCTACACGATTGGATAATAAAATCACCAGTGCTTCCCCTCAGATTTACAGCGAGTACACTTGTATTGCAGAGTTGATTTGCCTTTAATAAACCCCAAAATACCTACTAATTTGGGGTGTACACAAAGTGCTAGAGTGCAATTTGCCTAATGGAGACACTAGTTAGATTGAGCTGTGTGTCCCCAAGGAAAGACATTGGTAGGGTTTTATCCTCACTTCCTGTTTGGCTATGTGACAGAAAGTGAAGCCAGTTTTCAGAAAAGGGACACAAAGCCCAACCTAAAAAAACACAAGCGGGGGTTATAACACTTGGTTTCCCTTAAATGTCCACAATAAGAATAGGATTGTCTTGATCTCCATTTTAGCTCAGAGCTCTAAATCAGTGCTTCTCAACCCTGTCCTCAAGTACCCCCAACAGGCCATGTTTGCAGGTTTTCCTTCATCTTGCCCAGGTGCTTTAAATCAGTCAATGGCTTTGTATTTTGGACAGCTATTTTAGTTACAATAAATTCCCAAAACATGTCCTGTTGGGGGTACTTGAGGACTGAGGCTGAGAACCACTGCGCTAAAATGGAAGATTGAATACTTACCACTCTGCAATTTTCCTTTTCCTGGTATCCATCCATGGCATCATACACATGCATATGCTATCATGAAGGCACAAGGAAAGTAGATTTTAGACAAATCACACTTTTTTTGTTTTGCCATGACAATCAGCCTAGTTAAGCTGCAGCTGGGAAATCTGTTGCATGAAAATTAACAAAACACATAAAACAAAAACTTGCTACAAATTTTATTGGTTAACAAAACAGGACTTGAAAAGAGCAAGGAAAGCAAAAAACACATGTATGTTAATTTGAGACACTAACAGAATATGGTGTTGAGGTCTGACCATTTTGCAAAGGAAATTAACAGGAGTGCACCCACAAACGGACATCTATTAAGGATTTAAACATTAGTCACAACATCTTCAGGAAGATTTTGCAAAATAATGCAGCACAGACAATTTAATCAAAGTGAAACAACCTACAAACAACACACATTGACACCTGGTCCGGGGGGGGGGGGGGGGGGCAAACAAAGAGCCCAACATGGGCAAACATTATACAACAAATACCATTGCAGTCTATAGGAACTGACTTGTGAATTTTGCTAGTCCCCACTTGGCTGGCGTATCTTCTAGATATTGGCCTTAAAATAGGTATGGGGGCCCAGGTCCCACTCTAAGGGACATATATCAATGTCACCAATTTGGACAACCCCAAAAATGGAATAAGGAGAAGTGCCTTTAACCACTTGCTTACTTGGCACTTAAACCCACTCCTGTCCAGACCAATTTTCAGCTTTCAGCGCTGATGAAATTTGAATGACAATTGCACGGTCATGCTACACTGTACCCAAATGAAATTTTTATCACTTTTTTCCCCACAAATAGAGCTTTCTTCTGGTGGTATTTGATCACCTCTGCGGTTTTTATTCTTTGTTAAAAAAATGTAAAAAGACTGAATTAAATTTTTTTTTTTTTTTTTTTTATAGTTTGTTATAAAATTTTGCAAACAGGTAATTTTTCTCCTTCATTGATGTACGCTGATGAGGCGGCACTGATGGGTGGCAGTGATGGGCACTGATGGGTGGCAATAATGGGCACTGATCGGTTACACTGATAGGCAGCACTGCTAGGTGGCACTGATTGGCACTACTGGTGGGCATTGTTAGGTGCCACTCATGGGCATTGGATAGGTGGCACTGGTGGGCACTGGCAGGTGGCAATGACAGGTGGCACTGGCAGTGGGTACTGGTGGGCACAGTTGAGGCATAATTTCCTCTTCGGGACCGATGTCCCTTGCAGATAAGCCAGTGATTGGCTTTTTTTTTCTCCTCACGAAGATTACTGAGCTTTTGTTTACATCATGTGATCAGCTGTCATTGGCTGACAGCTGATCACGTGGTAAGGGTCCGGTACCGGCCCCTTACTCGGATCCGTGATCACCCGAGACTCAGTGACTCGGTGATCACAGCGCGCGTCGCGCATACCCTGCAGGGGGCGCGTGCACGGGGGAGACCGTCATATGATGGCCTCCTGGAAATTCAGGTCCGCGCTCTGGCCATCATTCGGCTATAGCGCAGACGGCAAGAGGTTAGAAATGCAAAATTGCTTAAAAGCTTGGTGGGGGCTTACTCTGCCTGTAAAGTGGTGCATCTGTAGCATGTATCCAAAATTCCGCTTCAAAGATGTACGGCTTTAGAGAAAAGTTACAAATCTACATTGCAACTGCAAGATTTTAACATGAAACAAAAAATAGCCTGCCCCCCCCCCCCATACATACAAAGTAATTTGGGTCTGTTAAGGCTTAAAATGAGGACCCCCACGTGAAAATTCCCACCCCAAATGAAAAAAATATTGTGCCCCTCCCAAACACTAACAAACCCCTAGTCAAACACACAGCAAGGGTGGGTTTGTGGGGGGCTGCAGACAGGGAGCTTTACGGAATGTGGAAAGCCCCTTTAAACTAGTGGGTACAAGGTGCTTTGTGGTTGGTATTGGGTTGAGCCCAACATGCCCCAAGGCAGCCAGATATGTTGAGTGCATGTGGCCTTGTATGGTTCAGGAGGGGGTTGGGCGATTGCTCTTCTCGTCCCTTTCCTAGCTGGCCCTGTTGTATGCTTCTAAAAAAGGATGTGGTTTGGATTGGTGAAGGCAGCTCACAGCCTTTTGAGAATGGAGTGTGGAGTTCCTCTTTAAAAGCAGAAGTTAGTCCATGGAAATCCAAGGGGTTAGAGGGGGGAGACAAGAGCATTGCAGAACAGATTGTGGAGTTCCCCTTTAAAAGAAAAAGCTAGCCCAAAGAAATCATATGCATTAGAGTGGGAAGGTTAAATGCACTTTTGGGAGGAGCAAGATTCTTTTTACATAATTTTAACAAGGTGCATGTAACAAGCTAACATGACCTGTGTGCAAAACTCTTTAAAAAAATACATAAATGTGAACCAGCGTAAAAATAAACATGTCAAGTTTAGAGGTGCGCCCGTTCAACCCACGCAATTGCATTTCTGTTGCTTGACATTTACAAAGATTTTGGCCGCCCAGTGAACAAATGCATTGGAATGAGCGCAAAAGAGATGCTTGCGCATGGGCAGTGCTTACATTGATCTCATGCAGTTCTAAACGTACTTGCAGGCACAGCAGGCTTTCTCTGAAAAATTTTATTTCTCATTCTATTTTGGGCATATTTGTTACTTGGGCAGTTGTTACTAAACTTCCTCACATCACCCCATAATATTGGCATCTCCATCTTCTGTTAATATTGAATTGAAGATGCCGTGCGCCATGTCCATAGTGGCACACTGATTGCATTCTCCCGTGTGCCGAGATCGCTATAGTAAATGGGGGATTTGCGCTCTGTTCCCGGCACACCGTTTCGTAAATATGAAAATGTGCGTTATGCCTCGCCGTGCGCCTCTACTCATGGCGCACGGCTTTCGTAAATCGGCCCCTATGTCTTTAATCACAGTAGCTACCAATGTTATAAGAGATTTTAAAATGCACCCATTTTTACCCCCCCCCCCCCCCCCCCCTTTAACTCTGGTGGCCAGAGGTGGGTGGTTTACAAGTCATCCTTTAGGACTTCTTTTACATACAACCCACTTCTGTCCTCCTGTGTTCAAGGTTATGTAAAAAAGGAAGCATTGTAGTTGGCCTACCACTAATGTGGAACCATTTGATATGGGTTTCTGTATTTTTGGTTACAATCCATAAAGCAAAGATCTTGGATTTGCTACTGTTAATATACTGTAAATATGTCGTTGAACACTAGATAGAGTCCCTTATTTTAATGTAGACTGTTATGATTTGCAGAACAGATTAACCAGCCAAGAAAATGCTCCAGTGATAGCTTTCAGATGAACTCATCCTTACCAACAGTGTCCTTCTTTGTCTACTAGACCATTTTAAAGTTGGACTCTAGGCAGCTACAATATAAAAGACACAAAAATGGTGCAGATCTGTAATCATTAATACATAACTAAATGCATTTTTGAAATACAAAACTGTGTAATTACCTCAGTTTGACCTGGTATGAGCCTCTTGCAGTCCCTGTTCAGCAGAGCACTGACTGGGAGAGTGAGAAGCAGCACAACGAGCCAATCAGTTGTTCTACAGTGCTCATTAGGGGACAGGCTGATGACCTCATCAGTTTTGTGCTTCTACTTTCACTGTCAAGTCACAGACTGGAGGAGGGACATACCGTGTATTATTTAACTGAGAAGATTAGGTTTCCAGTCTTTGCTAGACAGTGCTGTGTGGCAGATCTGTGTAAATCTGATAAATGCAATCCCATACTATATACTGTATGTAGTTCGCCTGTATGTTCAGTTGTGTGCTCATTTTCATTTTTTTTTCCTAACTCGTATTTTCTATTTCAGGGACAATGGGCCTCCAATTACCTTCATTTGACATTTTTCTGCCATTTTCTAATACTTTAAAATATTGCCTGCTGGCACTTGCCATAGCATTGTTCCTGATTGCACTGATTGTTTTAGCGTGCAAGATGCACCAGTATTATAAATATAAATCATCTTCTATTGTGAAAGGTAAGAAACATACAGCTGTATAATTAGAAAAGAGTGTCCCCCCAGCCCATCTTTCTTCCTATCCACATCCTTACCAAAAAAAAAACAGATATTTTTGTGTTTATTATAACTAGCAATGGATGTAATGGCCCGTGATAAGATTTTGCCAGAACAATATTAAAATGCTTTCTGCCTATTCAAAGTTTATACTGCTGCCATCTTTTAAAGCTTTTAATGGATATTAGCCACTTCTAATGAAAATGGCTTATCCTCTTGTAATCTTCGTGTCTGTTATCTTCAAACAGTTCATAGGGTTGGGGTTTTATAGGGTTTGATGATGTCAAGACTTCTCCAAGACCGATAACTAGTCCCCAAGGCTCTTTTGCACACCACACATTGTTTGGTGGCTATTTGATCCCTTTGGATATACCAGGGGACTCAATTAAAGGAAAGCTGAGATATAGTTTTTTGACTGGCCCCCATATATACTTTAGAGGGATTCAAGTGAAGAAAATTTTGAGATACATATTGTCTTGTCTTTAGTGTTTAGTGTTTCTACAGGCTCCTCCCACCTGCCCTTTTGGCTTGGGGACTGGTTTTCGTTCTTGAGGTGCCTTTCTCCTCGTCTCCCTATCTTCTAGGCAGCAACCTCCATCTGTTGGAATGTTGAATTTTTTTTTGAACGCTCTTCTGAAGAAGCATGTCTGCGAAACGCATTGAGAAATTATAACCCCTCTACAATGAACAGCTGCCCCGTCACGTTTTATGTACTATTGTGTATAGGTATGCATTCAGTGGGCTGCGCTTGTAACCTTTTCCGGAGTAGTGAAATGCCATTGTACATGCTGCTATTTGCACTGCGGATGGGGTTACCGCTTTAAAGGGGTTCTGTTTATTCTAACAATGTGCATTTTTTTTAACATTTTTGTGATTTTAACTATTAATAAACTGGTTACACTAGGTTGAGTTGATCTGAATAAAATATTGTTTTTTAATTCATATAACTGTTTGCCTTTGAGAGGTAATGCACCATTAAAGTCCCCCAGTACCTTTTGTTAACTGTTTTTCAGTCAGCTATTTTTCTTTGTTAGTTTTGGGATGTGATGTTGGGCAAGTTCCTTTTTGAATCTGTGGCATTACTTAATCTAAAGTGCAAACAAGCATTTCACTCATTAATCTAATTAATTTGGTTGTTTTATTAGACAAAAAATTCATGAATGCCACAAGTGTTGCAAAGAAGACTGAAGGAAGTATTTTAGTGAAAAGTTTAAGTCCAGGCTTCTTAGAGACAGCAAGGAAGGAGCAGGACTCAAAGGCAAGTTTATTTTTTTTTCCAAAGGCAAATTGAACCATCAGGATTTAATTCTGTAATGCATGCAGGCTTTATTTGCAGTAATACATCTGATCATCTTTACTCCTTGTTTTACTGGGAAGTGCTGGAGCAATGGTTAAAATACCCTGTGCTGTAGCAATCTGAGGATTTGGGCTGTGACTGACACAAAATGCAAGCTCCATCTGCATCTCCTGTTGTCAGGCATCCCCCACCTTCCAAACCGTGCACCAATCAAAACCACTCTAAGCAGTACTGTTGATTCGTGCATTGTTCAGGATAGCGTGCCAGACTGCCCGAAATCTGGGCCGCAATTTTATGTGGGAGAACTCTCCAGATTGCTGCAGCATCGGGTATTTCCAGCAGCACTTACAGTTAAAGAATAATTACTGTGTATGCAGCCTGGCCTCACAGCATTAGGCTTCATGCCCACGAGACGCCGGTGCAAACTCTGCTGAACACATGTTTTTTATGCCCCGTACACACGGCCGGACTTTGTTCGGACATTCCGACAACAAAATCCTAGGATTTTTTCCAACGGATGTTGGCTCAAACTTGTCTTGCATACACACGGTCACACAAAGTTGTCAGAAAATCTGATCGTTCTAAACGCGGTGACATAAAACGCGTACGTCGGGACTATAAACGGGGCAGTGGCCAATAGCTTTCATCTCTTTATTTATTCTGAGCATGCGTGGCACTTTGTCCGTCGGATTTGTGTACACACGATCGGAATTTCCGACAACGGATTTTGTTGTCGGAAAATTTTATATCCTGCTCTCAAACTTTGTGTGTCGGAAAATCCGATGGAAAATGTGTGATGGAGCCTACACACGGTCGGAATTTCCGACAACAAGGTCCTATCACACATTTTCCGTTGGAAAATCCAACCATGTGTACGGGGCATAAAAGCTGAAACCGGCGTTTAGAAAGGCCCGTTTTGCCACATTTGCATGCCGCGTTTGCGTCTAGAAGCGTCTACAGAGCAGAGAATGACATTTTGCGACCCAACTTTGGGGCCCCGTATCTAAGGGCCACTTGGTGCTAGGAACCCCAAATTGATGTGCTAACACAGTGGAACTAACACTACAACATATCCAAAGCTGGGGTTCCTAGCGCTAAGTGGCCCCGAGATACGGGGCCCCAAAGTCGGGTTGCAAAATGTCATTCTCTGCTGCAGAAAAGTGCTTGACATTTTGAGACCCGACTTTGGGGCCCCATATCTCGGGTCACTTGGTGCTGGGAACCTCAACTTTGGATATGTTGTAGTGCCAGTTCCACTGTGTTTGCACAATGTCATTCTCTGCTGCAGTTTACCATCATATTTCTGTGTTTTCTGGTCCAAAAAATAGGGTTCCTTTGAAAAAACACTTATAAACACAAATGCGTTTAGCCGCGTTTGGCGTCTGAAACGTGGAAACTTTTGCGTCTGAACCCATTTTTTTGCTTCTGGAAAAACGAGGTTAAACACAACTGCCTAAAAAAAAAAGCCAAAAAATGAGACTGTGTACATGGACACATAGGATAACATTTCATGAGTTCAGGGGAAGTTGAAAAAAGTGTCCAACTGCCTCTGAACGCGCGTTTAACGGCGTCTCATGTGCATGAGGCCTTACAGTAAAAAAAAAAATGTTGGGTTTCAGCTGGGCTTTAAAAATAATTGTAATGCTACTATGTTGACTTTTGTTCAGAAAATAACTTTTTTTTCTGCTACTGATTGCTAACTAGATCCAACTCATGCAGAAGGAAATGGAAAAGCTGGAAGGACATTTAACACCTTCCCCTCCAAGTACAGAAAGTTTGGATGACGTATGCAGTGACTCTGATCGTCCACGCGAGTCCAGAGGGAAGCTAAAGTTTTCTCTTAATTTCAGTAAGAAGACCATGACCTTGCTTCTCAGTGTTATTGAAGCCACAGACTTACCGAGTTACAGCAGGGACCCTTTTGTCAGGATAAGAGTCTTCTCCAAAGTAGATGAGCCACAGTCTGATGTCCAGTCTGTTCTTCAGGAATGTGAAACAAGGGTGGTGAAAAACAGTAGAAATCCAGTATTTGATGAGGACTTCACATTGTCCCTTCAGAATTACCAGCTGTCAAATATCAGCCTAAAATTAGAGGTATGGATTATGTAAAATATTTTTTGTGTCAACAATGCATGAAAATCTAAAGTGTAGGTAAGGACAAAACTTTTTTAATGTATTGGATAGAATGTGGAAGAGTTAAAACCTGGATCCCCACTGAGGAGATTTGGCCTTTGCTTTGCCCTGGTGTCCATTGTTTTTGGTATAGAAGGTGATGGGAAATCCATCATTTTTTTTTAATTTTTACAGAACAGATGGGGAGGGGAAATCTTCCAATGGGAAAACCTGTTCTGGTGGCAGTTGTCCAAGAGGAGCTATCTTCTAGCTTTGAATAGATTCCTCTTACATCTTGGTGTTTTCTCTTGGACAGAAAATGAAATCTCCCTGATGAGACAGGAAAAAAAAGTACAAGGGCTCTCTAATCCAAACTAAGAAAAAGTATTTTGCACATCCATACATGTTTCAAATATGTGGTGACTTAATACATAAGACTGTTGCACTTGAGTTTAGCATCTCTTTAAATACATATAAATGTCTGGTTCATCAAAATTGCTGTCAACCAAGGTTAAAAGGATGAGGTGATTGTGGAGATGGCCTAGGAATGATGGGGACAAGTCTGAATTTTTAATACAAGCCAATACAAAGGTTTTGGTAATGTCACACTTTGTCACTGCTTTTCTTTTATTGCCAGTTGGCATGATGGAGAAAATACCATAATGGGAGCACATGCATGCACTTGGGGGAATGGGACCTGATCTGACATCCAAGCAGCTGCTTTCTGAGACATTATCCTTTACAGGAGCCAATTTGGGGGATTTTTTTTTGCATTTGTTATATTTTTTGGGTAAACAAATAATGTGCACAGTTTTTAAGAATGAATTTCATGCATAGCACCAGAAATTTTGATAATTTCAGGCTTACTTATGCAGCCTTTTTAAATGTTGTATTGTTTTTAAGCAACTTCAAATTCCTTTATGCAGAGGTGTTAGTAAAATGTGTTTTAATTATACTGTATTTTGGAATCTTAACCCTTATTCAGCTCAGTCTCTACATTGTCTTTTCGATCTCTCTGGAATTCAGCAATGTACAGGCTTAACCACTTGAGCCCCGGACCATTATGCTGCCTAAGGACCAGAGGTCTTTTTCCAATTTGGCACTGCGTCGCTTTAACTGCTAATTGCGCGGTTATGCAATGCTGTACCCAAACGAAATTTGCGTCCTTTTCTTCCCACAAATAGAGCTTTCTTTTGATGGTATTTGATCACTTCTGCAGTTTTTATTTTTTGCGCTATAAACGGAAAAAGACCGAAAATTTTGAAAAAAAATGATATTTTCTACTTTTTGTTATAAAAAAAATCCAATAAACTCAATTTTAGTCATACATTTAGGCCAAAATGTATTCGGCCACATGTCTTTGGTAAAAAAAATGTCAATAAGCGTATATTTATTGGTTTGCGCAAAAGTTATAGCGTCTACAAACTAGGGTACATTTTCTGGAATTTACACAGCTTTTAGTTTATGACTGCCTATGTCATTTCTTGAGGTGCTAAAATGGCAGGGCAGTACAAAACCCCCCCAAATGACCCCATTTTGGAAAGTAGACACCCCAAGGAAATTGCTGATAGGCATGTTGAACCCATTGAATATTTATTTTTTTTGTCCCAAGTGATTGAATAATGACAAAAAAAAAAAAAAAAAAAAATATTTACAAAAAGTTGTCACTAAATGATATATTGCTCACACAGGCCATGGGCCTATGTGGAATTGCACCCCAAAATATATTCAGCTACTTCTCCTGAGTACGGGGATACCACATGTGTGGGACTTTTTGGGAGCCTAGCCGCGTATGGGACCCCGAAAACCAATCACCGCCTTCAGGATTTCTAAGGGTGTAACTTTTTGATTTCACTCTTCACTGCCTATCACAGTTTCGGAGGCCATGGAATGCCCAGGTGGCACAACCCCCCCCCAAATGACCCCATTTTGGAAAGTAGACACCCCAAGCTATTTGCTGAGAGGCATATTGAGTCCATGGAATATTTTATATTTTGACACAAGTTGCGGGAAAGTGACACTTTTTTTTTTTTTTTTTTTTTTTTTTTGCACAAAGTTGTCACTAAATGATATATTGCTCACACAGGCCATGGGCCTATGTGGAATTGCACCCCAAAATACATTTAGCTGCTTCTCCTGAGTATGGGGATACCACATGTGTGGGACTTTTTGGGAGCCTAGCCGCGTACGGGGCCCCGAAAACCAATCACCGCCTTCAGCGTTTTTAAGGGCGTGAATTTTTGATTTTACTCTTCACTGCCTAACACCGTTTCGGAGGCCATGGAATGCCCAGGTGGCACAAACCCCCCCCAAATGACCCCATTTTGGAAAGTAGACACCCCAAGCTATTTGCTGAGAGGCATGGTGAGTATTTTGCAGCTCTCATTTGTTTTTGAAAATGAAGAAAGACAAGAAAAAACTTTTTTTTTTTTTCTTTTTTCAAATTTCAAAACTTTGTGACAAAAAGTGAGGTCTGCAAAATACTCACTATACCTCTCAGCAAATAGCTTGGGGTGTCTACTTTCCAAAATGGGGTCATTTGGGGGGGTTTTGTGCCACCTGGGCATTCCATGGCCTCCGAAACTGTGATAGGCAGTGAAGAGTGAAATCAAAAATTCACGCCCCTTAGAAAGCCTGAAGGCGGTGCTTGGTTTTCGGGGTCCCGTACGCGGCTAGGCTCCCAAAAAGTCTCACACATGTGGTATCCCCGTACTCAGGAGAAGCAGCAGAATGTATTTTGGGGTGTAATTTCACATATTCCCATGGCATGTTTGAGCAATATATCATTTAGTGACAACTTTGTGCAAAAAAAAAAAAAAAAAAAAAAAAATTTGTCTCTTTCCCGCAACTTGTGTCGCAATATAAAATATTCCATGGACTCGACATGCCTCTCAGCAAATAGCTTGGGGTGTCTACTTTCCAAAATGGGGTCATTTGGGGGGGTTTTGAACTGTCCTGGCATTTTATGCACAACATTTAGAAGCTTATGTCACACATCACCCACTCTTCTAACCACTTGAAGACAAAGCCCTTTCTGACACTTATTTTTTACATGAAAAAGTTTTTTTTTTTTTGCAAGAAAATTACTTTGAACCCCCAAACATTATATATTTTTTTAAAGCAAATGCCCTACAGATTAAAATGGTGGGTGTTTCATTTTTTTTTTTCACACAGTATTTGCGCAGCGATTTTTCAAACGCATTTTTTGGGGAAAAAACACACTTTTTTAAATTTTAATGCACTAAAACACACTATATTGCCCAAATGTTTGATGAAATAAAAAAGATGATCTTAGACCGAGTACATGGATACCAAACATGACATGCTTTACAATTGCGCACAAACGTGCAGTGGCAACAAAATAAATACATTTTTAAAAGCCTTTAAAAGCCTTTACAGGTTACCACTTTAGATCTACAGAGGAGGTCTACTGCAAAAATTACTGCCCTCGATCTGACCTTCGCGGCGATACCTCACATGCATGGTGCAATTGCTGTTTACGTTTGACGACAGACCGCCGCTTGCGTTCGCCTTAGCGCAAGAGCAGGGGGCGACAGGGGTGCTTTTTTTTTTTTTTTTTTTTTTCTTTATTATTTTTTTGCTTTTTTATCTTATTTTTAAACTGTTCCTTTCATTTTTTTTTTTTTTAAATCATTTTTATTGTTATCTCGGGGAATGTAAATATCCCCTATGATAGCAATAGGTAGTGACAGGTACTCTTTTTTGAAAAAATTGGGGTCTATTAGACCCTAGATCTCTCCTCTGCCCTCAAAGCATCTGACCACACCAAGATCGGTGTGATAAAATGCTTCCCCAATTTCCCAATGGCGCTATTTACATCCGGCGAAATCTAAGTCATAAAATGCTCGTAGCTTCCGGTTTCTTAGGCCATAGAGATGTTTGGAGCCACTCTTGTCTCTGATCAGCTCTATGGTCAGCTGGCTGAATCACCGGCTGCATTCTCAGGTTCCCTGTTGAGACAGGAGAGCCAGAGAAAAACACGGAAGACGGTGGGGGGGGGGGGGGGCATTCCCTCCCACGGCTTGTAAAGGCAGTCTAGAGGCTAATTAGCCGCTAGGATTGCTTTTACATGAAAGCCGACCGCTGGCTGAAAAGAATGATACCAAGATGATACCTAAACCTGCAGGCATCATTCTGGTATAACCACTCAAAGTTGTGAATGGCGTACCTGAAGACAAAAAAATGGTTAACAATAAAGCACAGTAAACAATAAAGTATAAATAATTACATACCTGAAAAACAAACATGATAAAACATAATAACAATAACAATAACAATAAAACACTGCAGAATAGAATACAGTAAAAAAAGAGCAGAACAATAGAGAGAGAGAATAGAGAGAGAGAACAATAAAACGACAACTATTTTTTTTTATTTTATATATATTTTTTTTTTTTTTTACACTTTTTTTGTAACTAACTTTTATAACTGTAACCGGTTCCAGGTTCGGGTCTCTCAAAATGCGATGGCATCTTGGGAGACCCTGTGAAAGTGTGCCTAGTCTGTTCAATGCTGTACCCTACGCTAATACTCAACTAGTGTATGGTAGCGTTCAAAACATTCACCAATGCAAAGACCAGGATTGTCAGGACAGAAGGGACAATAATAGCGGGTGTCACGCCTATATCCGCGTTTGCTGCAGACACAACATCTTTTTGGGGGGGGTTCGTTGGGTAGGGGTACTCGGGAGCACATAAAAATGCCTCTCATGCAGCCGACTGCATTTCGTTGGGGGATGTGAATGGGGGAAGTACGGGCGCTGCAGAAGTGGTGGGTTCCCAATTAGGATTGGCGAATGCAGCAGGAAGGGCACTATGGGCACGACGGGCCTGTGTTTGTCTTTTTGGTGGCAGCGGGACACTACTTGTGCTTGCCACCTCACCAGCTTGAACTGCACTTATGGGACTCGCCACGTCACCAAGTGTTACTGCAGTGCTGGTTTGACTACGACCGGGGTGTACTAGGCCGCTGGTGCTTGCCAGTTCAATAAAAAGCTTCCAAAAAAACTGTTAGCGATCGCAGGGATCAGGCCTGACTCTGCGAACGCTGCAGTTATGCGTTTAGTGTTTTGTAAGTGACAGTGATCGATCGATACTGCACTTGGGTGGGCTGGACCGGGCCGGGCGGAGGGGCAAAACGCAGGTGCTAGCAGGTATCTGGGTTGATCCCGCTAACACTGCGTTTTTGGGAACCCTAAACTGCTGGGGACGCTAGTATAGATCTGATCTGATCGGATCAGATATTGATCCGTTCAGATACTATACCACTAAAGGAGGCGTATGCTGCGTGCGTGGGTGTTAGCGGTACTGGCGCTAACCTGACGCTGCCTGGGGCCGGTGCTTGCTAGTTCACCAAAATGCTACCAAAAAAACTGTTAGCGATCGCAGGGATCAGGCCTGACTCTGCGAACGCTGCAGTTATGCGTTTAGTGCCTTGTAAGTGTCAGTGATCGATCGATACTGCACTTGGGTGGGCTGGGCTGGGCCGGGCGGAGGGGCACAACGCAGGTGCTAGCAGGTATCTGGGCTGATCCCGCTAACACTGCGTTTTTGGGAACCCTAAACTGCTGGGGACGCTAGTATAGATCTGATCGGATCAGATATTGATCCGATCAGATACTATACCACTAAGGGAGGTGTACGGTGCGTGCGTGGGTGTTAGCGGTACTGGCGCTAACCTGACGCTGCCTGGTGCTTGCTTGCCAGTTCACCAAAATGCTACCAAAAAAACTGTTAGCGATCGCAGGGATCAGGCCTGACTCTGCGAACGCTGCAGTTATGCGTTTAGTGTTTTGTAAGTGACAGTGATCGATCGATACTGCACTTGGGTGGGCTGGGCGGAGGGGCAAAACGCAGGTGCTAGCGGGTATCTGGGCTGATCCCGCTAACACTGTGTTTTTGGGAACCCTAAACTGCTGGGGACGCTAGTATAGATCTGATCAGATCAGATATTGATCCGATCAGATACTATACCACTAAGGGAGGCGCATGCTGCGTGCGTGGGTGTTAGCGGTACTGGCGCTAATCTGACGCTGCCTGGGGCGACGCATATCACCGCCGGGCGATCAGGGGGCTAAACCTTTATTAGGTAATAAACGGCGGGTGCCCTGACACTATAAAAAATAAACGAACTAACCTGAGTCACCCGTAACGGTTATACGGTGATCAGTGGTGAAAGGGTTAACTAGGGGGCAATCAAGGGGTTAAAACATTTATTAGGTAGTATATGGGGGTCCCTGTCACTATAAAACGCTGACGGCGAACCTAAATATTTACCTCACTAACTAGCGTCACCAGCGACACTAATACAGCGATCAGAAAAATGATCGCTTAGCAACACTGGTGACAGGGGGTGATCAAGGGGTTAAAACTTTATTAGGGGGGGTTAGGGGGGTACCCTAGACCTAAAGGGGGGTAATACTAACTGTCCCAACACTGTAACTGTCACAAACTGACACTATGCAGTAATCAGAAAAAAAAAAAAAAAAAAAAAAAAAAAAACCTGCTGGTGTCAGTTTGTGACAGGGGGGGGGGGTGATTGGGGGGGGATCGGGGGGCGATCGGGGGGGGGATCGGGGTGTTTTGTATGCCTGGCATGTTCTACTGTGTGTGTTGTGCACTCACATTGATGTCTTCTCCCCTCGGCGCTGGAACGGAAAATACCGAGCCGAGGGGAGATGACATCATTTCCTTTGCTGCTGTTTAGCATACAGCAGCAAAGGAGTGTTCCCATTGGCCGGCGGCGATCGCGAGGGGGGGGCCACGAACGGATGGCCTCCCCCTCATCTCGGATCGCCGGGGAACAGAACGGGACCGCTTCGGGCACCGGGGGGGGGTCCGATCGGACCCCCCACCCGCGAGAGGCAAATCACGTACATGTACGTGATTTTGCCTGCCCGTGCCGCCTTGCCGACGTAAATCGGCGTTAGGCGGTCCTTAAGTGGTTAATGTACACTAGCAGCTCCTAAATTTAAGTTTAGAAGCTTTTGGTGTTTTTTTGCCAAAGCTCCTAAACTCAATTTCATAAAAGTCTGTGTCCATGTACACATAGGCTTTCAGCAGAGTTTAGGAGCTGCCGTGCTTAGGTGAGGTTTACCTCCCTCTCCTGAACAAGGAAGAATCACGTTAACGATAGAAAAGTTTTGACCACCGGCCATGGGAAAACGCGAATCGTGGTAAAAATGCAGTTGTGGTTTTGCAGCATTTTCCACGGTCAGGGAATGCTAGTGTACATGTAGCCTTAGGCCTAATGTACACGGGACGCTCAGGCAACCTTTTCTGAACGTTTTTCTTAACAGCTTTAAAAACGTCCGTTTTGCCACGTTTAGTCACGTTTAGCAGCGTTTTTCTGCATTTGCCCCTAGGAGCGTTTTTTAAAGATTACATCAGGAGACCCTCCCAAATGCTTACAAAGCACAAAAAACTGTATTTATTAACTATTTCAGCCATTCTGTGAGACCAGAGCGAGTAGCAGCAGCTGAGAGAGCAGTGTACTTGTAGACACCTCTCTTATTTTGGTGCTTTGACTCTAGATCACATAATGAGCATATGTGAAGAAATGCTCCTGACGTTGCTGAGGCTTGAAAGATGTCGGAAATTGCGTGAGAGGACCAGAGTTCGTCGCTTCTGGACTCATTCATTGATGGTGCAGTGCTTGTCTGCAGGATACTTTTGAAACATGTATGTCCAGCTGCGTAGTTACCCAGATAAATTCTACAATTTTACTCACATGCTTATTGCCACCTTTGACCTTCTTCTTGAAAAAGTTTGGCCCCGTTTAATATGCATGGACACGTACATGAGGAAGAGCGTGCCACCAGAGGAACATCTGTTGGTGACTACCTAGAAAACTTAATATGAGGGCAAAATGAAATGAAAACAGCCAGATATTAAATTTTATGCAATTGTATTTTATCAAGTAGGGAGGGGGTCAAGCTCAATGGTGGGGTCATCTGGTTAAAATCTCAAAGTTTGAACATTTGGGTCAAATTCCTATTCTACTTCAGCTTACAGCAATGCTAGTGGTGTTTTGGATTGGATCATTGGCTCATTAGGGGTGTATTAAATGGTCTATCAAGCTTGCAAGCAATTACAAAGGTTTAAAAGTGTTTAAAAGTGTTTTTTAACTGTTTTTCATCATTTTTGAGTTACATAGTAACATGTAGTTAGCAAGGTTGAATAAAGACACCAGTCCATCCAGTTCAACCTGAGTGAGTGTGGGTGCGTGTCTACAATTGTCCTTATCCCTGTACATTGTGTCTCATTAGGATGCTCATCTATTATATTATTATTTATTTAAGGTACCCATATAGCTCTGTCAATTCACGCAGCGCTCCACACATACATCGCACACTCACATCGGTCCCTACCCTCAAGGAGCCCACAATCCAAGGTCCCCAACTCACATTCATATACTACGGCGAATTTTGGACAGAAGCCAATTAACCTACCAGCATGTCTTTGGAGTTTTTCATCATTTTTAAGTTTGTACAAAAAATAAGGCATCTTTTTAAAACGCTTTTAAGCAAAAATGTGCCTAGACGCCGGTACCACATTTAGGCACGTTTTACCGCATCTGGCGTCTGAAATGCTGGTAAACTCGCCATCTGAACCCATTTTTTCGGTGTCCAAAGAACAGCCTCTAAACTTAACTGCCTAAAAACAACAGTAAACGAGCCTGTGTACACATAAAGTAACATTGGATGAGTTCAGGGGCAGCTGGAAAAAATGTCCAACTGCCTCTGAATGTTCGTTTACTGGCAGCAGTGTACATAAGCCTTACTCTTAAGAAGTTTTTTCTATACTGAGCCACTACAAATTGTAAATAAACTGGCTTTCTAGCCACAGTATTTCAATAGTAAGGTTGCTGCCAGTATAATAGTGAATGTGGTCTTTATGTATAAAGATTATAAACTTCATGACCCTATTCAGTTTCATAAGTTTGCAAGTGTTTAACCCCTTAACAATGAGCATACACATACATGCGGCCTTAAAGAAGTAGATCTTCCTCTGTGGGTTTGCATATATGCGTTGCTGTGTTTGTGCTGAGAGTGCACTGCCCAGTTTGCTCGCAACACAGAAACCAAGCTCTCACTGAGATCTCTGGATCTCATACTAATGATCAGGAACCGTTACCCTGTTCCCGAGCACGTGATCGCTGTGACAGACTCTGATTGGATATCGCAGTGATCAGTCGTCGTAGAGTGCGCACCTGTGATTTTTTTTTTCTCCTCTTGAATGGAGAAAGGAGAAAACTGTAAACAAAAGTAAGTGTGGGGAAAAAAAAGATAAAATTACTAGATTAGGGTTTGATCTAGGTCAGGATTAGAGTTAGGATCAAAGGTCATTGTCATAATCAAAGTTCAAAATGCGCACTTTTTTTCTGGGTCCTTCTACAGGTACAAACAAATATGGCATTGCTACAATTGTCAGAAGGGAAAATTATTTTTGTGTTTTTTTTTTTTTTAATGGTAAGTTATGGTAATAGCAGAAATATACAGCTAAATTTAACAGTTTGTTTCACTCTTTTGTGGCAATTTTCCTCTGACAAAAAAAAAAAAAAAAAAAACTCAGGCGTTATGCTTTACTATTTACCATCAAATGAAAGCCCAATTTGTCCTGAAAAAAAAAACAAGGTATAATTTTAACTAGACACACGAAGTTGCAAAATTTTGTTCAGGCTTTAAGATTTGTTTTACCCTCACCATGAAAGGGCTAAATAAAGAATGTTCAATTTGCTATTAGTATTGATTGACAGCATCTTGCCTCATATTTACTACATACTCCTATTTGATGAGTTTTTTTTTTCCAAGGATTAATACCAAACCGTAGTTTCACAAATTTTATTTTGTAAAATAGGTCAAAGATTTTGACAAGTATTCCAGACACACCCTTATTGGAGAAACAAGAGTGGCATTAAATGATCTGAAAGCATCGGAAACCTTAGAATTGTGTGAGGATTTGCAAGAAAAAACAAAGGTATCTCTTTTATTCTGGCCAATTTTTTTCTGTTTACTGAGTGAACTGTAAAATTTTGCATGCATTACAAGGTGTGTTTTCAGATACACGCGAAAAGTCCCGTATACAATTAAATGACTTTTTTTGATCTTTATGTAAAAGATGGTTACTGAATTGATCCCATTTCCCATTAGCAGGGTGATAGAATTTGTTTTGCAAACCTATTATTCATGTAATACAAATTCAATTACATTTTCAGCATGCCCTTCAAAAAGTGGTCAATGGCCTACTAAAGTAGAAAAAAGGCTGTAGGGGACCAGTCACCATTGAGGGGACCCTACTGGAGCGCAGAATAAAGTATTTCTCCTTTCTGCAGCTCCCCTAGATGAGTTTTTAACCCTTGCAGTGTGGAAGGGACCTCACTGCAAGGGTAGATTGTTTTCTTATTCTTGAAGATGGGCTTCAAACCACACTGAAATGTTGAGGTTCACAATCATTGCTCACATGCATGTGGTATGAGAGCAGAGTAAGAAACTTAAGCAGAATGCCTGTCAAAAAATATTAATAGCCCATAAAAAGATATGATGGAATTGAAAGAGTTGGAATTCACATCCCTTTTGTTTCACCCCATGTACTGTATATACAGATTAGACACTGTGATGTTTTTTTTTTGTCAAGTGAGCTGGCTATTATTTCTACAAAAGAGACAGAGTCCCGGAGCCAAAGAAAGGAGAGAAATAGGTGCAGGGACAGCATGACATTGCTGGACAGCACAGTTGCCATTTTAAGATCAAGTTTCCCCTTTTAGAAAAGGGGAGGGGGCTGGGTGAGGGCGGCGCTCAGAGCTGGAGAGAGGAAGGGAGAGGGGGAAGTGATGTCAATCGTAGAGCGGAGGAGGAAGCGATTCCCACCCACCCGCCCTGAGTTGGTTAGAAAGGGGGTAAAGGGCAGGTCAGGATGACCGGCAGTGTTGGGTCGATGGAGAAGGAGAAGATAGAGGTTACATGTATGGAACATGTTGTACCCATCCATGGGATGGGCTGGTTTCTGGTACCCATCCATGAAAGGATGGGGGTTGTTTCTGGTACCCATCCATGAAAGGATGGGGGTTGTTTCTGGTACCCATCCATGAAAGGATGGGGTTTGTTTTTTGTACCCATCCATGGGATGGGGGTTGTCATGAAGCTTGGAATAGTGGCTGATTCATAATGCTGGGACAAATACTGTTAGGAGATGCTGATGTCAGTTCCAGCCACCTGTCTGTCTGTTGCCTGCTAGAATGTGTATTGTAAATAAGTCTACTATGGGATATAAGAGTCATTAGATCCCCATTGTTGTTTGTGTTAATTAACTCTGCTATTGTGTGAAGAAGAGTCTGTGTTGATTTGTGATAATGTTGATTGTGTTTTCTGAGCTACAAGACGGCCAGTCTGGCCTAAAGGTCATGTCTGAGTCATCTAGGCTGTCTAAAGGGATTAGTTAATTAGCCCATGTTAATTAGGTTTCTGGTCACAGGTGTATGTTCAGAGTAATATGAGCCGGAGGTATGCACCTCCACTTTTAGTGTATAAAAGAGCCTGTATTTTTCAATAAAAGAGATTCCTGGTTGAACTTACATACAGCCTGCCTGGTGTTTGTTCTGAGCTACACAACTGGATTAGAACGGCACATAGCTTTCAGGTTACGAGAGGTTAACCTGGAAGGGTTAAAAAGGGTAGGTCACTGCGAAGGTTGGGTACCGCCTCCGAGTCAGGGGTTTCCGACTGGAGGCCTAAAGTTTAAAAGAAGTTGTTCGCAGTGACCAATCTATGTTGTTTCCCTCTATGACACTAAAAAAGTATATATTAAAGTTTAATGATTATTTATGAAGATGTTATTTAATTAATGTTATAATTGGTTAATAAAAAGGCCGTCAAGGCCATTTACTCCAAAACCTTGTCAAGTCATTTGTGCAGGGTTTGGAGGGGGGGAAGTTATTGGGGACAAAAGGCGTATCAGGAGACTGGGCTTAAGTCCTACAGATGTCATGTAAGTACCCAAATGTTCCTGGTTTACAGAAAAATTAATGGGCTGAAAAATTGCACCACACGGGCAATTTCCAGTGTGTACTGGCCCTAAGGGATTTAACCACTACACTACCTATCTAAAACTAGTAAAAAAAAGGTTTTGGCTATGAAGGACCCTTTTATAAATGTTGGCTTCAGAGTTACACAAGCTTGTTCATGCCAAAAATACTTTGTATTTCCTGAAATGAAAACCTACTAAAATTATCCCAACTCCTTTATATAACTTGTTCTTTGACTATTACTACTTTCAGAGTTTAACAGCTACACACAGTCACTAACTCCTCAGCAATGGGGTTACTTTCTCCTGCTGATATATCCACCAGGCTCTTCCTAGTAAGGGAAACGTAGGCTCACAACATGATAGGACAGCTGGATTCTTTCCCACCAACTTACTCCTGGCTCTCTCCAGTGAGCTTCTCCAGACCCCACTTGATCGTCAGATATGGATTTGCAAATAGGCCCCCCAGCTAAGCCTAGCTGGGACTTTGGTGTCTTCCTCTAGGATCCTGCACCAGGGGCAGAGCACAGGCACAGGGGTCTCCACCTGCAGGACTGGACCCACTAACTCTGCACCCTGCTGCCCAGTCCTCAGGGATTGGGTAGAGTCCCATAAATATTCAGGCTGCATGCCCCTCCTTCCTTCCACTATGATTTTTGAATCTTCTAGAACAGTGGTTCTCAACCTCAGTCCTCAAGTACCCCCAACGGGTCATGTTTTGGGAACTTCCCTTAGATAAAATAGCACTTATCAATACCGTGTCATTGATATTGATTTAAAGCAGCTGTGCAAAGTAAAGGAAAGCTTGAAAACATGGCCTGTTGGCGGTACTTGAGGACTGAGGTTGAGAACCACTGCTCTATAAGACAGGGGAAGTAACAGAGCAGCAGCCTGTGAAACACTGAGCAACCCTAAATAATCACCCCCTGCTCCACTGTTAATGGAGCTAACTAAATATATCTAGCAGCCTACTCTACACTAGGAGGATGCTACATTTACATACCTGTATGATAATTAAAAGGAAAATGCTTTTCTTTGAGTTAGATGGAAGGAAGCCTCCTATACTGTATGCAGTACAGTGTTCCAAACAAAAGAAGGATAACTTAACTGTCATTCCTAACATTTAAAAAAAAATAAATACTATTTTTGACAAGCATACAATATATCTGAGTAATTCTTAAACTGCACTGGTATGCCAGATTTTTATTGTAACAGAAAGTGTACTTTAACTGCTTGCTGACCGGCTCACGCCGATATATGTCGGCAGAATGGCTCTCCTGGGCGAAACCCCGTATGGTTACGTTGTACCCTTTAAGAGCCGACAGAGGGCGCGCGCCCACTGCACTCCGGGGGCCGAGCGTCAGCAAAGGGATTTGTGTGTGTAAACAGGGAAGAGGAGACATATCGTTTGTTTCTACTAAGTAGGAACAACAATATGTCCCCTCCACCAGTCAGTCACATCCCCATACAGTTAGAACACAGCTACGGAACACACATTTAAGCCCTTTTTATGGAAAGGGCCAGAGACTTTTCTGGTTTTTGGTTCCATAGACTTCAATGATGTAAAAGCATGTATTGAAATACGCAAAATGCACCTGCAATATGCAAACTGCAACCTGCATAAGTGTGAAGCATTTCTGAGGCTCGATTCACATCTATGCATATTGCTTTTGAGCGGTTCTGCAGTCCTTTTTGCGGTGCTTGCTGCGTTTTTGGACACGCATTTTAACCGCGATTTTGCCTCGATTTGCATTTTGTGTTTTTTTTTTTTTTACACTGTATATAGCTGGTTGTTAAGGAGGGGGTCAGCAAGCCGGCTGCCGCATCCTTGACATGAGTCATCAGTTGTCAGCGGGCTTCCCGCTGAATGTAAAAAAAAAAAGGCTAAAAATAAAAAAAAAAAAAAAAATCGAGAAATAAAACAGCGTGGAGTCCTCCCCCCAGGTCCATACCAGGCCCTTGGGTCTAGTATGGATTCAGAGGGACCCTCATACCAAAATTAAAAAAAAATGGCGTGGGGTCCCCCCCAAAATCCTTCTTAGACCCTTATCAGAGCATGCAGCCCGGCAGGTCAGAAAAGGGAGGGGACGAGCGTGCGCCCCCCCCCTCCTGAACCATACCAGGTCACATGCCCTCAACATAGAGGGATGGGTGCTTTGGGGCAGGAAAGGGCTCTGCGCCCCCCCACCCCAAAGCTCCTTGCCCCCATGTTGATGGGGACAAGGGCCACTTCCCGACATCCCTTGCCCATTGGTTGTTGGGGTTTGCGGGCGGGGGCTTATCAGAATCTGGAAGCCCCCTTTAACAAGGGGGCCCCCCAGATCCCGGCCCCCCCTATATGAATGAGTATGGGGTACATTGTACCCCTATCCATTCACTAAAAAAAAGTAGTGCAGTGTTAAAAAATACAGTAGGCAGTTTTTGACAAGTCTTTTATTAAAAATCTTCTGCTCCGCTTCTTCCTCTGGTCTTCCTCCATCTTCCCTCCGCATCTTCATCCTCCGGTCTTCTCCTTCTCCCCCTGCTTCTTCTTCCGCTCTTCTTCTGTCTTAAAAGGAAAATGTCGCTCCTCTGCCGCTGCTCCCGCCGATGACCCTCCTCCGATGCTGCGTCCTGATCTGTTGGCGCCGATGTCCTGCATTTCTTAAATAAAGATGGGGCGTGGCAATCGGATTTCGTCATCCAGAGGCCACACCCCCTTGTGACATCACCACCTGGGGCATGATGGGTCTGCATGATTTTGCCACGATTTGCATTTTGCCTTTTTTTATATTTTACACTGTATATAGCTGGTCGCTAAGGAGAGGGCCAGGATGCCAGCCACCGTGTCCTTAACAACCGATGAGTCATCAGCTGTCAGCGGGCTTTCCCACTAAATGTAAAAAAAAGAAAACTTGCCGCCTAAAAAAAAAAAACTGTGTGGGGTCCCGTCAGATCCATACCAGGCCCTTGGTTCTAGTATGGATTCTGCGCCCCCCACTCCATAGCACCTTGCCCCATGTTGATGGGGACAATGGCCTCTTCCCAACATCTGCCGGTGGGAGGCTTATCAGAACCCAGAAGCCCCCCCTATGTGAATGAGTATAGGGAACATTGTACCCCTACCCATTCACCAAAAAAAGTAGTGTAGTGGGACAAAAGACAATTTTTGACAAGTCCTTTATTAAAAATGTCTTCTTCTTCCCCGCTTCTTCCTCCTCCAGGCTTCTCCTTCTCCCGCTTCTTCCTCCGGTCTTCTCCTTCTTCTGGTTCTTCCGGTCTTCTTCTTTCTCTGGTCTGCTCTGCCCGGTGTTCTCCCTCCCTTGCCACTCCCGCCGACGACCCTCCTCCGATGCTGATCAGTCTTTGCCGATATCGAGCATTTCTTAGATAACTATGGGGTGTGGCCATCAGATGACATCATCCAGAGGCCCCGCCCCTGTGACTTCACCGCCCAGGGCATGATGGGTCTGTGACATCACAAGGGGGCGGGGTCTCCAGATTACATCATCTGATGGCCACCCATAGTTATCTAAGGAATGCTTGACATCGGCGCGGACAGATCAGTAGGAGGCAGCATCAGAGGAGGATCGTCGGCGGGAGCGGCGGCAGAGGAAGAACACCGGACAAATAAGACCGGAGAAAGAAGACCGGAAGAAGAAGTGGAAGAAGGAGAAGACCGGGGGAAGAAGCAGAAGAAGGAGAAGCCTGGAGGAGGAAGAAGCGGGGAAGAAGACCTTTTTAAGGCTTGAGTCACACCTATGCACATCAGATGACATCATCCAGAGGCCCCGCCCCCTGTGACTTCACCGCCCAGGGCATGATGGGTCTGTGACATCACAAGGGGGCGGGGTCTCCAGATGACATCATCTGTTGGCCACCCATAGTTATCTAAGGAATGCTTGACATCGGCGCGGACAGATCAGTAGGAGGCAGCATCAGAGGAGGGTCGTCGGCGGGAGCAGAGGCAGAGGAAGAACACCGGACAAATAAGACCGGAGAAAGAAGACCGGAAGAAGAAGTGGAAGAAGGAGAAGACCGGGGGAAGAAGCAGAAGAAGGAGAAGCCCGGAGGAGGAAGAAGCGGTGAAGAAGAAGACCTTTTTAAGGCTTGAGTCACACCTATGCATTTTCAGTGCTTTTTGCATTTTGCAGATTTGCACTACAGAACATTTTCCATAGGAAAACATGTTAAATGGACTGTAGTTCAAATCTGCAAAATACAAAAAAGCACTAAAAATGCATAGGTATGAATCAAGCCTAATAAAAGGACTTGTCAAAAACTGTCTATTGTCTTTTGTCACACTACACTACTTTTTTTTGGTGAATGGGTAGGGGTACAATGTACCCCATACTCATTCACATAGAGGGGTAAGGCTGGGATCTGGGGCCCCCTTGTTAAAGGGGGTTTCTGGATTCTAATAAGCCCCCCGCCTGGTGACCCTGACAACCACTGGCCAGGGTTGTCAGGAAGAGGCCTTTGTCCCCATAAACATGGGGGCAAGGTGCTTTGGGGGGGGGTCGCAGAGCCTCTCCTGCCCCAAAGCACCCACGCCCCCAAGTTGAGGGCATGCGGTCTGGTATGGTTCAGGAGGGGGAGAGTGCTCGCTCGGTTAAGGATCTGGTATGGATTTTGGGGGGGTCCCCATGCCATTTAAAAAAAAAAAAAAAATCGGCATGGGAGGTCCCCTCCGAATCCATACTAGACCCAAGGGCCTGGTATGGACCTGGGGGGGTACCCCACGCTGTTTTTTGTTCACAATTTTTTTTTTAACCAGCAATTCTTTTTTTTTTTATATTCAGCTGTCAGCGGGGAAGTCCACTGACAGCTGATGACTCATTAGTTGTTAAGGACGCGGCGGCCAGCTTCCCGGCCCCCTCCTTAGCAACCAGCCATATACAGTGCAGTAAAAACGTGGTTAAAAAAACTAAAAAGCACTGCAGAAACGCTCAAAGGCAACATGCATAGATGTGAATCGAGCTTTAGACAGAAAGCTAAGGCAGGCCATACATGGTGCAAATTTCTTTCCTGCAACCACGTGCTGTGGGAAGGAAATTTGCACGATTCCCCATTCAACAGACAGTGCTGACAAGGGAATCCTTCCTGCCGAGCAATTGTCTTCTCCTGGGTAGGGGGCGGGGGAAGCCATCCCTGCCGTTAGAAGACAGTGATTACCTTTAGTGGCCGCTAGCGATAATCGCAAGAGATTCCACCAGGCTGGTTGTACCCAAGTTGATCGATCAATCAACTTGGTACATTCAGCCTGCCCATTATTGGTTCAAATCTCAGCCAGTTCCTGGTGTATGGTGTATGGCCGGCCTTGATAACCTTTTTGTTGTTCATTGGAATGTAATTACTTGCCCCCTGTGAGGGAACCTCTTTATTTAGCTGTGTTTGCTGCAATGCCAGTGAATAAATATGGGCAGGGAGCCTTAAATATACTTTGACCTCTGGACTAATTCTCTGTAAGATCGCCACATGAAGCTGATCTCCTACAAGAAGTATAAAAAACAATATTCAAAATACAGTAGTTTACAAAAACCAATTTGATTTGTTTTCTGTACTCAAACGTGTAAAAGATGAATTATGATTGAATACAATGGGAGACCAAAAGTAACTACAAATTACTTGGCATTGTAGGAAAATTGCTGTGGAAATGCTATGTGTCACAAAGCAGGATTTTACCTATTGTAAACATTTGAAAGGTGAGGTTTAGCTGAGGAAACATTGTGGATACACAAAGGCTAGCAATCCCTTCCAGCGCTATGAGGTTCTCTATGGTGGAAAGCAGGAAGGACAACAGCAATTGCAGATGCTAAGTGGATGCAGTCTTCCTCAGACGGGGTAATCCAATTGGTACTACAAAAACAAAATGGACAAGAAGGCGCACACACCTAGTGTATTACCAAAAATCATTTATTTAATATAAGTGGATAAAAATGGATACTCACAAAGTACCAAATGGAAATCGCCATAGAACCACACAATGCCATGCAGTGCGGACCTAAAAACGTCATGAATATCAAAGAGGTGTATTGCTGATGCATTTTAGGGCGCACCCCCTTCCTC
Source organism: Aquarana catesbeiana (assembly GCF_042186555.1). NCBI lineage: Eukaryota > Metazoa > Chordata > Amphibia > Anura > Ranidae > Aquarana > Aquarana catesbeiana. Next base: position 112,970,888 of record NC_133334.1, read on the forward strand.
AGTGCTTGGCTATTCTGAGGAAGGGGGTGCGCCCCTGAAACACGTCAGCTCTACACCCCTTTGATCATGACATTTTTATGTCTGCACTGCATGGCATTGTGTAGTTCTATGGCGATTTCTAGTTGCTACTTTGTGAGTATCCACTTTTATATTGAATAAATTATTTTCGGTAATGCACTAGGTGTGTGCGCCTTCTTGTCGGTTTGTTTTTGAGGAAACATTGTGTAACACCTTTTACAGTTCCAGAACACCTAAACAGGACACAAACTTCAAGGCTGAATGCAGGATTTAGCATGCAGCAAACTTTAGAAATTTTTCAGCTTAGCTCCAGCTGTTGGAAGATTGGGGTTGATCATAGGTGTGCGCAGCCCATTGCATTAGGGTGTGCACTCCAAAGCTCAAACACACATGCCTTTCTTTGCAGCCTCAGCTGCACTGGACAGGGAATGAATGGGAAGTGCTCTGTGCTCAGCGGCTTCCGGTTCATTCACAAACTGAAGCATAGTAAACAGTGTAAGTGTGTTCATTTAGAAAAGGAAGGGGCCATTAAATTATGTATTGATTAGTCCTTTCCCCCATTCTCCATCCTGAGACATCCCCTACACCTCAACACGGAGGGAAGCCTGGGCAGTAAGGGAAATTGGCACCGCAAAGATTGTAGTAAAAGCAAATAGACTGTGCACTTTGCAAGTTGCACTCATTTTCCCCAGAGCTTAGTGAACGTAGTGAAGCTCTGCTGATTTCCACCCGCCAATCATGTGCAAGCAAAAATGCTGTCTTGTTTTTGCCTGCACTTGGGGAAAATGAGTGCAACTGTCTATTTGCCCATAGTAAATCAACCCCATTGTGTGGTACGTTTACCTTGTTGGAACATGGGAACAGGCCAATTAACTTCCAGGTGCAATGCAGGATTTTCACTTCAGCAAATATCTGAAATTTGGAAGCTTAGCTCCAGTTGTAGAAACTTTGCAGCTTTACTGTGCATGAGCACTAGTATAGGCAAGAAACTTTGAGGTACAACACAGGATTTAAAGTGGTGTTCCAGCCTCCCTCTCCAAAACTTAAAAGTCAGCAGCTACACATACTGTAGCTGCTGACTTTTAATATTAGGACACTTACCTGTCCTAGAATCCAGTGATATTGACACCACAGCCGATGTGTCCATCAGCTGTTGGGTGCTGCCACCGCCATTGTCAGTAAGGCAACCCAGCAGTGAAGCCTTGCAGCTTCACGGCCGGGTCCCTACTGCACATGCGCGAAGCCCGGCATGCAGGGGAAGGAGGAGGAGAGGGTCGAACCTCTGACGTACCTCACCGCAGCGAGGTCCAACGGAAGTGGGGACAGGGTACCAGTCAAAAACAGTAATAAACTATAATAAATCGCTTCCTGATGACGTTGTAAGACGAAACATACGTTGAGGCACATTCCGGTCACGTCACTTCCGGTATATCGTACTGCAGCAGTGGAACGCATGCCAGTCCATGAGTCCAGGGCGGCTTATAATCCCTGCCAAAGTACTACATGCAAGTGTCCTCAGTGCAGGGAGAAGGCACTTTTAAAAGCAAGCAGCCAATTGGCATTTGTTATGCATGATATTTTTTAATACTACACTATGGCACTTTCTCCATCTTATTTTTAACGGGGTACCTCGGTGGAAAGGAGGTTGTAGTTTGAAAGATACCCTGGTTCATCTCCAGCTACCACAGAAGCAAGTTTAAAGACCCACAAACAAAAGCCCATTGCGACCTTCTTTTAACTGGTTCAGATCCGCGCTATGACGGCTACAGCGCAGACCTGCTTTGCCGGGAGTATTTGCCCCGTCTCCTGCAGGGTGCGCGCGGCGCGCTCTGTGATCAGCGAGTCTGAGACTCTCTGCATCACAAATCTGAGTAAGGGGTCGATCACGACCCCTTACCATGTGATCAGCTGTCAGCCAATGACAGCTGATCATGTGATGTAAACCGAGCAGGTAATGGGCTATTTTTTCTCCTCGCGCTGACAGCATGAGGAGAAAAAAAAAGCCGATCATCGGTGGCTGTGAGAGGGACATCAGTCCCGATCATGGAGAGCTGCCGCCAGCTCCTCAGTGCCTACCTGTGCCACCTAGCAGTAGACAACAGTGCCGCCTACCAGTGCCCACCAGCGCAACCCATCAGTGCCCACAGTGCCACCCATCAGTGCCCACAATCAGTGCCTCATCAACAGTGCTGCACATCAGTGCCACCTATCAGTGCCCATCAGTGCCATCTATCAATGCCACCCATCAGTGCCATCTTATCAGTGGCCATCAGTGCCGCCTTATCTGTGCCAATCAGTACCGCCTTATCTGTCCCCATCAGTGCCGCCTTACCTGTGCCTATCAGTGCCGCCTTAACTGTGCCTATCAGTGCCGCCTTAACTGTGCCTATCAGTGCCGCCTTAACTGTGCCCATCAGTGCCCATCAATGCAGCCTATCAGTGTCCACCAGTGCCACCTCATCAGTGCATATCAATGAAGGAGAAAAATGACCTGTTTGTAAAATTTTATAACAAACTATGAAACATTTTTTTCTTTTTTTAAAAATGTTTCATCTTTTTTTGTTTGTTTAGCAAAAAATAAAAATCCCAGCCGTGATTAAATACCACCAAAAGAAAGCTCTATTTGTGTGAAAAAAAAAGCTAAAAATTTCATTTGGGTACAGTGTTGTATGACCGTGCAATTGTCATTCAAAATGCGTCGGCGCAGAAAGCTGAAAAATTATCTGGGCAGGAGGGGGTTTAAGTGCCCAGTAAGCAAGTGGTTAAGTTAAAGAGGTCATGGTGATTAGGAAATTTATTTACACACATCAGGTGCAACTGCCAAGTGTCTGCAAATGGTGATGGTGTTGAGCTTTGAAAATATCAGAGAAGAACCTATGGACTTTGAATCACTGTATTTATAATTTGCACATTGTTGTATATGGTATTACTTTGCACAGAGCACTTTATTAAGTTTATCATGTTGCATATGGTTTAAAAGTACCACCGATGGGTCCATCCCTGTGAAGGGGACCTTAAGGGAAGCCTATTCCACCTCCACCTAAAAAACAAACTTTTACTTTCTCCATCAGCTTATCGCTCACAATTATTGTGTTTCACTTGTTGCCCAGCAGCTAAACAGCAACCACAGTTGACATACACAAAAAGCAGGACTTGGGAGACTAGTGTAGTCATATGTAGGCACTTCTAGGTACCTGCATTTTTTACTTGCAGAAGTTTTTCCCCTTCTCCTCAGTGCCTCTCTTTAAATTAAAGATAAGCAAAAGGGCCATCTGTGTCGAATAGGAAATAACCAGTTTATTCTTTCCACACAAAGGTGTAGAAATCCCCACACTTTCCTAGTTATTTGTGGCTTGGTGTTGGAAGAATACATTTTAAGCCTCACACACACACCAGTAGTTTTTTTTTTTCATTTAACCCAACAGGGTCGACTGAAAAAAACTGACAGCTCAGGAGGAGCCACTGTACTAACTATCAGACATTAGTACAGCAATCTCCCCTGCTGTTCGCTTGTGTTCTGACAGGGGGACGGCCCCCCACCAGAATTCTCTGGTCAGCGTTCTCCGCCATTGGCAGACCTTTTTTGGTCATGCCCCTTCGAGAGAAGCCAGCCGAGCGACTGGCTTCTGTTGGACTGGTTGCAGTATACACTGGCTGAATGTCGGACGGTTTCTAAACGGATGATGCCACCCAACATTCAGCCTGTGTGTACTAGGCTTTAGACTTAAACCTCGTACACACGATCATATTTTTGCACGATCGTTCATCCGTTTTTTGTTGCATGCTAGTCTCATGTAGAAAGTGAAGAAGTTACTCACCATACGAAAATTCTCCTATGACAGAATACAACTTCAGAAGTGACGTAATGTGTTGACTAGTTTTGTATGTGTTCTTTCGTTTCTGAGCATACACAGCCTTGCTCTTACGATCTTTTTCGTATGAAAACCATACTGATTAAACGAAAATCGGATGTTGAGTTCACGTACGATAAAAATTTTATAGTCTGCACATCCAGCTTTTGTCAGAAGAAAAAACGGAATTGGCTGTCGAAAGCACCATATTAACAGTCGGAAAATCGGCAGATCGTTCGTCGGACGAAGTTTTTCTTCCAATTTTCATATCGTGTGTACAAGCCTTTAGTTCCTTTTAAGTATATCAAGATCTGTTTATAGGCTCTAAATTCAGTTAGGTCCATATATATTTTGGCACAATTTTCATACTTTTGGCTCTGTATGCCACCAGAATAAAATTAAAACAAAACAATCCAAAATAATTTGAAATGCAGACTTTCAGCTTTCATTCAAGGGCTTGAACATAAATATCAAGTACAAATTTTAGGAACTGCAATGATTTTTATACATTGTCCTACCATTTTCAGGGGCTCAAATGTAATTGGACAAATAAATATAATCATAAATAAAATGTTAATTTTTAATATTTTGTTGAGAATCCTTTACTAGCATTTACTGCCTGAAGTCTGAAACCCATGGACATTACTAAAGACTGGGTTTCCTCCTTTCTGATACTTTGCCGGGCTCTAACTGCAGCTGTCTTCTGTTGTTCTTTGTGGGTCTTTCGGCCTTTCGTTTTGCCTTCAGCAAGTGAAATGCATGCTCAATTGGGTGGAAATCAAGTGATTGACTCGGCCATTGCAGAATATTCCACTTATTTTCCTTCAAAAGCTCCTGGGTTACTTTTGCAGTGTGTTTTGGATCATTGTCCATCTGTACTGTGAAGTGCTGTCCAATCAACTTTGCTGCATTTGGCTGAATCTGGGCTGCCAGTATATCTCTAAACACTGCAGAATTCATCCGGCTGCTTTTGTCTTCAGTCACATCATCAATAAACACCAATGACCCAGTGCCACTGGAAGCCGTGCATGCCTATACCATCACACTGCTTCCACCATGTTTTACAGATGACCTTGTGTGCTTTGGATCATAAGCTGTTCCAAGTCTTCTCCACACTTTTTTCTTCCTGTCATTCTGGTACAGATATATCTTAGTTTCATCCGTCTAAAGAATGCTTTTCCAGAACTGGTCTAGCTTTTTTAGATGTTTTTTGAGAAAGTCTAATCTGGCTTTTCTAATCTTCAGGCATATGAATGGTTTGCACCTTGTGGTGAACCCTCTGTATTTGCTCTTGTGAAGTCTTCTCTTGAATGTAGACAATGTTGACAATCATACGCCCACCTCTTGGAGAGTGTCCATAACTTGTCTAGATGTTATGAATGGGTTTGTCTTTACCATAGAGGGGATCCTGCGATCATTCACCTCTGTAAATGAATAATTTACTGTATAATCACAGAGTGGTACTGTGGATACTCCATAGAGTAGACTGTGCCACGTCCCATTAAGTTTAGAGGAGATTGAGAACATATAGGCTTGGACTTTTTAGGCACTACAGAACAAAATTGTACAACATTTTTTTTTTATTGTATAAACATAACAGATAAGTGTATATTAAAATCCACATTCATAGATCAGCCAATGATTAAAATTGCGACTGTCTATAGCCATAGTACAACTACATGGAATTTAGAAGAAAATTTATTTCATAGTAACGATCAATCCCAGAGTGTGGTCATATTACAGTGAAGCGGTATAGACTTGATCTTGCTCTACATGTTACGCACCATGCGCTTCTTTTGGAGCATTGGGGTTATATATAGTGGGTAATATAGATTTGTAGCTTAAAACAAACAACTTGCGAGGCAGCTGCTGAGGAGTCTAATAATCCCATCAAAAAATGTGTAATAGGGTATACAGAGTCGGTTTCAAGAAAAGGCAGTAGCTACTGATGGAGGGGTAGATGTTGGTTGACAGAGTTCGGGGTAAGGTGAAATTGTTCTGTCTCTGGGACAGCTAGCTAAATCTTCTTATCCCAATAATTGTAGATACCATATTTCTTTGATCTTAGTTTTATTAGAACAAGCCAGGTGAAACTACAAATAACAGAAATAGACTTCAATAAGTATAATATTGCATACAATACAGCATACATTGCAGAAACAACAATGTACAATACAAGATGTGATAGTAAAAACTTACTTTTTAAGTTCTCTAAGGAGTGATGGCGATAGATTGAGAAAGACACGACTTACTTCCTGCAATGTGTTGAAAAGAATGGTGGCTGGTTCACTTCCTGTTAAGATTCTACCCAGAATTCCCTGCTTGCTGACAACTTCCTTAGTTACACATACAATAAACAATTAGACAGAACTGCAGAAATACCAAAAAGGAACGCTAGATGGAGCCTGCACACCACATATGATTGTCTTAAGTAAATTACACATTTTGCATGTAAATTTAACAACACAGGTACAAATAGCCAGTATAAAACATCTGGTGGACAGAAAACAGAACAGAAATATAGAAATGGGATTCTGCTGCGCTAAATAACACTAAAACTGGAAAAACAATAACAGAACAAGCAGCCAGCACAATATTAGTGAACAACAATAATGCAATATATATAAAATAGGTGCAGCACTAAGAAATGTCCATAAAACTTTTCTTGATCATCAATTGAAAATGATAATGTATAGTCCATAGGGTATAACAGGAAAGCGTATAAGAGAAGATCACCACCACCGGCACCCAGACAAACTGCCTTTTACCCTCCTCTTTGGACCCTTATTACAGGGGTCAAATAGGCATTTCATAGAAGAGGAAAACCTCAATCAGCCATAAACGACCGGACACCAGCAGATATAGCAAACTGGAAGCAGGATGGATAGCACTCTCCACACTCGATCCCCGCTCTCACAGCATTGAATCCATCTTTTCTTTCTCTCACAAAGCAAAATTCACATAAGCAGCTCTCTCTGGTTTTGTCTTCCCGGTCTGGGACTCGGGAAGCCAAAACCTGAGAGAGCTGCTTATGTGAAGTTTGTCCGGTCATTTATGGCTGATTGAGGTTTTCCTCTTCTATATAATTCCTATTTGACCCCTGTAATAAGGGTCCAAAGAGGAGGGTAAGAGGCAGTTTGTCTGGGTGCCGGTGGTGGTGATCCTCACTTATACGCTTTCCTGTTATAACCTATGGACTATACCATTATCATTTTCAATTGATGATCAAGAAAAGTTTTATGGACATTTCTTAGCGCTGCACCTATTTTATATAAGGTGAAATATAAAGTGATAAGAAGCACTTCCAAAATATTCACTTTTTAATAGCTAGTGCCAGTGGTTAAAAATACCATCAATGGCCAAGAAACAGACAGCCCCCCAGAACAAGCATGATGCTGGATAGTCTTAGATGGGAGCTCCTCATACATGCCAACCGCCGCTGCACTGACACAGTGGTGAAGGTGGCCACCTAAGACTATCCAGTAGGGATGGGCCGAACAGACCCCTGTTCGGTTCGCACCAGAACTTCCAAACACCGTGAAAGTTCGAACCCGAATAACGAAATTAAGTCAATGGGACCTGAACGTCAAAAATCAAAAGTGCCCATTTTGAAGGCTTATATGCAAGTATTTGAGCATACAATGGTTTTAGGGGTTCGGGTCCTGCCTGGGGGGGGGTGTATCAATAAAAAAAAAGTTTGTGAAAAACATCATTTTTAAATGAGCAGTGATTTTTTTTTATTTTTAAAGTGAAAGCCTAAAAATGAAAAATTCCTTCCAATATAGTGCCTGGGGGGGCTTATTCTATCTGTAAAGTGGCAGATCTGTACCATGTCTATAATCTGCTGTAGCAATAATTGCATTTATAAAGCCAAAAAAAAAACATTTTCCCTGCAAGCTACCTTTATTTTGCTCAGCAACAGCTGGGGAGCTAGTGTGTATGATGAGGCCATAATGTAGTGCACTGGGAATAAGATTAGAGATTTTTTGGATACATTCTGGTGTCACTTTGAGTTTGTAAAGAAGTAACGGGTGTGCATAAAAATTGGTCTTTGGGTGTCGGTGGCGCCTTCCCACCGTAACCCGATAGAGCAGAGATCTGCAATTAGTGGACCTCCAGCTGTTGCAAAACTACAAGTCCCATCATGCCTCTGCCTCTAGGTATCATGCTTGTGGCTGATAGTCTTGCTATGCCTCATGGGATTTGTAGTTCTGCAACAGCTGGAGGTCTGCTAATTGCATATCCAGGTCCAGAAAAATTACTCTTTGGGTATCGGGGGCGCCTTCCCACCTTAACCCTATAGAGGTGCTCTTGATGAAGGTAAAAAAATTGCACTATGGTTATAGAAAGTCGCACTTTTAATCATGGCTGATCTATGAGTGTGGATTTTAATATACGCTTATTTGTTATGTTTATACAATAAAAAATTATTTTTGTTCTGTCGTGCCTAAAAAGTCCAAGCCTACAGTATCTCACAAAAGTGAGTACACCCCTCACATTTTTGTAAATATTTTATTCCATCTTTTTATGTGACAACACTGAAGAAATGACACTTTGCTACAATGTAAAGTAGTGAGTGTACAGCTTGTATAACAGTGTAAATTTGCTGTCCCCTCAAAATAACTCAACACACAGCCATTAATGTCTAAACTGCTGGCAACAAAACTGAATACACCCCTAAGTGAAAATGTCCAAATTGTTCCAATTAGCTATTTTCCCTCCCCCGTGTCATGTGACTCATTAGTGTTACAAGATCTCAGGTGTGAATGGGGAGCAGGTGTGTTAAATTTGGTGTTATCGCTCTCACTCTCTCCTACTGGTCACTGGAAGTTCAACATGGTACCTCATGGCAAAGAACTCTCTGAGGATCTGAAAAAAATAATTGTTGCTCTACATAAAGATGGCCTAGGCTATAAGAAGTTTGCCAAGGCCCTGAAACTGAGCTGCAGCACGGTGGCCAAGACCATACAACGGTTTACCAGGACAGGTTCCACTCAGAACAGGCCTCGGCATGGTCGACCAAAGAAGTTGAGTGCATATGCTCAGAGTCATATCCAGAGGTTGTCTTTGGGAAATAGATGTACGAGTGCTGCCACCATTGCTGCAGAGGTTGAAGGGGTGGGGGGTCAGCCTGTCAGTGCTCAGACCATACACCGCACACTGCATCAAATTGGTCTGCATGGCTATCGTCCCAGAAGGAAGCCTCTTCTAAAGATAATGCACAAGAAAGCCAGCAAACAGTTTACTGAAGGCAAGCAGACTAAAGACTTGGTTTAGAGTGCCCTCTGCTGGTTGAATATATGTGATTGATCTGCACAGTGAACCTTATGAACCAAACATTGTCAGACCTACAGCTTTCCATGCGAACTAGTGATCATCTGGCTGGACACACGGAATACATCCCGCTTGCAGCCTGTCTCTACCTGTTGGATTCATTCAACATTGACGAGGACAGACCCTCATGTAGACTGATATGGAAACCTTCACACTAGTCCCTAGTCAACAGTCATGCCATAAAATACAGCTGATATATGCACTGATAAGAGACGGCTTGTGGGTTACTATCATTAGCAGCAGACTGCTGCTGTGTCCTGCATTTGTTTGAATTCAACATTGCTTGTTTCAGAGCGCTCTGCTTTATGTTTGCACTTAATGAAAAATCTTTTGGTCTTATGAAAAGGTCTCCTGTATACGCATGCCTGATGCCAATAGGATCATCACTACCATTCTCATATTATCCTCACCTCATGAACATAGAGACATTGGGCTATTTGGAGTGTCCCTTGTTTGAACTTTCTCCCCTTTTCAGATCTTTTTTCACTCCTTTCATAGAGGATTGAGGACAATCAGAGTTTATTACAATCTCCAGCATTTATCTCCTTTACACCCCCTCTTGGTCTTGGTCTTTACTACTTTAAGGAAGTGTTCAGCTCGGGGTGGGGGTGGGGGGGGGAATGTTTGTTGTCAGCATCTATTTTTAATGATACAACGTTGTTTTTCACTTTTGTCTACAGTTTACATATATTTTTATTTTTAGGTATTGTGGAGGAACAGGTCCCACCTGTGTAGCCTTGAGCAGCACATTTGGGATTTCCTTATATATTTGTGTGCAATTTTTCAATAAAGTTTACCTGATAAATGGATCATATCACGTTGTTGACTCCCCCTTGTGAGCATTCCTGGGACCGCTGTGGTCTCACTCCTCTTTTTCTTACATAGCTCTTTTTTTCTACGTGGGGGATAGCCCGTCCTATTGACGAATCGTCTGATCTTTATTATCCATTGGTATTGTACAAGTGGATTCAAGGGTGTGCTTTTATTTTTTATCAGTGTATCACCTTGATCCCTTCTTTTTGGATCACTTTACCGCTGTGGATCCCTTGGTTTAACTTTATTGATCTATGCAGTGCCTAATTTACCGTGATACAGTTGCATTTAACAGGTGTAGGTAATCAGATACTTTAGCTGTTTCTTTTTAGTATGGCATTTGTACTTTGCGAAGAATTAGATCAGGAAATTAGAGCTACATTGATGATAGTATTCCGGGGGTAGAACCACAGGTACAAGACAATATTAGACCTCTTTTTAAAGAACACAAAAAATTGATTATCAAATCCCTGAACCGCAAGTGGGACGTCCTATCTTTGGAGTCCTATATTAATAGGGGGGTAATCCCACGCGGTCTCAGGGAGAGGGTTGTACCAGCAACTCATCTCCACACAGAAAACTTTCTGCGCAAGTGGAAGGATGAGTGTATTAGGCATGGCTTGGAGGTAATGAGGCTGATCGTGGAGGAGGGGAAAGAACAATTAGCCACACTACAGCAACAGATAGTAGATAGTGGCTCTAAATTAGAGCCCTTCAAGGATCATATAGAGTTTGGAAAATTAAACAACATTTTCAAAAAATAGGTTGATAAAACCCAGAGAATCCTCAAAAGTACTAAGCAAAGCAAGTTCAAACGGGACCTCGATGATTGGGCCAGAGACGATATCTTTGACCTAACCACTGGAGGTCGCCGTGGTAGATCTCGCCAGCGGAGGTTCCCCTCCCAGACGGGTACCGATACGAGTGCACCTTCATCTGGTAGTGAAGATGAAATACCCAACACAGTGTCTTTTTTAGACAACGATTCACTGGAGTTGGAGGATCGGCCTCCCACCAGAGGAATACTAAAGAAGGGCAAAGCAGGAACAACAGGAGGCGCAAAAAGTCACGGCAAAGGAAAGAAAAAAACAGAAAGCGAGAATCCGAAGAGGGACCGTACTATAACAAGGAGTCAGAGACAGCGCCGTTAACTGATCCAATGCCAGATGACACTATGAGTGGGGATTTGAAAATTGTGAACCTGTCTAGTTTTAAGTTGGAAAAAAGACATTTGGCATTGTTAAGTAGAGGACTGTCTTTTTCACCTTCAGTGGGTATGGATCAGTTTGAGATCTATAAGGACCTTAACTTGTTTCTCAGGAGAGTCTATTATAGATCCCTATATTTGGATAGGCCCAACAAATCAGATGCTATGGCTGAACCCAGCACTACTGAGACTCTGGCCCTTATTCAATTGGAATCTCTATTTGAGGAAGGAGAAGTCTCTTCTAGTGATGAAGAAACATTCACTAGTTATAGCTGGAGAAGAAATGCAGGGCTACGGATCCGATCCACCAAAATGCCCCAGTTCAAGAAAAATAAAAGATTGGGCATTTTCCTGGACTTAGTTCAGGAGGACCTTGCTAAGATTGGCATATTAACATCCCTGGCAACGTACCACCTGATGAGCGCCTAGCCTTAACAGAACTTCAACAATCTAATGAGATCGTTATTAAACCCAGTGACAAGGGGGGCAATGTGGTATTACTGTTTGTTGAGAAGTATGAAAATGATGTACACCGCTTGCTATCTGATCAATCCACATATAAAAGATTAGATCACAATCCATTCAAACCCCTTGTAGCGCTCACCAATGACCGTTTGTCGTGGGCTTTAGAGACCACACTCTTAACCAAGAAGGAACATGATTTCTTAAGGGTTGAAGATTTCAACTCCCCAGTGTTTTACATCATACCCAAAATCCACAAACATATGGACAGACCCCCTGGAAGGCCGATTGCATCGGCCATCAGGGGTCCTCTGGAGAAGGTGGATAAATATATTGATTGCCTGAACAAGGAGTTGGTTGTACTCCTGTGACACGGGGGATGTATTAAACAAAATCCTTGAATTGGATGTCCCCAATGGTGCCCTTCTTGTTGGGATAGACATGGAATCTCTCTACACGTCTATCCCACATAAATGGGGGATTCTGGCTGTGCACCATTTCCTTGATCAGAGATTTCCCCACATGGGGGCACAAAACGAATTTATTTTAGAATTATTGGACATGGCCCTAAAGAACAATTTCTTTTTGTTTGCAGATCATTATTACCAACAGCTCCGTGGGAGCCACGTTGGCACTGTCGTATGCCTGTCTCCACCTCGGATGGTGGGAGGAGGAGACGGTCTACGCTTCGCCAATGTACCATGGCCACGCCCACGTGTGGCTACAGTACATCGACGATATGCTTATGGTATGGACCGGCACATGCTAGGAACTCTCAGATTTCATGGAGGAATTGGGTCATAATACCCGCAACATAGGATTAACCTATGTTGCGGACCCCCATGAGATCTCGTTCCTGGACCTCTCAATCAGGATTGAAAAGAACAAATTGGTCACAAAGACCTTTCGGAAGGAGACAGCCGCGAACAGCTACGAGCTGACAGTCACCATCCCCGCTCATTAATACGGGGTATACCAGTGGGACAGTTCCTCCGCATATGGAGGAACTGTTCCACACTTAATGATTACCGTCGTGAATCAGCGCTTCAGGGAGCGCAGGTACTCACACCGCACTCTCAGAAGGGCCAGGATGATTGCAGGGAAGAGAAATAGAGCTGACCTACTTATACCCCAGAATGGCACCACAGGTTCACATAATGAGCCAGTGAGGTTTATTACCCCCCTTTGGGGTGCAATGGCAACAGGTACGTTCCATTCTCTCTGATCACTGGCATATTCTAACTAGGTCAGATACACCGAAAGCAATTGTAGGTGACAGAATGAGCATGGTGGCCAAAAGAGCAAGAAATTTGAAAGATGATCTGGTTGAGTCGGAATTCAAATGTCCCATTAGCAGGAACTGGCTCACGGATTTGCCCATGGTAAAGGGTATGCACCCTTGTGGGCATTGCGGCATTTGCAAATTTGTTGAGCGCACTACCATATTCCATGACTCAGAGTCTATTAATGAATACACATTTAAATCCTTCATTAACTGCAGTACATCTAGGGTCCTCTATATCTTGGAATGCCCCTGCCATAAGCTATATGTTGGTAAAACCAAGCACCAGCTACGGGTTAGATTTGCCGAACACCTAAAAAGTATCAGACTAAAGGAAAAAACCCGAATAGCCCAACACTTCCTTAAATTTCATCAGTGAAGTGTTTCAGGGCTCAGTGTAAAGGGCTTTTTTGCCCTTAATCTTTCTGATCGTAGGCGAGACTACGACACTGTACTCATGAGGAAAGAAAAACTTTGGATATTTAGGCTACAGACTCTGCAGCCGAAGGGTTTGAACGTTGAGCTTAGCCTGAAAGTTTTTCTGGAAGCCTAAAGAAACTCCCCTTCCCTGGGCTCATCCAGACTTACATACATGACATATAATGACAGGACCCTCTCTTGAGCCAGGTACTATGGTATGTTCGGATCTGAATATTGTCCATATGATGAGCCTCATTCCTCTCTCTTTTTTAGCCTACCTGAAAACAAACGTTATTAAGCGTGAATTGCTGCATAACAAATCTCTATGTCCTTTTTTTCTTTTTTTCCCCGCTGGACTATGATTGGACGATTGCCCTTGACATGCCAGATAATGCCTGAATGGTAAATTTGTAGCTTTATAATGTATCTGTGTAATTATTCTCTTAGGATAATTAGTAAACCTCACTTGTTCTAGTTTTATTTGTTTCACTGTAGTTCTAGTTGTTAACCACAAGATGGCGATATATAAATTAATGTGTGATTTGGATTCTGATTGGCCAGGTTGCCCCTATTTAAGCAAAAAGGTGATACAGACACATTGTCCAGATTAAGTGCTTGTTTAAAGCACGAAATGCATCGACCTAGCAATGCCATAGACGCTGACACCCCCCTCCCCCCCCCATACCCCTGAGTAATTCCATACTGGATCGGTGCATGATTTCCTGCACGGTAACACCGATGACAAGAGCTGTGGCATGGACTTGGTTTAGAGTGCCCTCTGTTGGTTGAATATATGTGATTGATCTGCACAGTGAACCTTATGAACCGGACGCTGTCAGACCTACTGCTTTCCATGCGAACTAGTGATCATCTGGCCGGACACACGGAATACATCCCGCTTGCAGCCTGTCTCTACCTGTTGGATTCATTCAACATTGACGGAGGACAGAGTCAGACCCTCATGTAGGGTCTGGTATGTGTACTGGTATGGAAACCTTCACACTAGTTCCTATGCCAACAGTCATGCCATAAAATACGGCTGATATATGCACTGGTAAAAGATGGCTAGTGGGTTCCTATCATTAGCAGCAGACTGCTGCTATATCCTGCATTTGTTTGAATTCAACATTGCTTGTTTCAGAGCGCTCTGCTTTATGTTTGCACTCAATGGAAAATCTTTTGGTATAATGAAAAGGTCTCCTGTATACTCATGCCAATAGGATCATCACTACCATTCTCATATTATCCTCACCTCATGAACATAGAGACATTGGGCTATTTGGAGTGTCCCTTGTTTGAACTTTCTCCCCTTTTCAGATCTTTTTTCACTCCTTTCATACAGGATTGAGGACAATAAGAGTTTATTACAATCTCCAGAGTTTATCTCCTTTATACCACGCTCTTGGTCTTTACTACTTTAAGGAAGTGTTCTGCTCGGGGAGGGGGTGGGGGGGGGGAATGTTTGTTGTCAGCATCTATTTTTAATGATACAACGTTGTTTTTCACTTTTGTCTACAGTTTACATGTATTTTTATTTTTAGGTATTGTGGAGGAACAGGTCCCACCTGTGTAGTCTTGAGCAGCACATGTGGGATTTCCTTATATATTTGTGTGCAATTTTTCAATAAAGTTTACCTGAAAAATTGATCATATCACGTTGTTGACTCCCCCTTGTGAGCATTCCTGGGACCACTGTGGTCTCACCCCTCTTTTTCTTACACAGACTAAGGACATGGATTACTAGAACCGTGTCCTGTGGTCTGATGAGACCAAGATAAACTTATTTGGTTCAGATGGTGTCAAGCATGTATGGCGGCATTCAGGTGAGGAGTACAGAGACAAGTGTGTCTTGCCTATAGTCAAGCATGGTGGTGGGAGTGTCATGGTCTTGGGCTGCATGAGTGCTGCCTGCACTGGGGAGCTACAGTTCATTGAGGGAACCATGAATGCCAACATGTACTGTGACATACTGAAGCAGAGCATGATAACCCCTTTATTCAATAAGGTGTCATCCAAAATACAGGTCACAGCAAAGTGGAACAAACTTACGCGTTTCGCACTACAAAGAGTGCATAGTCATAGCTATGAGCTATGACTATGCATATACTGTACCTAACTGTACATATCATTGCAACTAAGCAAATGGATTGACATACCTCCAAACTTTCACAAGTGGAAAAGAAGTAAAGAAGTAAGCCCTTAGCACAAAGTATCCAGGCAGTCCATACCCCATTGTGTAAGAAACAAGGGGGGGGGGAGGCACCTCTCTAAGTGTGGTATTAAAACAGTATCATGTATTGCACAAGATTAAAAAAAATACCAATAAGACATAAGTGTCATGCTCCTCATAAGTATGTAGTCCTGGCAGTTCTACTGCATCCCACAGGCTCCTTGCGCAATCCGGGTAGCTGTGTCCACTGTGACTACACTCCTGTAACCACCTCAAGATCCCGACAGGGAAAGGGGGAGCCGTGGACGTTCAACCTAGCTGCCTGGATCCTGGCAGCACACTCTAGGCTATTCACCACCACGCTCAACATGCAGATCCTAATGCACATGCGCCGGTCCAGCTGGCGCTGCTCTTCGAGGACACACGAACCCACACGAGCAGGATACAAGGGGGAAGAGAGTGAGAACATCATACAGTTGCCATAACAATGTGTTTCAGAGGCATGGCCTCCTTCCACAGGTCATGATGAGGTCAAGGTCGTGTGTCCTCGAAGAACAGCGCCAGCTGGACCGGGAGCATGTGCATTAGGATCTCCATGTTGATGGATAGCTTTGAATGTCGATCCTCATCATGACCTGAGGAAGGAGGCATTTTGACCCTGGAGGGCTATACTAAGCTGTTGATCAGCGCACCAGCTAGTTTGTGTGTATTTTGTGTGTATTTTCAATTGAGTCTCAGGACCCGCTTCCTGATTGGCCAGGAGGAGAAGCAAGAAGACATTAGCAAATATTAATTCGCTAATCTCACACAAGTGGATGGGCTCGGGGCACAGTGCTCTGCGTCCTGAGCCAACCCTTTTGGAAGCCAATTAAAGCTTCCGTCTCCCTGTTGAAATCCATGCATCCGGTGCCCTGCATGGAGATTAGGGGCCGGACACATGGATTAGGGGAGCAACGTCCCTGCAACCCTAATGAGCGGGCCGCCACTGGTAGGAATACAGAGTTCTCCCCTCTCCTCTTCTCCCTAACCTAGAGAGGCGAGATTTTGTAGCCTTCAGAGATGGAATGTAATCCATAAAGTGGAGAGCATAGAAAGACAAGATTTCTGGCAAAATCAACAGGTTTTCTTTGCACTATTTAAACCAATATATAAAAAAAAATGTTTTCAAGGACCAAAAGGGGGCAAACGAGAAGTTTATCGTTAGGGTTTCCATGCACTTTAAGTTCTTGGGATGGTTGTCTTTCCACTGTAGCAGAATATAAATTTTGACATGTCAGGACTGAGGCAAGACCTGAAGCACTCAATGTTTGCTACAACAATGGCCATTGTTATTTGCAGAGAACTGCTAGTCTCCAAACAAGGACAAGCAAACATTTCTAGGGGAGTGGATTCTACAGTGTTGCAATAGGCTTGTAATGCAGCCTTATTGATAGAACGATTATATTTTAGCAATTAAGGTAGATTTGATCATTATAATTCCTAATCTGCATAGTGACAGAATATCACACAGGATGTTGCAGAATATTTGCCTTCCAGACCTTGTCACGTCAAAAGCTTACATTTGTGTTTCCCCTTAACAGTAGAGTCGGTGTGAGCATTGCTTTACATGGTGGGTTGGAGTGATGGCACACATGGGAGAATCTTTATTTGAGTTTTCGAATTTAAAACCAACAATTTGCCGGTGTACCAGTTGGCAAAAAGCAGATCACATTTCTTGCTGTTATTTCTTCCCTATTTTTTCTCTTTCACATATTTTTTCCCTTTTTTTTCTTAAATGCCATGTATCCTGTACACATATATGTTTTATTTACAGCCATTCCTCATATTTGCAAGCTCATGACTGCTTTTTTAAAAATTGTTTAGCTGTCCCCTGGCGGAAAAGTAAAAGTGATTGCCAAATCACTTGATCACTAACGTTTTTGTTTTTTTTACTGAAATGATAGGTTTGATCAACAGTTGCTCAAATATCATAAGACATAAAGCCACCATTGTTTTATTCTACAGGCGGCAGGCCCCTAGCTTTCACTATGATGGAAGGCCTCACTGACCAATAATGAGGCAAAGGGTTGCAGGAGAGGGTGGGGCCAGTATATTAAAAGAAATATGTGGTGCTAACTAAAGTGTATAAATAATAAACTAAATATCACAAAAAAAATGTGACTGGAACATGTAACTAATGACAATTCTTCAGTGTAACAACAAAAAGGCTACCAGGATAATAGGTAAACCAAATAATGTAAAATTACAGTCAGTAGATCCAATAAAACTCATAAAGTGCATAAAAGTGAAAAAAATCACATAAATAGAAAAAAATTGCATGAGATGAAAAAAATCGCATGAATAAATCCAAAAGTGTAAATATACAGTCAGTGGATCCAATAAAACTCATAAAGTAGATCAAAGTGAAGAAAATCACATAAAATGAAAAAAATCGCATAAGGTGAAAAAAGTTGCATAAATTAAAAAATTTTAAAAAGTGAAAAAAAAACACTAATTAAATAAATAAATTAAAGTGCAAAATCCAACAAGTGCAATAGAGTTCCAACGTAGTCTGGAAAAAAACAAATCTTCATATAACAGTTTTTTTGCTAGAAAATTACTTAGAACCCCCAAACATTATACATTTTTTATCTAACACCCTAGAACAGGGGTCTCCAAACTTTCTAAACAAAGGGCCGGTGTACTGTCCTTCAGGTTTTAGGGGGTCAGACTGAGGCCATTGGGAGTAGAAATGGTCCCGACATCATTGAGAGAAAAATAATGCCCCATTGTTTGTCTCAGTGGGAGTAATTGTGCCCCATCACTGGTGTCATTGGGAGAGATTGTGCCCCATTGTTGGAATCACGCCAATAGGCGACGTTTAAAAAATTCTACAGGTTGCATATTTTAAGTTACAGAGGAAGTCTAGGGCTAGAATTATTTCTCTCGCTCTACTCTACTCACTCTACCGATCGCGGCAATACCTCACATTTGTGGTTTAAACACCGTTTTCATATGCGGGCGCTACTCTCGTATGCGTTCGCTTCTGCACACAAACAATTTTTGTTTTTTTTTTCTTATTTATTTTACCTTTTATTTTTTATTTTTACACTGTTCTTTTAAAAAAAAATGTGTCACTTTTATTCCTATTACAAGGAATGTAAACATTCCTTGTAATAGAAAAAAAGTATGACAGGACCTCTTAAATATGAGATCTGGGGTCAAAAAGACCTCAGATCTCATATTTACACTAAAATGCAATAAAAAAATAAAATAAAAAATGTTGTAATTTAAAAAAAAATGGCCCTTTAAGAGCTATGGGCAGAAGTGACGTTTTGACGCTGCTTCCGCCCTGCAATGGTATGGAGACGGGTGGGGGCCATCTTCCCCTCACTTTGGTGTGTAAATGAGGGAGGTTTAACCACTTAAACACTAAACCTTTTTATGACATTTGTCAAAAGTTAAAATCATTTTTTTTGCTAGAAAATTACTTAGAACCCCCAAACATTATATATGTATATATTTTCCTGACAGACTCTATGGCAGACTACGTGTGGGTTAACCCCGCCTCCTCTCCAATGCTATAGGACCCCATACCCATAAGAGAAAGCTCACCTGCTCAGGACTGCGTTCCTTTTTTGCCCTCCTCCATCCACCATACATCTCGTGTTACTCCTGTGTGACTTCCAGTCGGAAACATTTCCTGGTACCAGTTGTGCAGTGCATCCCAGGGCCTAGCCAGGGCGGGCGAGTGGTTTTCATTGGGCTTGTGATAATCCCTGTGGTAGAAGGGAGGTAGCCCACGTATACCAGGATGGACGGTGGAGTTTCTTATCGGCTGGCAAGGTCTGAAGATTATTTTATACATTTATGGCAGACTGTTTGTGTTAGTGTGAAAGTCCTTTTTCAATCCCTTTTGTGTGTTATGGCATCTGGAGCGCTTCTGCGCCGTTTCTCTTCCTGGTTCCCGGCCGCCCTGTCCGTCCGCGCATGTGCGTGGCCTCTGTCACATCGAGGCTTTGTTTCACGCATGCACGGAGCGACGTAGCGGCCTGTGGCCGCACAGGCGCTGTTTGCCCGGTATCTTCGGCGCAGGCACGCTATGGAGGCTGGCGGTGACGTCATTCCGGCGGGGAAATTTAAACAGCTTTCAGCTTCTGCCAGTTGGGAAACCTGTATGTAGCTAGTGGCAGCTTCCCCAAGCTCGGCACCACTTCGGGCAAGTTGGAGCCTTTTGTTTTCCTTGGGACTTGCAGGATGTTTTTGATGTCTTAAAGGGGAAGTTTAAAAAAAAAACAAAAAAAAACAAACTTTTTTTTCCCCACTAGCCTCTTATTACTTCTATTGTCAAGTGGTGCATGAGTGCCTTTGGCTCGGGTTGTCGATTGTCCCGGAAGTCATGGACAAGTCACCACCTTTGTGTGGCCAGCCCTCTCGCACAAGGTATGTGCAGTTGAGGGAAAGGGGATTAGGCTCGGCTGAGTTTAAAGAGAAATGCTGACCCCCCCCCTTTTTTTCTTTTTGCAGCCCTGCAAGTTCCGACCGCCAATCAGTGGCTCAAGTCAACAGAGAACTTGCCAGGCCGCAACAACACTCATCATCTAGGTCCAGACGCGACTCTCCGTCTGAGACCCACCATCAGGGGAGATGTTCTCATTCCTCTCACAAACAGGGGAGATGTTCTCATTCCTCCTCCAGCCACCACCACGATAGCCGCTCTGATCGCAGAGCCTGCTGGGGGTGTGGGACCAGAGTCCCAGAGGGCAAATCCCTGTGTGATCCCTTTTATACCCGGGCGGTCGGGGAAAAAGAGACGGAAAATCAACACATGGAGTGGTGGTGTTGTGCAACAATCCCTGAAAGAATTGGGTACATCCCACACGAGGAGTCAGTCAACCACCATATCTGGCTCCCTGGCTGACGAGGCCCAGGAAGATCCCGGCCCATTCCAGCCCTATAATTCCTCCCCTGATTCCTCGCACAGCGAGATGAGTTTACCGAAGGTTTCGACTATTCCCTAGTTTCCCCACTGATCAAGGCAGTTAAAGAAGCCCTTAAGTGGGAAGATGCTTCTCCTCCCCCAGTAAAACAAAAGAAGTTTTTCAAAGGGGAAGGAACTTTCTAATTTCCTGCTCCTTCCTGAACTGAAGGACATTTTTGATGAGGAATGGAGTAAAGTGGATAAGAAGGTATCCATGTCAAACAAAACCTCCAGATTATACCCCTTCAAGGCTGATGAAGTGAAACATCTGGAAAATGCCCCCCTTGCCGACACAGCTCTGATGCGGCTAGCCAAACATGTCACTCTTCCATTAGAAGACACGTTTTCCTTCAAGGATGGTCTTGAGAGAAGGATAGACCAAGATCTCAAGAGGATCTATGGACTGACTGGGATGGCTTGCAAGCCAGCTTTGGCCCTTGCGGCCATGTCCAAGGGCATGGAGGACTGGACAGAAAATGTGAACTGTACTTAGAGGAGTCTCAGTTGATCTGGCCCAGGGCTCGGCAATTCAGGAGCTAAAGCTGGGATTGGCTTTCCTGGGGGAGGCCTCGATTGACCTTATCTGCCTGTTGGCCTGATCGATGCTGTCCTCAGTTACAGCCAAACGGGCCTTGTGGTTGCGCCCCTGGCTTGCCGACCCAGCATCCAAGCAAGCCTGGTGTAGGATCCCCTTTTGAGGGGCCCTCACTGTTTGGTAACAGGCTAGATAGCGCCATAACTAGGGATACGAGGGGGAAGTCGGGGTTCCTGCCCCAGGACAGGCGTCTGTCCGGTCAGAAGAGGCCCCAGTGAAGACGCAGTACTGAGCATTCAAGAGAAGCACGCTCCTACAAACCCGGACGGGATTTCAGGAGGAATTGGAATAGAGGGCAGGCGTCCTTCCAGAGATCCGCTAAAAGACAGGCACCCGGTGGGCGTGAGCCGGCTAAGCCCTTTTGAGGTTGGGCCTGCCCAGGCGGGTCAGGTGGGGGCCCGTCTGCTTCTCTTCCGGCATGCCTGGGTGGCCTCAATCTCGGATTTCTGGACCATCAGGACGGTCTCTTCAGGCCACACATGGTCCTTCATCAGTATTCCCCCCTCCAGATCAATCTCTACCCTTCTATCACGATCAGAAGAAAAGAAGCAGGTGTTGCTATCCTATGTGAATTCGCTGGAATCTCAAGGAGCGGTGGTGCCTGTTCTGAAGAAAGAAGAATTACAGGGTGTGTACTCCCCTCTCTTCCTAGTGCAAAAGAAAAATGGTTCATGGCGACCGGTGATAGACTTAACTTATCTAAACAAATTTATAAAGTACAAGAGATTCAAAATGGAGACCTTGTCTACCATTGAGAAAGCAGTACAACCAGGCGATTGGCTGATCTCAATCGACCTAAAGGATGCGTACTTTCACGTGCCTGTGGCAGAGGATCTTCACAAATATCTTCGTTTCCAAGTCGAACAAAAACACCTACAGTTCATTTGCCTCCCTTTCGGTCTGACAACCTCACCTCGCGTGTTCTCCAAAGTCCTTCTGGCCGTAGTGGCTCTCATCAGAGTAAAAGGGGTACGCCTGTACCACTACCTCGACGATCTCCTGGTGTTATCCCAAGACAGAGGACAACTGTTAGTCCACAGGGAGTTGGTTATCTCTACTCTAACCAATTTCGGTTGGCTCCCAAATCTAGAGAAGAGCCATCTAGATCCAGTCCAGCGTCTGGTATACTTGGGAGCCCAATTTAATACGGTGGAAGGCACCATCTCCATTCCAGTAGAGAAGATTCCGGTAATTCAGGAAAGAATCTCGCAGGCCTTGGGCCCCTCACACCTGAAGGCATCACAATGCCTGAAAATTGTAGGAACGATAGTCTGTACGGCCCCCCATGGTCAAATGGGCACTATGGAGGTTACGCCCCTTTCAGTCGGGGCTTCTCCAGCAATGGAAGTCAGGGGACGTCAATCAACTGATTTCCATAACTCCATCGATGAGGAACAGTCTGTTCTGGTGGCTTCAGCGCAAAAATCTTCTCACCTGCCACTCCATTGCCCCATCACATGGGTTACGGTCAAGTCCGATGCCAGCGGCGCAGGCTGGGGAGCCCTTTGCGGGTCAGAACTTGCACAAGGCAAATGGGATGCCCGTCTTCACAACCCGGGTTCGAATGTCCTGGAACTTCGGGCCACCTGGTGCGCCCTTCAATCCTTCACGCATCTCCTAGTAGGGGAATCAGTGTTATTGAAGATGGACAACACCACAGCAGTCTCCTATGTGAAGAGACAAGGGGGAAATCTGAGCTTCACTCTACTCCAAGAGGTCGAACCCATCATGTCGTGGGCCCAGAAAAATCTAGCGAATATTTCGGCAGTCTTTATCCCCGGGGCTCAGAACATCCAAGCAGACTTTCTATCCCGCAAACGCAGCAGTCATTTAAATGCAATTTTTTGGAGAAAAATGACACTTTAATTAATTAAAAAAACAAAACTAGCCAGTAAAGTTATCCCAATTTTTTTTGTATAATGTGAAAGATTTTATGCAGCGAGAGTCGTGAGAGAATCGTGATAATTTTGGACAGAATCGTGCAGCTCTACTGTCAGCCATGTTTTAACCTTTTCCATGGCTGACACTATGATTCTTTCATAGTGACTGGGACGACATGGGGACCACTTCCTGTGAATTGGTTCTGTCCTACTCCTTCACGGAGTGACAATAGGTGCCATTGGAGACGCCCTTTGTGGAGCTGTCTTGACGTTTGGGGGACCCCTGCCAGCTCCGGGGACAGTATCCACCCAGCGGTACCTCTCCCCACTGCTTCTTTTTTCTTCAGGTTCCTTCATGTCCCTGTTCCTTTTCTTGTCCCAGCTACCTGCCTTTGTCCCTCTTCTGGTCCCTCTGGGTCTGCAGCCCACTGATCCCCCTTGGATGCCTTGGATGTTTGTATTAGCACACACGGTTAGTATCTATACTATTGTCCAATATATGCTTGGCTATATATATATGATCATCTAGGACCAATATTGGAAGTGCAGCAAATTGTTTAATGTATTGTATATGCTTCTAAATCTTGTCCTTTTTCTCGTTTGACCGTAGATATAAATTATTGATGTGACCAAAACTTATTACCCCTGAAGAAGAGGTTAATTTACCTCGAAATGTTGGGTTTTTTCTATCTGTTATTATACAATAGAATTGGTCAATGTTATTTCTTCTGGTCTCCATGTATATGCATCCATTTTAATGCTCATTATGTTATGTCACAGTTACTATGTTGTTATCTTTTTTCTATAATAAATAAATCTTCTTTTTTCATTTCTACTTCTCTACTCAATATATTAATACTTACCTACCTGTCAGTGACCCAAATCAAAGTCCCACTAGAGGATATACACTCATGTTTGAGTAATTTTTTCTTCATTCTATTAGGGATGTGGGTTCACTGACACTTCAGCTCTCCTCAGAGGTGACACTATCTCCCCAAACTTGATTTTACAATAAATCTTTTTACACAAACCGTGGCATAGACATTTTTATGACTTCTCTGAGGTATGCCTCAAGTGGTTTGTAGCCATCCCCCCTCAGCGCTTTTAAAAGGAATTTTTTGTTGTTTGTTCTTTTGCACAACACCCCCCCCCCCGGTGTTTGGGTTCCCCTCTAGCTGCAGAGGGCTAACATTCATTACACAGGCTGCCATATGTTAGTTCTCCATACAGCGCCTGAACTTTTTAGGAGTACATTTATGTACCAGGATTGATAGGTTTGAGGGATCAGGAGGGACTTGGAAGTGGTCTAGGCAGGATCAAGGAGAACTCCAATCAGTCTGAAGCCAATGGACAATAAAGAAACTTCTCATGAGGGCGTGGCTTGATGGTGGAGCGAATGGCCGCATAGTAACACTGCTCTGGCTCTCAACGGACATCCTGCCTTAATCCAGAGTCCTCTCTCCTTGCAAACGGTGCTGTATCCTTCCCCAAGGCCATGAGCATCCACCAGGCTGGCTGCAATGGTGAAATACGGGCTGCCCGCGCCTCCATCCATGGCGGAACAGCTCGCTCGGTTCCGGCGGCAAGATTACGCTGGGACACAGGCAGGGCCATCAGACATGCTGCAGGCTTCCTCCTCTGCTGACAGAGACTCTGCTACATGGGTGAGTGAATCAACTCCTGCTATTTTCACTACCCAGATAGACTCTCTGCTGCTCTAGGACCTTTCACAGCACAATGAAAGCTGCCAGGCCACTGATTCTCCCTCAAATAAGCCTACATTAGCTACTATTATGCTGGCCATACAGGATTGTAAGACCTCACTCTCCACTCAGATGGCATTTATCCGTATGGATTTTTCACTCCTGAAACAAGATGTTCAGAATCTACGAGATAGAACCGGGGCACCGAGGAACGTATAAGCTCCTCGGAAGATACTGTGCACCCCTTGTCTGCTGCAATGCATGATACTACAAGTGAGATGGCAATCCTCCGCGCTAAACTTGATGACCTAGAGAACCGCTCACGCAGGAATAATCTCAGTTTCGGGCAGAGGGATCCCACCCTGAAAGTTACTATACTCCTGGCTGAGGGACATTTTTGGTACTGATTCGCCATCATTCTCATATGTCATTGAGCGCGTGCACTGCACCCCTCCACCTCCCCCTCCGGCAGGAGCCCCTCCACGCTCCCTTATTGCACAGATCCTTAATTTCCAGGATAAGGTCGCCATTCTACACCTTGCAAGGGAAAAAGGGCTGCTTAAATATAATGGCAATACCATTTCAGTCTATCCTGGTTTCTCCGTCGAAGTTCAACGCCACCACATTTCCTTTGCAGCAGTGAAAGCCCTCCTGCTTACTGAAGGCTTACAATATGCTATGCTTTTCCCTGCTAAGCTATGTGTTATCCATGATGGTAAAGCCTTCTTCTACACACACCCCAAAGAAGGCATGGCGTGGCTGAACGATCGATATGGAAATGCACCTAGACGCAGAGGTGAACGATTGTGGCATTTGTTCCTTGAAATTACCTTTTTTTTCCTTCACTACAGATCCTGAGACTTCTACATTTACCTGCCCAGGCTGTGATGTTTGTGTTTACTGTTCTCACCATGCTAATTATATACTTCCTTATGATTATTGCTTTCTCTCCTGCGACCGGAAAAAGAGCACTCTCCCACTGCACCTGGCCTTCTCTCCCGGAGTTGTATCTTCCATGTTCCTGGCTGTTATGCTCTTTGATATACGGGGAGGCCTGGTGTCTTCCATCTCTCTCTACACCTGCAGTGGACCCTTATCCCGGAACAGGACCTCTTTATAATTTCTATTTACTGTTGAGAGCCTCTCCAGATTCCATACTACCCCCACACCACTAGGTGGCATGGCCACGGGACAGTTCTGACCTCAACCGAGAGTTTTGTGTCTTTTTTTTTTTTGGTTAAGGGTTGCAAGGCCAAGCAGGGTGGGTGGAATGGGGCTTCCTATGGACCTTTTTTTTCTTTTTTTAAATCTTGTTTTTGTTGTTGTTGCCTTTGGCCAAGTACTTTTTTTTTCATATTCATTCCCTTTAATGCTCTTGCTGATTTGACCTTAGACCTTTACATTGTCTTGCATTTATGCTTATGTGTGTTATAGGTGGCATGACCAACAATGTTTTACATATGTCTGTATATATGTCTGTATACTTCTGTGATCATTATATACTATTTACCTTAAAGATAGTCTTATGGAATACTAGAGGTTTGAATGCACCCCAAAAGCGGTCCCAGGTCTTCTCTGTTTTCAAAAAATGTCGCCCCCATATAATTTGCCTTCAAGAAACACACCTTGTTGGTACGAGGGTGAGAGCCCTCAAGCGCTGTGGCTGGCTCAGCCCTACCACGCCACACACACACAAACTATTCTCGGGGGTCTTTATTCTACTGGCCAAATCCCTCTCCGCAGTAAAACTGGATCCCGATGGGAGATTTATTATACTCACTTTACAAATTGCCTCTGTGACATTCACCCTAGTGACTGTTTATATCCCTCCCTCATTTTCTGTGGATGTATTATCCAAATTATCATTTATGCTATTGTCTAGACCCCCGGGCCCCTTTCTTTATGTGGGCAACTTTAGTGCCATATTGGACCCAGCTATTGACCGCTTGGGGGGTGGTGGCAGACTCTTTCCCTCCCTTTTTGATTTGGCACAAGTTTACAGTCTCACAGATATGGCGCTGGAAACATCCTGATGTCTGCTAATACTCCTGCCACTCGGACTCTTCCGCACCATGTCTCGTATTGACCTGGTGTTTGCTGCAGAGGACACTCTCCCCATTATATCTGCTGTGTCCTACTTGCCTAGGGGTGTGTCAGACCATGCCCCTCTCTCTGTGGACCTCTTCCTCCTCCCAGGTTCCAGCCCTACTATTTGGCACTTGAATTCTTACTGGCTGGAGGATGAGGTGGTGCAGGGGGAATGCAAAAAGGTATTGCTGGTTGATGAAATGTCAACTTGGGCACAGTAGATCCACTATCAGAATGGGAGGACTTTAAGATCACACTGAGGGGTACCTTCATGTCCATCACTGGTGTTTTACGCAAAAATAATCAGCAACGCACTGAGGAATTAGAGACAGTCATGCTAACAGTGAAGTTTGCCTATGCCACTAACCCCGACTCTTAACACGAGAGATACATGGCTGCAGAGTCGCAGAGAGTATGAGCTCTGTTTGTTGGACCTTACACAAAAATGCATGTTGCACGCTACTCAAAAGTTGTTTGAGCATGGTAACAAAGCTGGGCGCTTATTTTTTTTTTTTATTGAAAGCCTATGGCGTGCATAACACACCCAAAAAACTTTACTCGGTGCCAAAAAAATGTGAACACACATAAAGAGTGGTCACAAAAAAGTGCAACGGGTACACAGACCTGCCAATTCCCTGATCCCCCAGGGCGTTAGGCTCCAGACAGGGACAAAGGTACTTTACAATGGTCTATCTGGCCAAAACCAGACAGACCCCGTTCTCTGGAGGGCCTGCCGAAACAGAACCCACCCAAGTACTAGGTGAGGCTCCCCCGAAGGGAGAGTAATTTAGTGGTAGCCCTGTGCAATGGACATAGGTGAAAAAAGCTGGGCTATTTACATCTTGTGGTGAACCCTCTGTATTCACTCTGGTGAAGTCTTCTCTTGATTGTTGCCTTTGAGACACATACACCTACCTCCTGGAGAGTGTTCTTGATCTGGCCAACTGTTGTGAAGGGTGTTTTCTTCACCAGGGAAAGAATTCTTCGGTCATCCACCACAGTTGTTTTCCATGGTCTTCTGGGTCTTTTGGTGTTGCTGAGCTCACCGATGCGTTCTTTCTTTTTAAGGATGTTCCAAACAGTTCTCTGATGGGTTTGTTTTGTTTTTTCAGCCTAATGATGGCTTGCTTCACTGATAGTGACAGCTCTTTGGATCTCATATTGAGAGTTGACAGCAACAGATTCCAAATGTAAATAGCACACTTGAAATGAACTCTGGACCTTTTATCTGCTCCTTGTAAATGGGATAATGAGGGAATAACACACACCTGGCCATGAAACAGCTGAGCAGCCAATTGTCCCATTACTTTTGGTCCCTTAAAAAGTGGGAGGCACATATACAAACTGTTGTAATTCCTACACCGTTCACCTGATTTGGATGTAAATACCCTCAAATTAAAGCTGAAAGTCTGCAGTTAAAGCACATCTTGTTCGTATTAATTTCAAATCCATTGTGGTGGTGTATAGAGCCAAAAAGATTAGAATTGAGTCGATGTCCCAATATTTATGGACCTGACTGTACTTGCAAAGCCTTTGACAGTGTGGAATGGCCCTATCTCTTTCAGGTGCTGCAGCTATATGGCTTTGGCCCCCGTATTATAGCGTGGATAAGACTCCTCCATACCTCTCCAATGGCCTGTATCTGAGTTAACTCACATGTTACTGATACTTTCCCAATCACTAGGGCCACTAGGCAGGGGTGTCCATTGTCACCCCCCCTATTTGCTGTAGCTATGGAGCCTCTTTCTGAGTGCATCGGCTTTTCCCCTTTAATTAAGGGTCTCCCCATCTCTACCATAGAGGAACGAGTCTCGCTGTACGTGGTATACTTGGCTGATACACACGAGTCACTTCAAAATTTGCTGTCCGAAATGAATAACTTTGGTCGACTAGTCTGGCTTCCGGGTGAATTGGGATAAGTCTAATCTCTTTCCTTTGGATCCCGCTGCGATTCCACTAATTCACCTGGACTCCAGACTGCAGGTTGTGTCCTCGTTTAGGTATCTCGGGGTTGTTGTACAGCTACCTCTATCTTCCTACATTGCTAATAATCTATGTCCCTTATTAACTCAGCTACAAGTACAAACCAAGCAATGAATGGATTTGTCTCTAGATCTTGTGGGCAGGGCCAATACCCTTAAAATTATATATTTACCTAAGTTATTGTATGTTTTGGCTAACTCCCCTTGTAAAATACCTAAATCCATTTTTATGAGTATAGATATGATCTGCACAGCGTTCTTATGGAATGTCCGGCCCCCCAGGGTGGCACTTGAAACGCTAAGGTTGCCGATTCATCTGGCAAACAAAAAAAGGGAGGAAAAAAAGCAAATTGGACATAATGTCACACAAAATGCCAAAAATTAGGTGGTCAAAATTCTTGGCACCCTTTCAAAATTGTGGATAAATAAGATTGTTTCAAGCATGTGATGCTCGTTTAAACTCACCTGGGGCAAGTAACAGGTGTGGGCAATATAAAAATCACACCTGAAAGCAGATAAAAAGGAGAGAAGTTCACTTAGTCTTTGCATTCTGTGTCTGTGTGTGCCACACTAAGCATGGACAACAGAAAGAGGAGAAGAGAACTGTCTGAGGACTTGAGAACCAACATTGTGGAAAAATATCAACAATCTCAAGGTTAAAAGTCCATCTCCAGAGATCTAGATTTGCCTTTGTTCACAGTGTGCAACATTATCAAGAAGTTTGCAACCCATGGCACTGTAGCTAATCTCTCTGGGCGTGGACAGAAGAGAAAAATTGATGAAAGGTTGCAAAGCAGGATAGTCCGGATGGTGGATAAGCAGCCCCAAACAAGTTCCAAAGAAATTCAAGCTGTCCTGCAGGCTCAGGGAGCATCAGTGTCAGCGTGAACTATCCGTTGACATTTAAATGAAACTCGATGGCAAGAGACCCAGGAGGACCCCACTGCTGACACAGAGACATAGAAAAGCAAGACTACAGTTTGCCAAAATGTACTTGAGTAAGCCAAAATTCTTCTGTGAAAACGTCTTGTTTACAGATGAGACCAAGATAGAGCTTTTTGGTAAAGCACATCATTCTACTGTTTATCGAAAATGGAATGAGGCCTACAAAGAAAATAACACAGTACCTACAGTGAAATATGGTGGAGGTTCAATGATGTTTTGGGGTTGTTTTGCTGCCTTTTCTGGGTGCCTTAAATGTGTGCAAGGCATGAAATCTGAGGATTACCAAAGGATTTGGGGTTGCACTGTAGAGCCCAGTGTCAGAAAGCTGGGTTTGCGTCCAAGATCTTGGGTCTTCCAGCAGGGCAATGACCCCAAACATACGTCAAAAAGCACCCAGAAATGGATGGCAACAAAGCGCTGGAGAGTTCTAAAGTGGCCAGCAATGAGTCCAGATCTAAATCCCATTGAACACCTGTGGAGAGATCTTAAAATTGCTGTTGGGAAAAGGCGCCCTTCCAATAAGAGAGACCTGGAGCAGTTTGCAAAGGAAGAGTGATCCAAAATTCCGGGTGAGAGGTGTAAGAAGCCTATTGATGGTTATAGGAAGCGAATGATTTCAGTTATTTTTTCCAATGGGTGCGCAACCAAATATTAAGTTAAGGATGCCAAGAATTTTGACCAGCCCATTTTTGGAGTTTTGTGTGACATTATGTCCAATTTGCTTTTTTTCCTCCCTTTTTTTGTTTTGTTCCAATACACACAAAGGGAATAAACATGTGTATAGCAAAACATGTGTTACTGCAATATTTTTCTGTGAGAAATACTTGATTTTCTGGAAAAATTTCTGGGGTGCCAACAATTTCGGCCATGACTGTATGTTTCTTATACGATGCACAGGGCTTTAAATCTTTCCATCAACTATGCATTGACTTTGACCTACCTCGCTCCTACCTGTTCTATTATTATCAGCTATTATCTTTGTTTTTTTTCAGAAAATGCTGTTCGTGCTCAGTTTGGCTCTTTAGACGACCCTATAACTGTACCCCCATTGGAGATAATCCTAAGACACCCTGATCCCACTAAACTCATTTCCACTTACTATGCTGCCCTTAAAACTGACTTTAACCCTAGGTTCCGCATGGCTCCGACAAAATGGACCTCTATGGGCAATTCCCTCACGGAAGATGACTGGTCAGAATTTAGTGACACCTACAAGATCTCAGTTATCTCATCTAGGGACCACATTATACACATTAAAATCTTCCCCCATTCTCACCTTACTCCAGCTAGGTTACATAAAATGGGGCCGTCTCCCTCAGCTGAATGTTTCCAAGGCTGTAGCCAAACCGCTGATTTCCAACACT
The DNA here is from genome assembly GCF_042186555.1 of Aquarana catesbeiana. Classification (NCBI taxonomy): domain Eukaryota; kingdom Metazoa; phylum Chordata; class Amphibia; order Anura; family Ranidae; genus Aquarana; species Aquarana catesbeiana. The sequence goes on from NC_133334.1 coordinate 113,001,962, forward strand.
GTTTCTGGTCCTGTCCAGTGGTTCAAGCCTTCTGGGTGGATGTAGGTTCTTTTATCTCCTCGGCGGTGGGTCTCCAAAAAACATTGTTCATCCCAAGAACTGCTTTTTAGGCATCTTTGGTGATTTGCCCATACTGTCTCATGCTAAGAGACTGTTCTGCATTCTGTATATTTATGTGAAAAAGTCTATCTTGTCCTGGAAAGGAACACAGACACCTCTGAAATCCCTTTGGTTGAAGCTGATTAACGATTCTATACCACTATACAAATTTACGTTTGAAATCTGGAAGAGAAATAAGAAATTCCACAAAATTTGGGGTAGGTGGATAGCTAGCCCTCTGACCCTTACCCCAGGGTGAATATAATGCTATGTCATTCCTTGGTCCTGCCATGTACTTCAATGTGCTGATCTCCACTGTTGCTATATGAAGTTCATGCTGACAGTATGGTCAATTCTTGTAACCATGTACTTAATAATCACAAGAGACATGTGAATTGATATTTGTTTATTAACTGAAAGAGTGTATTGCCTATTTATGTTTAACAATGAACAACCAAAGTCTTTCTTTTGTATGTTGGTTTGTCTTTAAACTCAATAAAGATATTGTTAAAAAAAAAAAGAAAAACTTCTCGCCTTCCCGCCTGAAAATTTGGTTTTGTGCTCATCGGTAATCGTAGTGTCAAGGCAGTTGGGATCTTTGGAGACCTTGTAAATTAGCAACCTGATCACATAGTGGGGACTCATCTATGATATGAGTGTCCTCTGTAAAAGTCCAGTTAACAGTAGGTTAACTTGGGACATGGAGGTATCTGCAGAGAATATGGAGAGTTGGGATCATCCCCGAGTCGGTGTGTTGCAGATATGTGGTTACGCAGATACAAAGCAAGTTTTGGTTCTTTAGTGGCTTCAAAGATCAGCAACCTTGATTAGTGATTTTCATGGTTATTATTATGTTTCTGTTTTAAAGGAATATTCTTGTATTATTATTTGTTAATAAATTGCCATTACGGCCAATTTTCAGTCCAAATGGTGTTGGTCGAATTATTCCTGAGTTATTCCAGAGTGGTGCTAGCAAGTGATGTTTTTTTTATTTATTAAGGTGACTAGTTTGCCTTAAATTAGGGGTGTCCAACCTGTGGCCCAAGACAGCTATGAATGCGGCCCAACACAAAATCGTAAACTTAAAAATTATTTTTATTTTTGAAATTTTTTGTAAAAATGTATTTACACATGTGGCTGAATAAAAAATTTGACAGCGTCTCTCTACTGGACTTTTTATAAATTTTATCTACCCAAAGAAAAATATCCCACTCTTCACAATCACACCTTAGTCAGGTCATCCGTTTTTGGCAGCACCTATATTTCTGAGCAACTATTTTCAAGAATGAAGCACACAAAGGGCAAAGTTAGAACCAAAATACCTGATGAGCACCTTGAGAACTCATTGAGAATTTTTACTACATCCATCAAACCAGATATTGATGCATTCATTTGTCAAAAACAGTGTAAAATATTGCACTAGTTTTATGTTGCCCTCTCTTATTTTTATAATAAAAAATATTAATACAAAATTAAGTTTTATCAGGTACATTATCTATATCAGTGATCGTTAACTTGTGATCTTCCAGACTCTTTCTGCTTATCAGCTATCCGGATTGTTAGTGTATTTTATTTGTGGCTCAAGACAATTCCTCTTCTTCCAATCTGGCCCATGGAGGTCAAAAGGTTGGACACCCTTGCCTTAAAAGAGAAGTATGGGATTTTTTTATTTTAGAATCCTACTTCCCTAGGTAAATGCCGGCTCTAAGACTAAGAACTGAGCAATCAAACATTAGTGATCACTCGGTTCTCAGAACTCCATGAGCAGAGAGCTGGTAACTGTCAGTCACCCATTTCTGCTCTGCCTCCCTGCACTAACTGGAGTGCTGAGCTGTGGAGTTGGTGGCTGGCTCAGGCTCTCAGCAGCTCACTGAGAGGCTGAACTAGGTGCTGGTCAAAGGTTGTGGGCAGATCCCGACCATATTGTCATGATCTTGCCACAGCCTGGACCGGCTCTGTGACATCAGCCGACTGCGGGCTGCAAACGGGTCACAGGAGTGCAGAATGCACTGCACTCCTGTGATCCACAGGAGAAGTACAGCCAAATAAGCTTTGGCTGCACTTCTCCTTTTAAATGATCCAGCTACAGTATGTAGATGTACACATATTTGTTAATTCTTTCTTTGTCCTTTTTGATTATAGGACATTATTGGAGAGGTTCTCATCTCACTGAAATGTCTACCCACTGCACAAAAGATTGAAGTCGGGATACTAAAATTCAAAACCAGCTCACAGAACGTTATTCAGGAAAGAGGTAATGTAATTAATGCCAAAATTTGGCTTAAGGTCTCTTCACTCAGTGCTTCCCCTCTCCCCTGGAACCCCCCGCCCCCTGTATTTTTTGCTTTTTTTTATATATATACTTGCCTTTTTCCAAAGTCTTTAGGCTGGATACATGAAATGCAGGTGATCCTTAGAGCAACATAAAAGTGACATCAGCACCACTCTTCATTATGACACTTTGTTTTCAAGGTGCCCTGGTATTGCCCTTCAGTGGCAGATTCATGCACTGGGTGCGTCTTCATTCTTTCAGATTAAGTGTCATTCAATGCAGACGACTGAGGACATGTGGCAGAGAGGAGTTTCTGCAGGTTTTAGAGAGGAGATGAATATTGAAGCCAAAAGCATCTTTTTTAACTGTATTTTTAGTAATTTTTTGAATAATTGTTGCCTAGAGTTTGGCCTTAACTAAAAATGTGAGTGCTTTATTTGTGAGCCTACAGTACCTGAAATGCTTTAATAGAGATACAAAGTAAGAATAGGCTGCATGCAATGTCATCACAAAAAGACACACACAAAGCGCTCTCCAGGCAGGAGTATGTATGCAAACATGAGCAAGTGATAACAAAAAATGGCGTTTACCAATATGCACAATCCTTGTGGCTTCCAGAAGGACCCCACTTGGGAAATGACAATACCATGACTACAGCATACTGTAAATGAATCAAGTGAAGCAGACTAGACACTAGTGCAGATAAAACATGTATTGACAATAGAATAAATAAAAGCATTACAAGTGCCGAAAGGATCAATCACAGAGGCACTTAAAGTGATTGTAAACGATCACCTTGTAAAAAAACCCATTCAGTTTAAAACTGAAATGAAAGGCAAAACATTTGTGTATAGATATAAAAAAATATATTAATATATATCCCCCCCCTTTTTTTTATAAGTGATCACACTCCCACTGTTCTCAGCTGCATATAAGCCGGGGGGAGGAGGAGGAGCAGCAGCACACTGAGCAGTGAAAGGCTGTGCAGAGGGGGCGTGTCAGGACAAGCCTGACCATTGGAGGAGAACACAATGAGTTCCCAGCATAGGTAGATAACTGACCACAGTGTGTGATCCTGCTTAGTGTAGTCAGTTTTTAATAGGAACGCAGAGGGACTGGCAGGAACCCTAGGGATTTCACACAAAGAAAGCAATACAAAGAGAATAGGATACTTTTTTCATACAAGTACATGGTACAGCAGGCACATATCAGGAATATGAAATGCTAGCGTAACAAACACTTTAAATAACCTGGGCCAGTGTGTGTACAGATCATCCTCTCTTACTCCATATTAGCCAGTATCAAAGGAAGGGTAGAATACTGACAGCTTAAATCAGGGTATGATGGAGCTGCCATAACTGCAAAGATGGGATAGCCAAACCAGCTAGGAAAACATTTTCCATGAGAGTCTCTGAGGAAACCTCAAAACATGTCGGTGGTCTTGTTTTTGCTGCAAGGCTCTGTGATTGATGCTTTCAGTGTTTTTTTGTGTAATTCTTTCATTTATTCTAGTGTTAATAATTTTTTTTCACACGATCTATTGCACTTCGCTTGTTTCTTTTGATTTGCATGCAATGTGATACTTGAACAGCCTACTGCAGTACTTTTGTGACCCATGTCTCTTCACAGAGCACCTCCTTTCTGCAAGCTCTCTCTATTCCACGCATGATTGTGATCCATTGCATTATTTCTGTTGGCGAAGATAAGAAAGCTGGGAACCCACTCACTGACCCAGCCTTGTTCAACCAGGGTGCCTTCAGGTTTCTTCAGGGGTGCCTTGGCAAATTGCCTTAAAATTGCCCAGAAATTGTACACAAGCCAGCGGGTGGATCAGGCCTGCCTTTTAGTCACACAAAGCCACAGATTTACAATGTACACCATTACGACCTTCTAGCCACTGGCATCCTAACAACCAATGACATTATCAGTTGATAAGAAAGGATGTTGGTCACCTGCACAGCATCCTTGTTTGCCCCTCTCTGATCCACTCCATCAGCACTGGGGTGCCATTAGCTGAGTGATTGAGAAAAACTGAAGAATAAGAGAAACATTAGAATACTAGTCAGTGCCATTGTGCAAAGGTGTGTTTGCTTTGGAAGAATAAATCACCTCTAATGTTGGGTGTCCTATGTGAGCGGCTGTTGCTGCATTATGTAAAATTATTAGAATAGTTTTTTTTACATATTAGAATGGGGTGCCTCAAGGCTATCCATAGTTTAAAAGGTTGCCTTGACTGAAAAAGGTTGAGAAACACTGCATTAAATATATAAAAATTAGAGCACTATATGAAGGCCCTAAGCAATACTGTTAATACTGTCTTGCTAATTTTTTTTTTTGGTGTAAGTTTTATATATTGTATGCATAAGTCCCTAAAAGTCAAATTAAAGCGGAACTTCTGTAATTTTTTCATCTTTCCATCGATTAAATCTTCTGCCCTTGTTGTTTTAACTTTGGATAGTAAAACATTTTTTCTACCAGTAAATACCTTTTACAGCCCACTTCATGTTTCTTGTCTGGTAAAAACCCTAGGCTTATGGCATCATGCACAGCTCTCTTTCTGACTCTCGTGAGAGTTTGCCAAGAAGGGAGGAGGGATGAGTTATAAGAGGACTGAGAGCTGCAGAGCTGGAAATGTGCCTCTGTGTGTCTGTGTAAATCCAGAAAGTGACCAGGCAGCAGCTTCAGCTGCCCATAGTTAAAATGGATGCACCCAGACTTAGTGGGGGGAGATTTCTGCAGCATATTTGGTAAGTACAGAATCGCAGTATATATAAAATAATATGCAAAGTGGTTGAAGGGAAGCTTCAGAATGGCAAAGATGTTTTTATTATAAATTATGTAAGCAGACTGCAGTTCCTCTTTAGTTTAAATTATACTTTTATCAGATTTCAGTGTGTGGAAATCTTATCGGTTGCTTTGGGCAACTGCACATTATACATATGTTTGTTTTATTACAGTTGCCTGGTATATTTTCCAGTGAATCACTTTGCATTTCTTTTGTAGGCTGGAAAGTCTGCGTGTTACACTTATCGGTATAAAAATTTGCATTGTCATACTTGCAACCAATGAGTTAAAGTGGTTGTAACCCTCAGACTTGAAAAATTAACAAAACGTCCTTCTATAGTTTTTACTTGCCTCAATGCAAAGCACTGCGTCCTTTCTCTCTGCTGTCTGCATGGCTCATTGCTGAAAGGTTTTCCTGATTCCAAGAGATAGAGGGGGGCGACTCCTCCAGCACGCAGCCTGTGATTGATAGTCTCAGCTGTGCATGTGTTCCTGTGTGGAGGTAGGTGTGTCCTTTCCCTACCAATCAGCTCTGAGGTTACACAGATCTCTCTTCTTTGAGCTGTGCAGTGTGTGATGTCATATTCCACCCCCTGCCTTCTACTGCTGAATTATAGCCTTTGATCTGTGTCTTAGGTGGCAGTACAGGAGAGATGGCTGAGGGTAAACAGGTACAACTTAGGAGGAGGATTTGTTTAATCTCTGTGAATCACTTGAGGCCTGTCACTTCACTCGGTATATGTAAGGGTTAACAACCAGTTTAACCTACTATGCATCTGCTGAGCATTTGTCCTAGACTAGGTAGCAGAGTCCAATAATATAGAGTGATAAAAGCCGCACTCCAATGTTAATCATTTCTTGCCATATTTATTGAACAGTTAGCACAATAGCTGCATACTATACATAATAAATCCACCCAGGAACCACACTTTCTTGACAGTTTCACCACTCCTGGCTTATGAACAAGTTGAACAAACATTGGAATGCAGCTTTTATCTCTGTCTGTATTCTTTGATGGTGAGTGGTGACAGGCTACAGGAGCTAGTGCCCTGATTGTCTGTGGATGATAGGAGGAGCAGGCCTTGAGCAATGCTGTGGCTTGGGGTATGTCTTTACTATAAGCATCAAATAATAAATGCAGTTAATCATTGCAAAGGTATTTCTGTCAGGTTAACCACTGAAGGACTGAGCCTCTTTTTGATATGTGGTGTTTACAAGTTAAAAACGTTTTATTTTTTTACTAGAAAATTACTTAGAACCCCCAAACATTATACATTTTTTTTTGTAACACCCTAGAGAATAAAATGGCGGTTGTTGCAATACTTTCTGTCACACGGTATTTGCGCAGCGGTCTTACAAGCGCACTTTTTTTTGGAAAAAATACATCTTTTTGAATTAAAAAATAAGCCAACAGTAAATTAGCCATTTTTTTTATATTGTGAAAGATAATGTCATGCCTTGTAAATTGATACCCAACATGTCACGCTTCAAAATTGCGCCTGCTCGTGGAATGGCGACAAACTTTTACCCTTAAAGATCTCCATAGGCGACGTTTCAAAAATTGTACAGGTTGCATGTTTTGAGTTACAGAGAAGGTCTAGGGCTAGAATTATTGCTCTCGCTCTACCGATCGCGGTGATACCTCACATGTGTGGTTTGAACACCATTTTCATATGCGGGCACTACTCACTCACTTTTTTATTTTTTTTTATTTTACCTTTTATTTTTACACTGTTTTAAAAAAACTAAGAAAGTGTCACTTTTATTCCTATTACAAGGAATATAAACATCCCTTGTAATAGAAAAAAAGCATGACAGGACCTCTTAAATATCAGATCTGGGGTCAAAAAACCTCAGATCTCATATTTACACTTAAATGCAATAAAATTTTTTTTTTAAAATGGCCCTTTAAGAGCTATGGACAGAAGTGACGTTATGATGTCGGTTCCGTCCTGCATTGTTATCGAGACGGGTGGGGGGCCATCTTCCCCTCATCATGCCCAGCAAGGGTGAAGATCCGAGCGCCTCCACCGCTGCCGACAGCTCTGGTAAGCGGCGGAGGGCACCGGAGCGTGGCGGGAGGGGGGCCCCTTTCCCGTCATCGATAAAAGTGATCTTGTGGTGAATCCGCTGCAGAGACCACTGTTATCAGAAACCGGACCACGGGGCAAACAAGAGGATACCGGGGTTATGGCAGCTAGCTGCTGCCATAACAAAGATATCCCTCTTCAAAGTTAGGACGTATAGCGGCGTGCGGCAGTCCGGAAGTGGTTAAACATTGTGTTCTCTGTTTAATCAATGTATGCAGTGGGACTGCATTGTGTTCTCTGTTTAATCAATGTATGCAGTGGGACTGCATTGTGTTCTCTGTTTAATCAATGTATGCAGTGGGACTGCATTGTGTTCTCTGTTTAATCAATGTATGCAGTGGGACTGATAAGGTTAGTTGACATTTTAGATATGTTATCTGTCGATCAGGCCTATAAGGCATGTTGTAGATTCAGAAAGCTGCTGTGGCATTTATTGACCGATCAAAGAAAAAAATGTGACGTAGACTGAGCTTTTTCCTTTTTGTATCTCACAGAGTCAGATTTGAAGTGTACATGCCTTAAAAGAAAAATAAGGCCGGGTTCACACCGTTCACACGCGGATTTTGCCGTATCCAATTAGCATAGTAGGAGAATGTGACTGGCTCCCTATGGAGTCGGTTCACATATCTCTGTTGCGGCTGCGGAGCGCACTGCACAGAAACACTGTGCGTCTTTGGCTCCATTTCAGGGCTGAATTCAGGCAAAGATTCAGGCCTTTTTCGTCCCTGAAACGGGGAACAGGGACGAATATAATCAAGGATTCCCAGAGCACCACGCGTTATCTAAAAAGTGCCGCAGAGCTTCCCACATTGAAGCTTGCTCTGTCTGATGGAGTAGGATGAACACTGCTCAGTCCCATGTGTGTGTAAATTTCCATTGTAACAACCCCTGCGTATTATCCTCAATCACTTGCTGTCTGACCGTTGTACTTGGCCGAGCGGATGGAAGAGTGAATTAAAATTGTACCGTACTAACTCCAAGGTACATTTCTTCTGAGTTTTCTACCCTTCCTGAATGCCTGATGCATTACAGCTGTATTAGGCTAGGTTCACACTGCTGCGAATTTTATTGCGAATTTGAGCCACTGCGATCGCTCAAATTCGCAAGTCATTTTAATAACATCGTTTTCCATGAGTGCCGTTCACATCAATGCGTTGCGAATCTAACCTGCGTAAAAAAAGGGTCCTGTCCGAGTTTGATCCGTGTGCGATGCGAATTCAGCTCCATAGATTGCAAAATTTGCAGTAGAATCGCAAGAACACATAAAGGATTCGCAATGCAAATTCGCAACGCAGTCGGATCAAAATCGTGCTAAATTCGCACTGCAGCGGTGTGAACCTAGCCTATAACCCAAAACCAAAAATGTAATATACTGCAGCATACCAAACTCCAGCTCATCCTGCACTTACACAAGTAGTTACAGCAACAGGTGGTTATCGTAACCCCTTCCCAAATCAGTGGTAAATGTTTTATCTCAATCTTCTAAGGCTGGCCATACACGGTGCAAATTTCTTTCGCACAATTCCCCCAACACAGACAGTGCTTACAGGGTAATCAGCAATTGTCTTCTCCTGGCAATGGGGGCAGGGGTGGGTGGGGGAAGCCATCCCCGCCAGGAGAAGACAGTGATTATCAGCGATTATTAGCTAGGGATAATCACAAGAGAATCCAGCAGGCTGGTTGTACCCAAGTTGATCGATGGATCAACTTGGTACATCCAGCCTGCCCAATAATGCTCAACCAACTGAGATTCGAACCGTGTATGGCTGGTCTAACTGCTACATTTGGAGGACAGCTTGTTCTGTTAAAAAACACAGACCAGGTGAAAATAAAAAGCCTAAAAACAAAACTAATGCAGCCATCACATCTAAAAACTGATAAGCTGAAATATAATAAATATTTGCTTTTGGGTTTAATCCCACTTTAACCAGGGTGGCCATTCTGTGCCAGATCACGTACCTACTACGTGATCTGACAGCTCACGTGTGCCGCCGACAACCTGCTCCCGCTGTGATTACACACAGTGGAAGCCTAGTGGCTGGGCACTGCGGACTCAATGTCCACCGACACTCGCCGATGGTACAGTACACAGGCAGAATGGCAATCTGCCTATGTAAACAAGGCAGATTGTCGTTGTGTCAGTAGGGAATTTATTGATCATGGGTTTCTGCAAAGCAGGAACATGGATCAATGCCTTCCCATAGTAAAAGCACCTCTCCCACAGTAAGAAAGCACAGGCTAGGCACACAGTTAACCCTTGGATCGCCCCTGATGTTAACCCCTTCCCTGCCAGTGTCATTAGTACAGTGACAGTGCATATTTTTTTAGCACTGATCGTTGTATTAGTGTCACTGGTCCCCAAAAAGTCTCAAAAGTGTCAGTTAGGATCCGATTTGTCCGCCGCAATATCACTGTCCTGCTGTAAGTTGCTGATTGCCGTCATTAATAGTAAAAAAACAAACAAAAAATAAAAATTAATAAAGTATATCCCATAGTTTGTGGACGCTATAACTTTTGCGCAAACCAATCAATATACACTTATTGGGATTTTTTTACCAAAAATATGTAGCAGAATACTAGCCTAAATTTATGAAGACATTTTTTATTTTGTTTTCATTTTTTTTTTTATTGGATATGTTTTATAACAGAAAGTAAAAAAATATTTTTTTTTTTCAAAATTGTCGGTCTTGTTTTGTTTATAGCGCAAAAAATAAAAACCACAGAGGTGATCAAAGTCACAGAACCACGCAATTGTCAGTTAAAATAACCCAGTGCCGTATTGCAAAACATGGTCTGGTCATGAAGGGGGGGGGGGGGAATCTTCCGGAGCTGAAGTAGTTAATAAAATAACAGAAGAATTGTTTTATTTAAAGCAGAGCTCCAGAAATTATGTTTTTTGCAAACACTCATTAGTCCAGCTTGGCTTTGCTGTAAGTCTCCACATCTGAGGTTTGGAGAGTCACTGGGGATGCAGAAAATCACTATAATAGTTCACGCTAAATGCAGTGATCTCCCTGGTGCTTCTCCAGTTGCTTCTTCTTTCCACACAGGGCATCAGTTACTTGGCACCACCACCACTCAGAGAACACTGTATTTTTTCAGTGAATACAAGACATTCTCCGGACAGGATGCAAATTGTGATCACATTCACGATTCACCCCTATTCTCCACATCATCCAATTAGAGAATGCCTTGTATTCACTGAAAAAAATACTAGGCATTCTCGAAATGGTGGCAGTGCCGAGTGCAATCCCCTGTGTCCAGAGTGCAGAGAGAAATCTGTGGTAGAAGCTATTATTTCTTGGGAATTATGGGGAGAGAAAGGGAACTTTCCCAATGGGGTCACACGCAGAAATAAAATGCTAATAGAAATGTTATCTGGTCTACATTTTATACAAAACTAAAAAAACAATGTTGGCTGGAGTAGGTCTGTAACTGGTAAATTGCCTTTTGACAGTTTACCAGCAGAGGGCATCACTTAACCATGGAGCAGTAAAACCAATCAGTGTAGCACAGGGGTCTCCAAACTTTTGAAACAAAGGACCAGTTAACTGACCTTCAGACTTTAGAGGGGACGGACTATGGCCATATGGAATAGAAAAGGTCCTGATGTCTGTGGGGAAAAAAATGCTGTCTCATTGTTTGCTTCAGTGGGAGTAATTGTACTTCATCATTGGTATCAGTGGGAGGAATAATTCCCCATCATTGGTGTCAGTGGGAGGAATAGTACCTCATCATTGGTGTCAGTGGGAGGAATAGTGTCTCATCATTGGTGTCAGTGGGAGGAATAGTACCTCATCATTGGTGTCAGTGGGAGGAATAGTGCCTCATCATTGGTGTCAGTGGGCGGAATAGTGCCTCATCATTGGTGTCAGTGGGAGGAATAGTGCCTCATCATTGGTGTCAGTGGGAGGAATAGTGCCCCACCCATCATTGGAGCACAGGTGTGTCAGGAGGAAGGTGTCTCTCTGGAGCTGCTCCAGGTGATCCGTGTGAGAGGGGAGTGGTGGTGAAATCTCTCCCAGCCCTCCTGGCTCCTTTCTGGGGAAGCCATGGAGGCCAGCGGGGCCTCTCCTGCTGGAAGCTCTCAGCCATCTCCTGGGCCATCAGGTAACATACCTGCCCCTGTACAACCCATGGCTGGGGATCTCTCTACCCCTGGTGAGGATGAAGGTTCCGGGGCCATCCGGGAGCGAGTGGTGGCCGGGATAAAAGTCCTGAATAAGGAGAGAGACAAGCTGTACAAGCTCAGAGCGGAGCTGAAGCGCCTGAGAAGGCAACGTGAGGGCTTGCATAGCCAGAGACGTGGGTCCATGGATCCGGAGATCCAGCTAGCCAAGGTCCGGGTGGAACACCAAGAAACCATTGTGGCCATGATGGAAGGAAGAGATGGGCCATTTAAGGAAAAGTTTTGCAATGATAAAAGGTTTGCGAGGATGACAAAGATGGAGGTGGAGGAGGAGACCCCCAGTTCAGACCCCCTGCCCCCTCAGGGAGAGGTAAGCAGCCCCATGCCTTCCCAGGACTCAGGAGGCATGCTCAGGGCCATCCAGGTAATGGAATCTCCTATGCGGGGGGATCAGCTGGCATTTAATGATGAGGACATAACAGATAATGTGCCTGACAAGGTAAAGCCTGTCAAGTCCCATATTGTGGATAAAACAATTTTTGTGCCATTCAACACTGTGACTGATACTGACAATGTGCCCAGTGACAATCAGGCTGCTAGTCCCATGTGTAGCAATGCTGTACCTACTGATGCTGCAGTACAGCAAAGTTTGCATTTAAAAAATGACATTCCTGCAGATGAACTACAAGATTCAGCAGAGCCAATTATCACCCTTTAGCTGAGTCTAAGTCCTCATGCACATGGACGTTTTAAAAAACGTGCTGTAAAGCTAGGTTCGACGCCTGGAAAAACCGGCGTTAAAAACGCGATTTTTACCGCGTTTTGCATTAGCGTTTTTGCGCGTTTTTGCGCGTTTTTGCGCGTTTTTCCGCGTTAGCGCTAAGTAGCGTTTTTCAATGAAAAACACATCTCTCAGCTATATACACTCCCAAATTTCCCACAATGCCACAGAAACCAAAGAAAATATGTTAATGAGCATGTGTCGGTGCCATTTTGGTAGGAGAGAGAGAGAGGAGAGAGTGTTTCAGAGTGTTTCAGAGTTTTCAGTATATTTCAGTATTTTTCAGTATTTTTCTGAGAAATATGGATCCTGTCATGCAAAAGATCGATGAGGCAATCCTTCTGATTGTGTTGCGGAGGCAGAGGAGAATGAGACAGGAGGAGGAGAGAAGCAGCAGACGTCGATTTTGGGTGCATCCAATGGTATCCAATCGGTTTTCTACGGGGTACTTTGGCAATATTTATTCCCAACTGCGCTCATATCCAACAAAGTTCTTCAACTTTACAAGGATGTCAGTGCCGCTCTTTGATGACCTGTTGGAGAGGCTCAGGCCAAGGCTCACAAGGATGGACACTGTGATGCGTAGCTCTGTGTCACCGGAGGAACGGATGCTAGTGACACTCAGGTAAGTGCATACACATATGGGAGGAGGGGCTAGGGTTACGGTTAGGGGGTTAGGGGTTAGGGTTAGGGGTTAGGGGTTAGGGTTAGGGGTTAGGAGTTAGGGGTTAGGGGTTAGGGTTAGGGGTTAGGGGTTAGGGGTTAGGGGTTAGGGTTAGGGGTTAGGGTTAGGAGTTAGGGTTAGGGGTTAGGGTTAGGGGTTAGGGTTAGGGTTTAGGGTTAGGGGTTAGGGTTAGGGGTTAGGATTAGGGTTTAGGGTATGGGGTTAGGAGTTAGGGTTAGGAGTTAGGGTTAGGGGTTAGGAGTTAGGGTTAGGAGTTAGGGTTAGGGTTAGAGGGTTAGGAGTTAGGGTTAGGGGTTAGGGTTAGGAGATAGGGTTAGGTTTATGGGTAGGGTTAGGACTTATGTTTATGCTTTACTCTTTCAATAACTAAATTTATTATGTTATCTTAGGTTCCTTGCCACGGGACAAAGTTATGCCTCCTTGCATCACTACTTCCTCCTTGGCCTCTCATCGGTCTCAAAAATAATAAAGGAAACATGTGTGGCAATATGGGAGGAATTGCATAACGTTGTAATGCCAGAGCCAACCGAAGACATCTGGGAATCAGTTGTGGACACTTTTTGGGAAAAAACTCAGTTCCCAAATTGTATAGGAGCCCTTGATGGGAAACACATCAGGGTGAAGAAGCCTCCCCACTCTGGATCTTCATATTTTAATTACAAAAAATATTTTTCGGTGGTGCTCCTGGCATTGTCCGATGCACACCTCAAATTTCTGTTTGTAGATGTGGGAGCATATGGAAGCCAAGGTGATGCCCGCATATTCCGCGAGTCGGCCTTCGGACGTCGTCTACATGAGGGACGACTCAATATTCCTGAAAGCAGGCCTCTACCCTGCACTGAAGAACCCAGCTTGCCATTAGTCATGGTGGCAGATGAGGCCTTTGGACTGGCTGAAAATCTAATGAGGCCATACAGTGGCACTGGTCTCAGCCGACAACAAAAAAATTTTCAATTATCGGCTCAGCCGTGCACGCCGTGTTGTTGAATGTGCATTCGGGGTGTGCACGGCCAAATGGCGAGTTTTGCTGACATGTATGCAATTGGATGTTGACAACGCCATTCAAGTCGTCCTGGCATGCTGCGTTCTGCACAATTTTCTGCGGGACAGTGACAGAAATAATGTTGAACAGGAGCCCATTAGACAACTTCAGAGGGTTCAATTTATGGACTTGCGTTCAACTGCACGTGTCATGAGCATTCGAAACCAATTTGCAGAATTTTTTGAATCCCCTGATGGAGAGGTATCATGGCAGAATGATTATGTCTAAAAAATATTTGCAATACATCTACCTTTGCTGTCTTGTGTTTTTTGAAATAAAGCATTTCAAAATTTAAGTTTGTTATTTTTTGGTCCATTTGTCAACGATTGTTCTACAAGTCAATTTGACTCTGCCTTCGGGGTAAGCCTAGGCTAAGCCCAAAAAAGAGCAAGCTTACGCTTGTCCGAAGGCAGAGTACGATAGAGTCCTTTGCACTCTGCCTTCAGGGCAAGCAGAGTGCAAAGGAGTGCTGTTGTGCATCATATAAAAGACTTTTCAAAAAAAATAAAAAATTAAATAAAGGATTGGGATCACAACTGGTATTTCAAGAAAAAAAAGATTTTATTTTGTGATTACAAATGGTGATAGGTGGTGGTGGATGGTTGATTGCATTGGGGATGTGGGGATTGGGGACGGGGTAACGGTTGGGCCTGGCGATCACTCCCAAAATCTTGCTGGTAGCGGGGTAGAGGGTATGAGGGCTGAAAATGGGAGGTAGAAGGTGGACAATCAGCATACGCTTGCAGGCTATGGTATGAGGTCTGGGACGGCATAGGTGGTGGTTGGCGTGGAGGAGGGGGCTGATAGTGAGAGTGGGGTGCTAGCACTGCTGAGGTCCCAGGGGCCATTGGGGGATCATGAGAAACATTATATGGATCGCATGGAGGTGGCCCACCACTCAATTTTGCATGTCTGTATTGCATTGCAATACCGTACATGCGATCCATACAAAGTTTCTCTTGGTCTCCCCCAATGTCCTCCAGGATGTGGTAAAGGCTGCGGCAGAAGCAGGCGCGTGGGTTATTGGGGTCTAAAAAGGCATCCATACTGCGCCTCTCCTGCCGCACTTCCTGCAGCAGTGCTAGCACCCTGTCATCAGCCTCGGGATTATAGCCGCCCCTCGCCTGACGTCCACGCCCACGGCCACGAACACCGCCACGACCGCGCTGCTCTCCACTTTGTAAACTGGCAGGAGACGGTGTTTCCACAGCCCTCGATTCCTGCAAAAGAACAAAAATGTTTACATTGACATGTACATGGACAGACAGACAATGAGATAGACAGGCAGACCGAAGCAGTTACCTCATCTGTGCCCTCAACAACTCCCTCGCTGATCGGTCGTGGAGATCCAGAGGTGATCATTGGACTGTTTGGTCTCTGAAGCTCTGTATCTTCCTCAGCCACCTCTCCAAGTCTAAAATTTGAAGTTGTCCTGCAAACAATACAAATTGTATAAACGTAACTACTTTAGCCCCGACCATTTTTTTTTAGTAGTAATGGGGGAGATCAGCGATTTTTAGCATGACTGCGACAATACGGCTGACACATTGGACAATTTGGACACATTTTTGGAAAAATTGACATTTTTACAGCGATCAGTGCGATTAAAATTGCAATGATTGCAAATTTTTTTTTATTAGTAATGGGGGAGAGATCAGCGATTTTTAGCATGACTGCGACAATACGGCCGACACATTGGACAATTTGGACACATTTTTGGAAAAATTGACATTTTTACAGCGATCAGTGCGATTAAAATTGCAATGATTGCAAATTTGTTTTTATTAGTAATGGGGGAGAGATCAGCAATTTTTAGCATGACTGCGACAATACGGCCGACACATTGGACAATTTGGACACATTTTTGGAAAAATTGACATTTTTACAGCGATCAGTGCGATTAAAATTGCAATGACATACTGTAAAAATTACACTGGCATTGACCTCTTCCTCTCCCTGAGACGATCGCCGGTGTGCCCGCGGACATTGAGTCCCCAGGACCCGCTGTCAGACTCATGGACCTCAAAATGGGAAAGCGCGCCGCCAAGGCGGCAACTTAAAAGGGACGTACAGGTACGCCCATTTGTGCTGCCGTGCCATTCTGCCGACGAATATGTACATGTGGCGTTCGGAAAGTGGTTACAATAGCCATGGAACATACTGCCTGAAAAGCAATGTACATAGGCAAATATATGCAAAAAACTTACGGTCTGGTATGGCTCTGCATATTTTGCCTGAGGAATTGGAGATTGGTGTGGTAAACGTGCTTTTTTTTGGTTGGCGCTGGTGCTCCGCTACGTGCCGCCTTGTCTTCGTCCGTGAGGTCCCTCCTGACACGGTCACGTAGGGACTTCCAGCGCCGCTGCATAATTTTACCTAAAATAACATGGAAAACAAAGGGTTAAATATGCAATCTTCATTTACATTACACACAAACAGATCATGCATTCAAGGAAAATAGACTTACTTATCTCCTTTCTTTCAGAATTTCTGATTTGTTCCCAGCCAGGGGTAATCGCAGCACATATGTCCTCCCAGGCTTTCACCTTGCGGACGTGGTCTCCATGCAGTGGATGTGCCACATCCCACAATTCTGGATGGGCCTGTACCGCATTGATTAATTCGACTTGAGAGACTGCACTAGCCATCTTGGTGCCAATATCACCACAGTCACACGGCTGTGCAAAGGACTCTTGGGTAATCTAATGTCCAGACAGGAAATTCCTGTTTTTACAGAGATTACAGTGTCCAATCATCTCTTTTTAACCAAAAAACGCCGGAGTTAAAAAACGCGGAAAAACGCCGCGGTCGCGTTTTTCCGCGTTTTTCCGCGTTTCGCGTTTTTACAGCTCTAGCGCCGCTCCTCGGAACGCACTGGTCCTGGGTTTTTTTTACAGCTTAAAAACGCCTAGGCTATTTGCAGCTCAAAAACGTCTAGGTGGGCATGAATCCATAGACTAACATAGACAGGCGTTTTTAAGCTGTAAAAAACGCTAAAAAACGCGGCTGTAAAAACGTCCGTGTGCATGAGGACTAAAGCTGTTTGCCCTAAACCTGCTGAAGACTCTACAGCACAGCTTCAGGAGACAGCTGGTATTGCAGCAGAAACTGTGACTTTTCCTGATGGGAATGTGAATGTTTGTGTGACTGATAAAAATCATCCCAGTGCATGTGTGATGAACAATGGTCCCAGTTCAAGTGTGATAGACAGTCCTACCAACTCTGTTCAAGCAGTGAATAATAATAGTAATGTACAGACTACTGTGACTTCAGTGTGGGGCCTTGGCCCTGATAAACCTACATTTGCTCAGGTGGTACGCTCTGCCCCTGGTAGCTCTGCTCCCAAGCAGGGTTTCCCCTGCAGCATACCACTTTGGGCACCCCGGGATCTGGTCTTGGGTCTCTGGCTTCTGCTGGGGGTCCGAGAAGAAATGTGATAATTCTCAAATGAGAAGGTGGTGCAATCCCTCCAGCACGGTGTGCAGTGGTAGATTTGATTTTGGAGATGGGTTTTGGGGCAAATGACCTGTATGCTCTAATACATGTAGCTGGGACACGGGATTATACCATTAGCTTCACCAGGCCAGAGGGTCTTGACCTGTTCTGGGAGTGATATGAGGCTCGGTGCAGGTCAAGACCTGAATGGGAAGGTCTGGCCCCAGTTGCGGTTTCGCAAAGGTCAACGGTGAAAAAGATAACCATCATACTCACCAATGAGAGTGTTCCTGCTCGGGACCTGGAGGTCTGGTTAAGGAACTATGGTGAGGTTTTGACTAAGCCCAGCAAAATACTTGATGAACGTAACATCTGGACTGGGGGTTGGTCGGTTACAGTCAGGTTGGCCAGGGATGGGAATGTTGTCCGTCACCTGCCCTCCTCAGCTTTTATAGGGAGGGATAGGATGACTATTTTCTACCCTGGTCAGCCGAAGCTGTGTCACCGCTGTGGAGAAAAGGGGCATTTGAGCTCTTCCTGTTCAGCCTTGATATGTTCAGTGTGTCGGGGTCAGGGTCATATGGCTAAGGACTGCACCGAGATGATCAGGTGCAACCTGTGCCTGCGCCTTGGCCACCCCTACAGCAGATGTCCTGAAGCCTGGCACAATATGGAGAAGGAGGTAATTGATGACATGTCAAGGCTGGACAGGATGGAGGGTGAGGCCCCTGGTGTACCATCCTCCTCTGTGGTGACTGACTCCCCTGGTCCTGCTCAGGATCCCTCCCCAGTTCCTGTGGCCACCCCTCCTGTGTCTGTAAGTATTCCTTCTGTATCTGTCTCTGTGTCCCCCCAGCCTACTATACCCTCTCCTCATGTGTCAGAACCTTCCAAGTCTGTGCCCCCTGAGTCAGTTACCCCCCAGGAGTCTACCCCTCCTAAGTCTGACTCAAGGGGAGCACCCCCCCCACCAGGAGTGGTAACATGTACTAAAAAGGTTGCTTCTTCCTCTGTAAAGAAGTCTTGTGGAAAGACTTCACAGAAAAAAGTAAGAGATGAGGGCATCTCTGAAGCTGACCTGCAGTACCTGGAGGAGAGAAGGAAGGTTGGGAAGAGGAAGAAGCAAGTGGTGAGGACGGAACAGGCTCCAGTGCCTGTCTCCAACCGTTATAGGTCCTTTAATTGGGATATTTCTTCATCTGGAGCTTCATCGGAGCGAAGTTCCAATTCTGAAATGGAATTTGAGGCGGCCTCAAGAAAGAGAGAGGCTTCTGGTGATGAGCAGCAGAGGGGAGCTAAGAAGCAATCCACCCAATAACCCAAATGGCGGTTCCCCCTCCGTTAAAAGTGGTGACAATAAATGTCGCCAGCATTAAGTCAGTATGAGCTCGTTCTATGGCCTTCTTTTTGTTCAGCCAATTAGATGCTGAAATTTTATTTTTGCAAGAGACTAGGCTAGGTGGAGGTATGGTCCATCTTACTGGTCTCTTGCGGCCGAGCCTTACGGCGGTGTTGTTTAAATACCGGCATGGTAACTGTCCGGCGGGTTATTGAGGTGGAGATTGGGAGATGTATGGTCTTAGACGTCCTTGTGGGAGGGCAGGACCTGCGCCTAATTAATGTCTATGGGCCGCACACAAAGTGGGACAGGAAATGCCTTTTTACAAGGATCAAGCCATTTCTTTTTACATCCCGGCAAGTGGTCTTTGGAGGTGACTTTAATACAGTAACTAGGCCCAAGGACAGGAAGGACTTCAAGGACAGGCTGGGATATGATAGCGTTTTTTTAAATAGTATGGTTAGGGATGCTGGTCTTGTGGATGTGCACATTAAGCACCTCCCGGATGACACCGGGTTCACCTTTCATCGAGGTAATAGTCAGAGTAGAATAGATAGGTTTTTTTTGAAGGAGACCTCTGCTTTCTCACCCCCAGTGGTGCAGGCAGTAGAGTTCTCTGATCACTGTATGCTATCTGTGGTCCTGAATGCTACAGACGCCCCTCAGAGGGGCAAGGGCATCTGGAGATTGAATTCGACTCTACTCAAGGAAGAACATGTTAGACAATCCTTTGAGGAATTCTTTCAGGCACAGGTGACCATTCTGGA
Organism: Aquarana catesbeiana; assembly: GCF_042186555.1. Lineage (NCBI taxonomy): Eukaryota > Metazoa > Chordata > Amphibia > Anura > Ranidae > Aquarana > Aquarana catesbeiana. The sequence continues at coordinate 113,021,385 of NC_133334.1, forward strand.
CTTTTGTAGCGGCAAGGCTGAGTGGTGGGAGCTGACCAAAAAGAGGATGGCTGGATTCTTCAGGGGCCTAGCCAATAGAAAACAGTTTAATAAATACATGACCTGCCAACGTTTACGGAGGAAGCTGGATATTCTTGTCTCGAGAGGAGGAGATCCTGGGGCAATCTCCGAAGTGAAACTCCTTCTCAGGAAGTGTCAATATGACCGGCATGCCTCTTTGGTTCTGGAGAGGGACTATGGGAAGTACCACTCGCCTGACCCTTACCAGAACTGCAAACAAGGTGTAGCTGTTAAAACGGTCGTTGGCCTTAAGGACAGTACAGGTTCCTTGACAAAGTCCAGGTCTGGGATTCTGGAGGTCGTGAGGTCCTTTTATGCTGACCTTCTTGGGAGGAAAGAGCTTGACCGTGACAAGATGGAAAGCTTTTTGGACTCTACTCCAGGTCTAAATGATGAAGATGTCCCATTGATGAATTTGACAGAGGAGATCACAGTTGAAGAGGTGATGAGGGCAATTGAACAGCTTGCCATCAAAAAGTCACCTGGACCGGATGGCTTGACGGCTGAGTTTTACAAGGCTTTTAAGCCTATTCTGGCCCCACATTTGGTAGAGGTTTTTAACAGTTGCCTTGCAGAGGGGGTACTTCCCCCTTCCATGAGGCACTCGGCTGTGATTCTTCTTTCAAAGGGTAAAGATCCTTCGATGATTGAGAATTGGCGCCCCATCAGCCTTCTTAATGTCGATAGAAAGATACTGGCAAAGATATTTTTCTGGTGTCTATCGTCAGTAGCAGAGTCTTTGCTTTCTCGCCATCAGCACTGTTCGGTCAAGGGTAGAAGCACCTTCACAGCGGTTTTAGCTGTCCGGGAGGCCTTGGAGCGATGCAGGGCTGCAGGCTGGGGAAAGTATTTGCTGACATTGGATCAGGCAAAGGCTTTTGATCGTGTTAACCATGAGTACCTGTGGTTGCTCCTTAGTAAGTACGGTCTGCCGGGTGGTTTTGTCGATTGGTTGAAAGTCTTGTATAAGGGGGCAGAAAGCTTTCCTCTTGTTAATGGTTGGGTTGGGCAGTCCTTTGAGTTTGGCTCTGGAGTGCGTCAAGGTTGTCCCCTGAGTCCCCTGCTCTATGTGTTTGCAATCGACCCTTTCATCAGGAGGCTAGAGAGCGGCATGTTGTGTGGGGTGCCAGTGGGGCTCCCGGGTGAGCCGCCTTTGAGGGTTGTTGCCTATGCGGATGATGTGTCGGTGATTGTCCCTGGGGCGGATGAAGCAGAGGAGGTGGTCTCTCTGACATCACGGTATTCTGAAGCATCAGGCTCCAAGATCAATCAGGAAAAGAGTGAAGTTTTCTGGATGGGAAAGGAAGGTGAGGGGTTTGATCTCCCGGACACCTTTCCAGTGCCCCAGGAAAGAATTAAGATTCTAGGCATTGAATTTGGACCTGGCGATTATGGCCTCAAAAACTGGGAAGGCAGACTAGAAATTGCCAATACTAAGGTGGTCAGCTGGAAGAGATGGAAGTTATCTATGAGGGAAAAGGTTGATCTGGTTAAGACTTACCTGATTCCGATCTTCTTGTATGTGAGCTTTGTCTGCATCTTGCCAGTGTCTCTCTATGCTAGGGTCAGTAGTGTGTTCTTCCAGATGTTGTGGGGGAACAGACTGAACCCCATCAAGAGGAATGTCACCTATCTATCCAGGAGGGAGGGTGGCTTAGGTATGGTCAACCCAGTTCTTTTCTTTTCACTGCTTTTTCTCAAGTTTAACATTGGTAATACGCTTGCAGTGGAACCTTCTGGATGGGTAGGCATTTTTAGATCTTGGTTTAGGCCTTTTCTGCGACTTTGGGAAGAAGGTGGCCAAGTGAAGAATCTCAGGGGTCATCGTGGTCAGCTACCAGCCTATGTCGCTCCGTGCCTGAAGTTATTACGGCAGTGGCGATTGTCGGCTGAAGATCTCAGATCGGTTCCGAGGAAAGTCCTTATGAGTCGAGTCTTGAGCGAAGTCTTTCATGACCCACTGGCCTTAAGGGATTGCCCAGGCCCAGTTTTGAGGGCAGGGTTAAGACTTATTAATTTGGACAGAGTACCCCCTAAATGTAGGGATCTGGCCTGGTTGTGCTTCCATGGGAGGCTCTATGTTAGGGGCAATTTGAAATTCTGCAGTGGGGTGGATCGCAGCTGTCCTCGGGAGGAGTGTGCAGGAGAGGAGGAGACTATGGACCATTTTCTGCTTCATTGCCCCTTTAACATAGAGGTGTCCCTTTCCTCTCCAGGCTGGGTTATGCTGAGTGGGTGTATGGAGCATTCAATACTGGTGGGGTTTTTTGTGTAGATTCACTTTTTCTAGTTAGCATAATAGTCCGTTATTTCACTTGGAACGCACGGTGTCAGGTCAGCATTCGGCGTAAAATCCTTCCTGTTCAGGTGGTGGTGTATGACATTTTGCATGAGGTGGAGAAGATTCGGGTGCTCAAGAGAGACAAGCGGAGTCAGGGGGCTTGGTTGAAGGCGTGGAGGGGTTTCAAGCCTCCCTGACTGCCAGGAGTCTCTTTCCCGGGTGTGGCTGTCTGTCTCTTATCACCCTAGATTATTTTTTGGATTAATTTTTGATAAATGGCTGCGTACATAGGTGATGGGTTGTGCCTCTTAGGCCCTCTCTGCTGCTTTATGTAAATAATTTTGGTAGTGGATTATGTATATATTGTAAATATTCTGAACATGGATGTGTATTCCTTGGATTTCTGTTGAAGTTTTGTACTATGGTTTTGTTTTTTACTTTTGTATAAAATTGTTTGCTTGATTCTTTTAATAAAAGATCAATAGTGCCTCATCATTGGTGTCAGTGAGAGGAATAGTGCCTCATCATTGGTGTCAGTGGGAGGAATAGTGCCTCATCATTGGTGTCAGTGGGAGGAATAGTGCCTCATCATTGGTGTCAGTGGGAGGAATAGTGCCTCATCATTGGTGCCAATAGCAGGAATTGTTCCCTGTCGTAGATGTCACTGGGAGGAATTGTGCCCCATTATAGGTGCCATAGGGTAACATTGTTGCTGTCAGTGGGAGGAAATGTTCCCCTATCTTTGGTGTCACTGGCAGGAATTGTGCCCCATCATTGGTGCCATTGGGCGCCATTATTAGTATGGTATCATTGGGTAAAATTGTGCCCCATTATTGGTGTCATTGGGAGGAATTATGCCCCTTCATTGGTGTCAGTGGGAGGAATTAACCCCATTACAGGTATTCATGGAGGAAATAGCGCCCAAGGACCAGATAAAAACAAGTGAAGGGCCACATCTGCCCTCCGGGTCGCAGTTTGGGGACAACTGGTGTAGTATAATAACAGATTGCTGTGTTCTGTCATCTTTGGAGCAGTGGGAAAAGACTTATCGATATGGTTGTGCTGAACGTACCTGGGTTTTGTTCGTGATGGGTTCAGTGAACATTACTGAAGTTTGAGTGCAGAATGCGGATAAGCTACTGTACATAAAAATTTTTCATAAGTGTCATAAGTTCATAAGTTTAAAAGTCTTTACAAGTTATCATTGTAGAGTTAATTGTGAATTCTGCCCCTAGAATTATTGCTCTTGCCCTGATGTTCACAGTGATACCTCAAGTGTGGTGCAATTGCAGTTTACATACACTTACAGGACCTACATGTGCATTTGCATGTATGCGTTGGTGGGGTGTCTTTTTATTTATTTTTTTTACACTTAGCTGTATTGGATTTCCGCCAGGCATACACTATATTGCTAAAATTATTGGGACGCCTGCCTTTACATGCACATGAACTTTAATGGCATCCCAGTCTTAGTCTGTAGAGTTGAATATTGAATTGGCCCACCATTTGCAGCTATAACAGCTTCAACTCTTCTGGGAAGGCTGTCCACAAGGTTTAGGAGTGTGTCTATGGGAATGTTTGACCATTCTTCCAGAAGCACATTTGTGAGGTCAGGCACTGATGTTGGAAGAGAAGGCATGGCTCGCAGTCTCCGCTCTAATTCATCTCAAAGGTGTTCTATTGGGTTTAGGTCAGGACTCTGTGTAGGCCAATCAAGTTCCTCCACCCCAAACTCGCTCATCCATGTCTTTATGGACCTAGCTCCCACTGATTTACTAATACTAAAATGCTCATACATGGCTTCTACCATGGACTACCAATGCTGAGGTATTCTTCCTCTCACTGACCACAACACTGGGGCATTTTTTCTCCTATTTACCAAGGATGCAAATTAAAATGTGTAGGCTATGGTTGCATGGCTGCCTGCACATTGATTACCCCTGTGTGGGGTTAATCGCAAATACAATTTTGAACAGGTGTGGTGCTACTAAAATCCAAATCTATATCATACCAACATTATGATTACTGTGACTCAATGCAATCCCACATAAATATAAGTCAAAAATTATATAAAATTATATTCATCAATTCATAAATGTAAACAATCATTTCATAATATAAAGTGCTTCATGCCCTATAAAAAAATTAAATTCCTACTCTAATAAACAATGCATTTAGTTGGATCCTCTGGAAAAATAATGTAAAGTTCATAAATGTAAAAAGTCCTTTTTTAAAGTGCTCAAATCATACATTCTGTATTCTTGGTGAACTCACTCCATGCCCCCCTCCTTTGTCACCACGCTCACTAGTTAATTATACAAGCGCCTTGACAGCTCTCCTTCTCCTGTCCCTGTTGTTCCAGTTTTTGGATGGATGGATGTCCCTCAGGAGTACTACGTCATGTGTGCGTGTGAGGGGAGATAAAAACCAGGCAGCTCTCCATAGTGTGATAACGTTTTATTAAGTGAATAAAAGCATATAAAAAACTACTCACACACGATGAATGGTCGCATTACGCAAGCCAAATTCACATATGGTTTAACTTCCGGCCCACTGCATTCCTCAGGCCAGAAGCGAGGAAGCGAAGTGATGCCAACAAGCCCCGCCCAATGCATTACACCACTGTGATATCATTATGAGCGGCTGCTATTTGTTTATAGGGCGCAAAGCAATTTATATTATGAATTGATTCACTTTATCTTTGATTTATAGCATTTTTGATTAATATTCATGTGGGATTGCATTAAGTCACAGTAAGCACAATGTTGGTATGATATATATATTTCTTTTAGTAGCGCCACACCTGTTCAAAATTGTATTCACCACCGATTCTGAGCATTTTTTTATATCCCACTAATTCTGGGGCATGGATTCCTCCTACTGGCCTCAGATGCTGGGGCTTTTTTCCCTCCCACTGATACCAGGGTATTGTTTTCTCTTGCTGATCACTGCAATATCTCTTGGTTTAAGAATTCAGCTATAGTTGTTGGTTCTGTACATCATGCTGCATATTACGTAATTCGGACAACTACTTTCTGCACACCATGCTGGGCATCACTGTAGACATCTGCACATTTTATGCATGTTACAGTGCTTTGTACAATTGCCACGGCACAACATTCTAAGCCCAATAAAACAAGCAATTGACCTTTGTAAGAGACAATCTCCACAACAGCAGGATGTCGATTTTTAAAGGTTGCTTCAGTACAGTACTGATTTTTGTCTCTGCAGACCTGTTTCTGCTTGTGTCAGTATGGTACTACCGTTTTGTGTCATTCAGGTATGGATTTGGGTTGATTTTACTAAAACTTGCCAAAATCTGGTGTAGCTGTGCATGGTAGCCAATCAGCTTCCAACTTCAGCTTGTTCAATTAAGCTTTGGTAAAGAAAAAAAAATGGAAGCTGATTGGTTTCTATACAGAGCTGCGCCAGATTTTGCACTCTCCAGTTTTAGTAATGCAACCGCACTGTGTCTCTGCAGGGGTTTTTGATTAAGTCAGTACGGTGCTTGTGTTGTCACTGTAGACATGTTAGTGGTTGTGATTTAGTTAATTTAGCTTGTATAGCGGTCTCCTCAACCTCCAAGGGCCTGGTGGTGACCCCTAGAGGCTAGAAGGGCTGATATTCCTCCTCGGGGTGCAGGTTACTAGGCATGGTGGGTATAGTGCAAGGTGGAAAGATGGGCGCCAGTCACTTTTAAAAATGAACAAAGAGAGTTTTATTTCTCTTAACAGGAACAGTGGAGAGAGGGGTAGGGCACAGGACACCCTTAGGCAAATGCAATAGCAAATAGGCAGACTCCGCAGACAAAAAAAGAACTAGGCAGACAGCAATACAGAAACAGGGGCTTTAAGCTGGATGCAGCGATCTGTATCTTGTAGCAACTGCTGTCTCCTTTAGCCACAACTTCACTCACATTATCCCACTGTAGATCCTCAAGCTCAACTCACAGTATCCCACTGTATATCCTCAAGCTTAGCTCACAGTATCCCACTGTAGATCCTCAAGCTTAGCTCCCAGTTACCTGCTGGACTTCTCAAGCTTCACTCACAGCTACCCGCTGTATTCTTCAAGTTTCACCCACTGCTACCTGCTGTGTTAATCAGACTCACAGCTACCCGCTGGATCCCTCAAGCTTTACTCACAGCTAACCGCTGTACTTCTCTTCAAGCTTTACTCATAGCTACCCGCTGTATGTCTTGGATGAGTTCTCTCCTGAATCTTTCCCAACACTTCACAGTCCACGGCTGATGAAAAGTCTGCTCTGGTACTCCTTCAGAACTCCATCCTTTTGACACTTGCCTCCGCCGACAAGAGTGGTTGACCCTCTGGCAACTTCTTCTCTTATGCCTCCTGGCAATTATCAGGCTCCCCTCGGGCTGAGCCCCTTTACATGTGGTAGGCTACACCTCTGCTGCTGCTCCACACACACCCACCCAGGCCGCAGCCTGGAAAGGAAAGAACCCCGATCACCTGACTCTCTCCCAATAAATGGACTATCTCAGCAGCCAAAGAAACTCCTGCTGATTGGCAGAGAAAGCACATTCACTTATAACCTGAAATTAAGTGTAATATATCATACGAATGCCAAAGGTAACAGTGCCACCTATTGACAAAAGAGAGAATCACAGTACCATTCAAGCTTAGGAGAAAACCATTTGATCAACTACAAATTAGCCAGGCTAGTTACCACCTAGCACAACTTAATTTACTAGCAGCCCTGTTTAGGACAAGGGTGCTACAATCTCCCCCTGCCAAGAAAACTACGTCCTGGAGTCTGCAAACAAAAACTATATGCTCTCAACCCTGAGAGCGGATGTCCTGGCAAAAAGTGGATGGGGAAGGATAAACTGTAATAACAAATATGTGTGGCATTCCCCACGAAAATAAGTTATGTACAATTAAGAGTTGCATTCCATACGAACACAGATAAATATGAGACTTTATTTACAATCAGATGTGGCATTCCACACGATAGCAAGTAGAAAATGCAATAAGCAATAACCTTATATCCTAACTATCTATCTAATATTTACATGATAATGCAACTAAAGATAAACATTATAATCAATATAGCTGCGCGCTGCCACCTAGTGGTAAATAACCCTATAACAATTTAATAGATATGCTGCTGCTGTCACCTGTGTGTTCCCACAAAAACAAAAAAATATATATAAATGGATGTGATAGCACTGCTTGTGAACCAAATTAACTATACTAACCAACATGTATGTGGAAGTAGCAATGCCACTAGAGTTCATAAAGTGCACACAGTTCAAATAATGTCCATATGTGACACAAAAGTGAGTGGATAAGATTCTTCTTATATAAGGTGTATATAAAGCTTTTCCAAATGCAAAGTGCTTCACAAAAAAGAACTCCACACCACGCTGTATTATGTGCTCTCTTCACCGAGTGCAATGCACGCTCACCTCCTTGTTAGACCCTGCAGGGGGTCAAACACACTCCGCACACAGTGCTATTTTCCTTTAAGTATGGATCCACAATGATCGCCAGCGGTTCCTAGTATACCCTTAAGGATCAGACACGCTCTGCACACAGTGCAATATTCCTTTGAATATGGCTCCACATTGATCTCCAGCAGTTCCAAAGTGACATAAAAAACAAAAATGTTTCTAATAGTGCAGTACCCAGGATGTTAAATGGACAGAACCTCGCCACCCCAGCTTATATTATTGCACCCACATTTATTGAAGTAAAATGCAGCATATAAACATATTCCAATGAGATCTCACATGTAACGTAAAAATTCCACCGCCAGGCTCCACCTCTACTAATTAGGCCACCATCTTTATGGCTTCATCTGGAGGAATGAAGCCTTTATATACATTTTTGGAGCTTTTGTCTACCCTCAGCCGAGAGTGACAAAAGGTGCAGGGTGAACACAGCAATTAACTCTAATATATTTACATTCCTAGCAAATAACTCTACACAGAAATATTGACATGGTAAAACAGGCCCCACTCTCAGAAGAGTGACACATTATTATTATTATTATTCAGGATTTATATAGCGCCAACAGTTTACGCAGCGCTTTACAATATAAAAGGGAGACAATACAGTTATAATACAATAAAATACAAGAGGATTAAGAGGGCCCTGCTCAGAAGAGCTTACAATCTAATAGGGTGGGGCAGGTGGTACAAAAGGTTGTAACTGTGGGGAATGAGCTGGTGGAAGTGGTAGGAGATTAGTTGGAGACATGATAGGCTTTCCTGAAGAGATGAGTTTTCAGGGATTGCCTGAAGGTAGCAAGAGTAGGGGATAGCCGGATAGATGGACGTAGTGAGTTCCAGAGGATGGGAGAGGCTCTGGAGAAATCCTGGAGACGAGCATGGGAGGAAGAGATGAGAGAGCTTGAAAGCAGGAGGTCTTGAGAAGAGCGGAGAGGTCGATTTGGGTGATATTTGGAGACAAGATTAGTGATGTAGCTTGGGGAAGAGTTGTGAATGGCTTTGCATGTTGTGGTTAGAATTTTGAATTTAATTCGCTGGGTGATTGGGAGCCAGTGTAGGGATTGGAGTAGAGGGTTGGCAGACACTGAGCGGTTGGTAAGGTGGATAAGTTTGGCAGCAGCATTCATGATAGACTGAAGAGGGGATAGCCTATGGAGAGGTAAGCCAATGAGAAGGGAGTTGCAATAGTCAAGGCGAGAGATAACAAGGGAGTGAATGAGGAGCTTGGTGGTTTCATTTGTTAAAAAGGGGCGAATTTTAGAGATGTTACGGAGGTGAATTCTACAAACTTTTGACAACGATTGGATTTGAGGCTGAAATGACAAGTCAGAGTCTAGGATTACACCTAGTACCCTGGTGTGGGGGGAGGGACTGATGGTTGCATTGTTGATTTTGATGGAAAAGTCATGGAGGGGGGCAGGGGCGGGGGGGAATATTAATAGCTCAGTTTTAGAGAGATTTAGTTTAAGGAAGTGGTGCGACATCCATGCTGATATGTCAGTTAGTAAGTTAGTAATGCGAGAGGAGACTGAAGGAGTGAGTTGAGGAGTAGACAGATAGATTTGGGTGTCATCAGCGTATAAGTGGTATTGGAAGCCGTGGGCAGTTATTAAGTGACCAAGGGAGGAGGTGTGGATAGAGAAGAGAAGAGGTCCAAGAACCGAGCCTTGGGGGACCCCCACAGAAACCACAGCATAACCTACCCGACTAGCTAACTAGCTAAACATCTCATTGTCCTTGGATCCCCAAAGTCCAATAGGCACTGTCCTTTGGGACTGTAATAAACATAGTCAGCACTTTTCCATTGGTTCCCTGATCTCAGGGACAAATACTTGAGCTGAATGCATGGCTACTTCAAACAGCACTTTAGCCACACAGGTATGCAAGGGGCTGTAACATGATGATCTTCCAGAGAAACAAAGTCCCCTTGCACATAGGAACATATCTCAGCCTTTCTTTATAATGGCAGGTGACTGAGATCACTTTCCTCACATGTGGATAACAAGACCTGACAATCAGGAACAGCAGGTCAGCATATCACTTTCCAGAGAAAGGCATACTGGCAATCCATGGCATTAGGCCAGCATGCCACTTTTAGGGTACCTCCTGCAACTGCTGGTATCAGGAGCACAGTCCAACAGCAAACAGCACAGGCAGCAGTGTCCCCACGACAACATTTTTCAAATGAAGAGCAGCTTCTCATCGAACTGACATAGCTGAACTGAGCATATCGCAGTGTTCCACGCAGACTTGAAAGCAAGATTTCAATAGCTGACTGGCAACACCAGGAGTAACGAGAATCCGGTAGTTGAACAGGCTTTCCAGATGATCCAATATTGGTAATGTAATGCCGCACATCAGCTTGATTAGGTCTCAGAGCAATGACACAGTCTGGGAAAACTTAGCAACCATAATCCCAAGTTAGTGACAATAGGATTCTTAGCCCCTGCCATGGGCCATAAGCACAGAGTGAATATAGTGTGGACGATATAGTCCTTAGAGCCTACCACGGGCTGTGAGCACAGGGTGAACATGCTATGCATAACTTTCCTTCTTTCTGGAACAGTAACATTGATTGCAGCAGGTACCTTTTTTTTATCAAGACTGGACCAGCGATTCCCACTGACATCAAGTGTCACAGCCATAACTTAAACAACAGAGGCCGTAACTGCAGCAAATATAGATATCTTCACAGCAAACACACTTCAGAAGACACATAAATGGTTATTACTCATTCCGCACATTCTCCATTTCACTTTGGCTTACCAGCTTCAAGCATCGACATGGTAAGACACGGGTTTGACTCTTCCCACGGCCGCGTGATGAACGGGCGTACCTAGCCCGATGGACAGTAACAGAGGGTCTACTTTCCTCAGTTGGAGCTTCACCTGTAGTAGCAGTAGAAAAAAATAGAACTAGGCAGACATCAATACAGAGAAAGGGCCTTTAAGCTGGATGCAGCAATTTGTATCTTGTAGCAACTATTGTCTCCTATAGCAATAACTTCACTCACAGTGTCCCACTGTAGATCCTCAAGCTTAGCTCACAGTATCCCACTGTAGACCCTCAAGCTTAGCTCCCAGCTACCTGCTGGACTTCTCAAGCTTCACTCACAGCTACCTGCTGTATTCTTCAAGCTTCACTTACCACTACCCGCTGGGTTCCTCAGACTAACAGCTACCCGCTGGATCCCTCAAGCTTTACTCACAGCTACCCACTGTACGTCTTGGATGAATTCTCTCCTGAAGCTTTCCCAATACTTCACAGTCTCGGGCTGATGAAGAGTCTGCTCTGGTACTCCTTCAGAACGCCATCCCTTCGACACTTGCTTCCAAAATGGTTGAACCTCTGGCAATTTCTTTTCCTATACCTCCTGGCAACGATCAGGCTCCCCTTGGGCTGAGTCCCTTTACACATGGCTAGGCCTCAGGCTTCAGGCCTACACCTCTGCTGCTGCTCCACACACACCCACCCAGGCCAAAGGTAACTAATGCCAAAGGTAACAGTGCCACCTATTGACAAAAGAGAGAATCAAAGTTCCATTTAAGCTTAGGAGAAAACCATTTGATCACCTACAAATTAGCCAGGCTAGTTACCACCTAGCACAACTAAATTTACTTGCTACACTTGTATTCAGCTTTTGTAAGTATAAACATCATCCTAAAATGATATTGTAAGACTTTATAAATTCATTTTGATGTTGAATGGTGTGTGTGTGTATAGGGGTGGGGAAGGGGAGGGGGACAAGGAGGCTGACCAAGTGAAGAATTTTTTTTCAATCTGGCTCTGATTACTGCCTTTGCCTGCCTATCTATGTGATGACCCCGCCCCCATTTTTTGTATGGATGCCATAGGGACAGGGAGTGAAGAACAGTCTCCTCAATGGGGCCACAGTGAGCAAGCAATCCTTGACAGAAATGTTAACTTCCTCACACTATTGGAAAACTAGTTAGTACTTTTTAAAAGTAATCTATAAGGTCTCCAGTCTCTTGTTTTATGTTTTGGACTGATTCTTTGAAAATTATATGATCTATTTACATTTCAGATGTGTACGCCAGAATAGATGTCTTCAGCAATCAACATAGGCAAAAGCACCAGAAATCCAGTCTGCGAGCAAAGTCAAAGGTGACAGTTTTCAATGAAACTTTTCTCTTCAGCCTTCCTGATCCAGGAAAAACTCACTGTCTGGTCCTCATCTCACTTTATGAAACTGTAGCCAGTGGGAGGAAGCTGATTGGACAAACTTCACTGGGTAACCAGAAGACCACGTCAGGCCATAACCATTGGGACATGATGATGCAGACTCTTCGCCAGCCTGTAGCTGACTGGCATCCATTGTATATTTGAAAATAATGGAGTATATAAAATAGGAACTTTGTAGCTGTACTGTATTGTGTTGTTTTTGTTCTAATGTGTAATAGGATAGACACATTTATTTTATCACAATTTTTTGCCTTTTGTAGATGTCTTTTTGTTACATACTGCCTGCAGTAATACAGTGAAATGATCTTGAATAAAAATAGGGGATTAGACAAAGGACAGCAAAACATACATAATGAAAATATTGTGAGTACATGTGGCTACTTGCATTGGAAGTCTTTAAGGTTGTTGGTAAATGATAGCCATTCTAACATGTTCTGACAGGTTCCTTTTTTACTGACATAGATCAGAGATAAGGCTTCCACCCAACACTGAATTCTGTTTTTTGGAGTGGTGATACAATAGGGACATCACTAGAAAATGCCATATTTGCTAGGCTGGTTGGGTAATGGCAACCTCCAAGACTGGATTGTGGCCTCATTTGTGCCACTGTGGAATTCCGTTAAATTAGTAATTGCCAAAATTTTAAATAAAATTAATCTCGGCTACAGTTTTGTCAGCTGAAATGCAGGCTTATACTTCCTGGGGAATAGTATTTTTGATGTTTGTAGAATACAGTATATAGAAGTATAAAAGACTTCATCTGAATAAAAAAAGTGAGTTTTACTTGAACGCATTTTCAAATTTGGATAGCAAAACAGTTTTCTAGACCTTAAAAGGGGGTGTGGTGATGGGAGGCCTGCTGCTGCATCACCTGATCCTGAATCCCGTTCTCTTAAATATCCCCAATGTCTTTATTCCAAATGTCAGCCTACCACTGCCCCTACAAACCTGAGAGGGGGACTTGATAGATTAAAATGTATTTACGATGAGCTTGCGTTACCCCCTACCTTTCCACAGCCACTATTCAAATTTAATCCTGCTTTGTAGGTCTGCATTTGTTTGGAGTCCTTGAGACAGAAATGCAAAGCTCCCAACTGTCCCTGATTTGAAGCAATGTCCCTCTGTCCCTCTTTCCTCTTCATTTGTCCCTCATTTTGGTCTGATCTATATAGTTGTATATAAAATGCACTTTTTATCTTTCAAAAAGTGTTTCCCAGTGCTAAACCTTTCATCCAATTTCTAAATTGCTGCATTTGTAAATTTCAAAAACCAGTATAAAGGAATAGTAGTGGTAAAAAAAAGACCTTGTGGGTTTAATTAATCTTTTTTAGGTTAATTCTCCTTTAAGGGGGCGTGGCAGGGGGCATGTCCTTATGCCTACATGCTTTTGCTAGTAGGTGTCCCTCATTACCATCTCAAAAAGTTGGGAGGTATGGATATGGTACTTGGCACTCTCATTCTGTTACAAGGGGCAGATGTAATTACTGCTTAATGTGCTGTTAAAACTCTTGTTCTTGCAAATGCCTAGATGTAGAGAAGTCGATTTTGAGGTTTCATCCCAGTTACTTTTCAGTTTTTATATGGCGTGACCCCATCCAATTAAGCTGTTTCGTTAGAAGAATTAAATCAATACACTGAATTGTACTGTATTTGTTTGATAAAATAATCCACTGGTGTTAAGTTATAAGGGAAATATCCTCTTTAACCTAGACGTACATACAGCTTCATTCAGCAGAACTATGCCAAGAGCAGTTTTATTATACAAAGTGCAATAGTCCACAGCAATCAAATTTCTGTTTAGTCTGGTTAGTGAAAGTTCAATCATGATCAGTTAATATGCCTTTCTTGCTTTGTATATATATTTTTTTCTTTACTGAATACAACAGTGTTAGCGATTGCCTAGTGCTCCTGACTCTGCTCTGTACACAATTTGTTACCTACTTTTAGAATTATAGTAGACTTGTAGGTGTGGTTTATCAGTAAGCCAGACATTATGGTGCATTGACAGAACTGGGTCAAGGCAGAGGTAGAAGAGGCACCTGCCTTGGGTGCCATGCTGCGGAGGGTGGTGGTGGAGGAAGGGTGCAGTTTGGGCTGGAGTCTTGTCTGCCTCTGCATCACCCAGACATCTCCTGCACTGTGCAAGCTGTCAAACTAATAGCTCAGTCCTGCAGACAGCCAATGGCTCTGTGTGCTCTTGGTAAACAGCATACAGAACCTGATTGTCACAGAACTCTGATAACACAGGGAGAGATGCATGCTCCTTGTGTAATCTGCAGGACCAAGCTATCAGTTTGACAGCTCTAGTCTTGCATTTAATTATGAAAGTTACAATTGTAATTTTCATTCATAAATTACCGTTCTGTGTAAATAAAAAAAAATGTTAAAATAAGCGAAAACTTATTTTTGGAAAACATTTAGCCCCTTATTAACCCTTAGTGAATACTTATTGCTTTTTACTAACTCTTTTATTCCCATAGCATCTATTTTTATTTTTTTGTTATCGTTCATAGGTAAACTCTTTAATTATGTATTTGTGCATGTTTTTGGTACCAAGCAATGAACAACCTTTGTGCCAGAAACCTGACTCCTTTATAACATTTGAGTTTAACTCAATTATTTTTTTTTCCTTTTTAGTTTGTAGTCAAAATGTGTTAACCCAAATTATTTTTCTATTCTTTCATTCTCTACTGTTGTAAAAAAAAAAAAAATCTTTTTAAAACTTGTGTTTGTTTTTGTAATGCTGCTAAAGAACACGTGCATGGGTAGGGTTTAATGTACATAAACTTAAAGTGATACTAAAGGATCGTTTGTTATTTTTTTAAAATGACAAACATGTCATACTTACCTCCACTGTGCAGCTCGTTTTGCACAAAGTGGCCCTGAACATCCATTTCTGGGGTCCCCCGGTGGCTCTTGTGGCTCCTCCTCGCACTAGATAACCCCTCCGGAGAAGCGCTCTCCCGAGGGGGTTACCTTGCGGGCGCGCTCTCGAGTCCAGCATTTGGCATCCATAGAGGCCGAATGCAGGACTTTGCCCCACACCCCGGGCCCGCGTCATTGGATTTGATTGACAGCAGCGAGAGCCAATGGCTGCGCTGCTATCAATCTATCCAATCAAGAGCGGGGAACCCATGGAGAGAGGGACGGTGGGGATGCACCGACGGAAATTCAGGGCTCAGGTAAGTAAAACGGGGGGGCTGGGGGGCCGGTCACTGCCAGGTGTTTTTTCACCTTAATGCATCCTATGTATTAAGGTGAAAAAACATCTGGCAGTGACCGGCCCACCACCCCCCGTTTTACTTACCTGAGTAATGGAACTTGACCCATTGGGACGCGCTGTCTCTCTGCCCGGGGTTCTCCGCTCTTGATTTAATAGATTGATAGCAGCACAGCCATTGGCTCCCGCTGCTGTCAATCAAAACCAAATACATGGGTGCCAGGGGCGGGGCTGAGTCCTGCATTCGGCCTCTATGGACACTGAATGCTGGACGCGGGAGAGCGCTTCTCCCAGTTGGTTATCTGATGTGAGGAGGAGCTGTGAGAGCCACCAGGGGAACCCAGAAGAGCAGGTTCGGGGCCACTCTGTGCAAAACGAGCTGCACAGTGGAGGTAAATATGATGTGTTATTTAAAAAAATAAAGATAAAAAACAAAAAAAAAATAACCCTTACAATCACTTTAAGAATCCGATGTATGATGAGACATGAACATCAATTTGATTCTTGTCCCCTCGACATCAAAGATATAATGCGCATCTGTGGCTGACAACATAAGCTAGCATATTGGGGTGTAGCAGGATCTGCTTTTCACAGGTAAGATTGTGCTGGTGCTAAATAAAACTTGTAGAAAATGCTAAATGTTGTCATGTTAATCCTCTGGTTTCTATACTTTTAGCAAGTGGGCGGGTCAATAGTTTATATTTCATTTGCTACATTCTTCTTCTGGGTCAGTTACTCAGAAAGTAAGAGTCGGTAGCTAGAAGTTTCACAAGGAGGTTTGTAATGATAATCCTGCAAAAACACAAAGAAAGAGGCGCCTCTGGGTGTAGAAATAGGACAAGGTTTTAATATAGATACATTCATAGGCAACTCACATTTTTGTGGTTAAAATGAGCATGGTCCCAACATGGAGGGTATCTTCAATGCAGTCAGTTCATATCTGCTGGAGGGGTGCTTCTCCGCTTGCTGCAGACACCGCTGAATGGTGACCGGCCGATGATGATGATGATACACTCAGGACGAGGCTTGAGTCGCAGATGGTTCCTGGTGAGAACAAATGACGTCACTAATATGTGACACGTTTCATGAGCATGCAGGCTGCGAGTGACGTGGCAGAAGCTTGATGAAGGAACGTGGCTGCCAGTGTTAATTTAGTCAACTAAAACGACTAAAACATTTTAGTCAACTAAATGAATACTATTTTAGTCGACTAAAATACGACTAAGACTAAGACAATTGTGGTGACTAAAATACAACTAAAACTAAAAGCCATTTTAGTCAAAAGACTAAAATGAGACTAAAACTAAAATGCCATTTTAGTCCTAAGACTAAAATGAGACTAAAACTAAAATGCCATTTTAATCAAAAGACTATTACTAAAACTAAATTGCAATTACTGAAATGTACTAGAGATTTTAGTCGACTAAAACGTAGGACATTTTAGTTGACTAAAATGTACTGGAGATTTAGTCGACTAAATACGACTAAAACTAAAACAATTGCAGAAGACTAAAATGGGACTAAAACTAAAATGCCATTTTCGTCCTAAGACTAAAATTAACACTGGCGGCTGCCACGTCACTCGCAGCCTGCATGAAACGCGTCGCATACCAGTGACGTCAACCAGCGATTACCTGCGGTGATTGCTGCTGGACACACACATTGTGCATCCAGCAGCGATCAAACAGGTAATTGCTGGCCGTGTGGAGAGCTACAAATAGCTGCGGCCACCGGCAAGCTGTCATTATGGTGAATGGGGATCATAACCTAGCCGCACAGAACCACAGCAGGAATCAGATTTGCATCGGCCTAAATAACTGGTGTGAATGTAGCCTTAGGTTGAATTCAAACACCTCCATATGTGTTGCAGAGTGTACTTGTATATGTGAATGGACCCATATCATTTCCCTTTTCATTATTAAACTACAGCAGATAGATGTGAACCCAACACATAGGAAATAATTTAATTTATACTTAAAGTACATTTTTCAAGCAGCAATGCATGTGTTTTCTGAATTCAAACAAACAAGTGTGAATAGGTCCTTAAAGTGTATCAGCAAAACATTTTTTGTTTTCAAGTTTTCTTTGTCTTAGAATCTCTGTTAAGTTTTTATTACCATAAATGCCCCCAATAGAGAGATATACCCTCTCTATTTGTCCTGGTTGCCTTTGCCACTAGGACTGCGTATATTGAGTTGTCACAAAGGAAAATCTTGCAAAGCAGACACTTGTTCAAAGGACAACTGTTTAAGAGGGGTGTTCTGACAAAATGACCAACCTGGCAGAATGTGCAACCCGTGTCACTTACTGTGACGTGGAATCAGCTGTATCTCCAAACCAAGCGCACTACACACACGCAACCCATCATATATCCCTTCAGTGGTATTTGCCTGACAAAATGCTCGACCGAGTTCTGCGCATGCGCAAGGCAGAAATCAACTAAGACTTATGAGATTTACGTTGCTAATCCCATCTTGGTACACCTTACACTCAACCTCAACACACCTACAGTAAGAAGGCGGGGCAAGGGACATCTTTTTACAGCAAACCCGTTTTTAATTTGCCAACTAATTTCAGCAATTATGTCAGCTTATCTACTTAAAGCAGAGGTCCGCCGAATATTTTTTTTTTTAAAGTCAGCAGCTACAAATACTGCAGCTGCTGACTTTTAAAATAAGGACACTTACCTGTCCAGGGCGCCTGCGAAGTCGACACCCGAAGCCGATCTCTCCCTCGGCTCTTGGGTGCTGCCGCCGCCATCTTCGGTAAGGGAATCAGGAAGTGAAGCCTTGCAGCTTCACTTCTTGGTTCCCTACTGCGCATGCGCGAGTCGCGCTGCGCAATCCAAATGGTCCCTGCTGTCTCTGGGACCCGTGTGTATCCCACCAGACAGCGCAAGGGGACAGGAAGAGGTGCAGACTCCCCCGGGAGTCTATGCCCGGAAGTGGGTCCAAATACCTGTCTTAGACAGGTATCTGCACCCTCCTACCCCCTGAGGGGGGGGGGAGGGGGGGAGGGTTCCGAAAAGTGGAAGTTCCATTTTTGTGTGGAACTCCGCTTTAAATATAGCAAGATATCCCCTGCCCTGCCTTCTTACTGTAGGTGTGATGAGGTTGAGTGTAAGGTGGGCTTAGCAAAAGCGGGCTTAGCAACGTAAATCTCGTAAGTGTTAGTTGATTTCTGCCGTGCGCATGCACAGTAGTCGGTCGAGCATTTTGTCAGGCAAATTCCTGTGTGCAATGACGTCAGTCATTGGAGGGATATATGACGCAGTGCGCTTGGTTTGGAGATGCAGCTGATTCCAGGATTTTACAGGAAGTGACGTGGGTTGCACATTTTGCCAGGTTGGTCATTTTGTCACAACAGGGGCAATTCCTCACTTTTGGATTTCCTTTCACTTTCTGTTGTGTATACAGGCAAGGATGTGAAGAAAAATACTTTGAATGAGACAAACGGTAAAAAGGTTTTCTTTCTTTCTTTTTTTTTTTTTTTTTTTTTTTTTAACATTTTCTAGTCTAAAAAAAAAAAAAAAAAAATTAAAAAACTGACTTTAGATACTTACCCTCTCTAATTGCTTCTAAGTTGTTATAATATAAATATAATATAATTATAATAATACTTTTAAGGCTGCTGCAAGTTTTTACTTATACATCTTTCAGTTTCTTTAATATTTGTGCTTTTAGTTTTATCAATTACTAAATGTTTCTTAGTTACATCTACTCTGTTTAATCAATTGTAGCATGTAATAATCATTGTAATATATATGTCCATGTTTTTGTTTATATAATCCATGCCTTACTGAAAACTGAAATAAAAAAAGTGTAAAAACTGTAAAATTGTATGATTCTTTAGTCTCTAATGTTTTTTCAGGTGTTTTGCAATAGGTGCAATAAAAAGTGTAAATTGAAATTACAAAATCCCAACATTTCAATGAAGGTAATTAAAATGAAACTCCAGGCAGAGGGATTTTGACATTTTGGGTATGTAAACAATGAATGTCCTCATTCGCTAGTGTCATTTAATTGCCCGCTCTCCCCCTGGTTAGTCACAAAATGCCTTATGTCCTGAGAATGGTCAAGGAGAGAGAAGGGAGCAGGTAAACGATAGCACCTCAGTGTAGGAAAGCCATAGCTCTCATATTCACAGTGTGCCAGAGGTATAGTGAGATATGGCCTACACCCCTAAAAAGGTAACTTGTTTACACTCTGGAGATATAAAAAAAAATATCTCTGCCTGAAGGTCTGCTTTAATTATTTATATAACATGCTTAGGCATCTGATATTATACTCAGTAAATATTGTTTAAGAATGTGTTTTTTGTTATATTACAGCCGATTACTAGCTTGTTGAGTCATTACAGAACATTTTGTACCATTGCTGCTGCAGAACAATTGCTAACAGTGGCGGTGCGTCCATAAAGGGCGCAGGTACCCCTTTTACGTTTTTTGGAAGCACCTGATTAGAGCCATAGGCTCTAATCATTATGGGTCAAAGACAAGGGAAAGATATCCCTCCACCAAATCCTTTATCCTTATAGGATAAATGCCTCAGTGTAGGAAGTTTGTGCAAATTAGTATTGCTACACTAGTAACATAACTTATTAACTTATGATCGCTGGTTGGTATTTCTAGATTACTTGAATGTTTTGTAGCAGCTTGGGGTTTCTATAATGTTATGCCCAGGTTGGCTTTAAGCGTTTTGGGAACGCTGTGGAAAAGTGTTCACGCCCATCATTGATAGCTTGGTGCTTCTGGGCAAAAAGGTGGTCGATCAGAAATTTTAGTCAGAAATAGGGACAAAGTAATTAGAAATCTCCCTTGCTTATATCCAAATATCGTGAGAGTGGTAAATACTTTTGTATGTATGTTTATATAAATCTGCTAAGTTTTTAAAGAATGAAAGGAGGTATTCATATGTGTGTATGCCATTATCTAAAGCAGGGGTCCTCAAACTACGGCCCGCGGGCCACATGCGGCCCGCCGAGGACATTTATCCGGCCCACCCCACCCAGGGCCGGATTCCCGACAGGCCAGGCTCGGGCCGGGGCCAGGTCGGCTCGGCTTCGGCAGGCAGCATATCCGCTCCGCTCAAGCCGCCTCCCCCACCCCAGTAATGGAGGGCTCCGTGTGCCGCGCTACATGCTGGGAAGTGTAGTTTCCAGCACAGTCCCGCGCGGAGACAGGAGGCGTGAAGAGTGACAGCGAGAGCGGAGGCTTCAGGCAACAGCCTACTAACAAGTGAGGACCCCTGTCCATCCCACTGTCCCCCTGTCCACCCCACTGTCCCCCTGTCCACCCCACTGTCCCCCTGTCCACCCCACTGTCCCCCTGTCCACCCCTCTGTCCCCCTGTCCACCCCTCTGTCCCCCTGTCCACCCCTCTGTCCCCCTGTCCACCCCACTGTCCCCCTGTCCACCCCACTGTCCCCCCCTCTGTCCCCCTGTCCACCACTCTGTCCCCCTGTCCATCCCTCTGTCCTCCTGTCCATCCCTCTGTCTACCTGTCCACCCCTCTGTCCCCCTGTCCACCCCACTGTCCCCCTGTCCACCCCACTGTCCCCCCCTCTGTCCACCCCACTGTCCCCCTGTCCACCCCACTGTCCCCCTGTCCACCCCTCTGTCCCCCTGTCCATCCCACTGTCCCCCTGTCCACCCCTCTGTCCCCCTGTCCACCCCTCTGTCCCCCTGTCCATCCCTCTGTCCCCCTGTCCACCCCTCTGTCCCCCTGTCTCCCTCTGTCCCCCTGTCTCCCCCTGTCCACCCCACTGTCCCCCTGTCCACCCCACTGTCCCCCCCTCTGTCCCCCTGTCCACCCCTCTGTCCCCCTGTCCACCCTACTGTCCCCCTGCCCACCCCTCTGTCCATCCCACTGTCCCCCTGTCCACCCCTCTGTCCCCCTGTCCATTCCACTGTCCCCCTGTCCATGCCACTGTCCCCCTGTCCATTCCACTGTCCCCCTGTCCATTCCACTGTCCCCCTGTCCATCCCACTGTCCCCCTGTCCATCCCACTGTCCCCCAGTCCATCCCACTGTCCCCCTGTCCATCCCACTGTCCCCCTGTCCACCCCTCTGTCCATCCCACTGTCCCCCTGTCCACCCCACTGTCCCCCTGTCCACCCCTCTGTCCATCCCACTGTCCCCCTGTCCATCCCTCTGTCCCCCTGTCCATCCCACTGTCCCCCTATCCATCCCACTGTCCCCCTGTCCACCCCTCTGTCCATCTCACTGTCCCCCTGTCCATCCCTCTGTCCATCTCACTGTCCCCCTGTCCATCCCTCTGTCCATCCCCTATATATATTATTATTTATTATTCATTATTTTATTCTTTTGCACTACAAAAAAGATGTGTGCATAGGAATTTAGGAATTAGTTCATATTTTTTTTAAACTATAGTGCGGCCCCCCAACAGTCTGAGGGACTTTGAACTGGCCCCCTGTCTAAAAAGTTTGAGGACCCCTGATCTAAAATGTTTAAAAGACTGAAGAAATTAAGGAAAATTTTATTGTTGTTATGCATATGGGACAAAGGAGTTTTAGCTATGCTATACAAGCTTGAAGTTTTAACTACCATACAAAAAAGGATAACCAGAGCAGTGGTAGCTGGTGTTTAAAATTTTTTGGGGGGCGCAAAAAAACGGAAAAATACTGAAACCCCCCCTCCCATCAATTGCAGCCTCACTGTGCCCATCAAACGCAGCCACTGTGCACATCATATACAGCCACTTGTGCCCATCATACGCAGCCACTTGTGCCCATCAAACGCAGCCACTTGTGCCCATCAAACGCAGCCACTGTGCCCATCATATGCAGCCACTTGTGCCCATCATACGCATAGTTGCCAACATTGCAAAAAAAATTTGTGGGACACTTTTTTGGCTGTAGGCGGAGCCGTATAAAAGTTAGGGGCGGGGCATTCGTTTGTAGGCGTGGCATAGCAAAAAAAAAGAAAACTGCGGCGCGCAAAGCGCGTCACGGTGAAAAATGGGAGTGGTTTACGTGGAATAGTGGGCGTGGCTCAAAGGGGTGTGATTAGAGTCTGAGATGAATGAGGGATGGAGAGGGAAAGGGGGAGAGAGGAATGGAGGGACAGCAGGCCCAGATCCTACACAACAATAGAAATATGTGTATTCTAGAAAGTTTAACAATCAGCAGATAAAGATACTCCAAACACCTGGTGTTAGCGCTGCAATCATCTCGGCACCATGATTGTTATGGTGTCAGGATGATTGAAGTGCATTATTTCTATTATTACATTGTAATATAAAATGAAATCATTCAACTCCCCATAATGCCGAATAAGTGGGATCCCTGAGCGTGTCACTAGCCACGTCGCCTGCCACCAGCAGAGTCCTTCCTTGCATCAGGTGCCCCCAGCAGTCTGTCCTTGCATCAGGTGTCCCCAGCAGAGTCCGTCCTTGCATCAGGTGTCCCCAGCAGAGTCTGTCCTTGTATCAGGTGCCCCCGGCAGAATCCCTCCTTGCATCAGGTGCCCCCGGCAGAGTCCCTCCTTGCATCAGGTGCCCCCAGCAGAGTCCCTCCTTGCATCAGGTGCCCCCGGCAGAGTCCCTCCTTGCATCAGGTGCCCCCAGCAGAGTCACTCCTTGCATCAGGTGCCACCAGCAGAGTCAGTCTTTACACCAGTGTTCCCAGCCTCAGTCCTTAAATCAGTGTCCCAGGCAGAGCCATAGTTACCCCCCCTACATAGTTACCCCCTCCCCTGTACATAGTTTCCCCTCTCCCCCTAGTTACCCCCTGTACATAGTTACCCCCCTGTGCATAGTTACCCCCCTGTACATAGTATCCCCTCTGTACATAGTTCCCCCCACTGTACATAGTTAACCCCCTCCTGTAAATAGTTAACTCCCACTCCTGTATATAGTTAACCCTCCCCTCTCCTGTACATAGTTAACCCTCCCCCCTCCTGTATATAGTTAACCCCCCTCCTGTGTATAGTTAACCCTCCCCCTTCTGTATATAGTTAACCCCCTTCCTCCTGTATATAGCTAACCCCCCCCCTCCTGTATATAGCTAACCTCTCCCTCCTGTATATAGTTAACCCCCCTCCTCCTGTATATAGTTAACACCCTCCTCCTGTATATAGCTAACCCCCCTCCTCCTGTATATAGTTAACCCCCCTCCTGTACATTAAAGTTAAATTGCTGCAGAGACAAGAGCCAGTGGTGTCACTACAGTTGGTGTCACCCGGTGCAGAAAAAAATTGGTGTCACCCCCCCTCCACCAACTATAGTCCCCCTTCAGTACAGACCCCCCCTCCCTCAGTAGAGACCCCCCACTAAGCACAGACTGCTCCTCCAGCAGTATAGATCCTCCTCTCTCAGTACATACCCCCACTAAGTACAGACCCCCTCCATCAGTTTAGACCCCCTCAGTGTAGACCCCCCTCATCAGTATAGACCCCCTCAGTACAGACCCCTCTCCCTCAATACAGACCCCCCTTAGTGTGGTCCCCATCTATCAGTATAGACCCCCCTCAGTGCAGACCCCCCTCCATCAGTGCAGACCCCCTCAGTGCAGACCCCCCTCCATCAGTGCAGACGCCCCTCCATCAGTACAGACCCCCTTTATCAGTGCAGGCCCCCCTCTATCAGTGCAGACCCCCCTCTATAAGTGCAGACCCCCCCTCCATCAGTGCAGACCCCCCTCCATCAGTGCAGACCCCTCTCAGTGCAGACCCCCCCTCTATCAGTGCAGGCCCCCCTCTATCAGTGCAGACCCCCCTCTATCAGTGCAGACACCTCACAGTGCAGACCCCCCTCTATCAGTGCAGACCCCCCTCTATCAGTGCAGACCCCCCACAGTGCAGACCCCCCTCAGTGCAGAACCCCCTCAGTGCAGACCCCCCTCTATTAGTACAGACCCCCCCTCTATTAGTGCAGAACCCCCCTCATTGCAGCCCACCCCCTCATTAGTGCAGGCCCCCCTCAGTGCAGACCACCCCCTCCATCAGTGCCAGTGCCAGTGCAGACCCTCCCCTCCCATAAAGCCCCCCAGCACACGTCCAGGAACTCCAGGAGCGGCCGGTGTTCTGACGAAAAGTGTCCCCCCATCGGATAGTGTCTGCTCCGTACTGCGCAGGCGCTGATAGACACCGGCGCCGTGTGTTCAGTGGAGAGGGGAGGGGCCGATCTGGGGTATTAAGGGGTATTAAGGGTTAAAAAGGAAGGCAGCCATCCTTCAGAGTGTGTCCAGAACTCTGCAAGACATGTAAGAAAAAAGCAGGGAGGGGGAGGTGCTGACCTGAGTGTAGTATTAAAATGATGACTTTAATAGGATAAGATTAAAAACACAAGATGATAGAAGATGCATGCTCGTCAAAGTAAAGTGCAGTCCTGGCATTCCACATGGCTCTGTAGGTCCCATCGCTGTTCCGGATAGCTGGAAAGGATTGAGCAGCTGGCTAGAATGGATCACAGTGTTTCTCCAGGAGCAAAAGAACCAGTAAGCTCCACATTGACCAGCATGCACCGTGTAACAGGAAGTGATGTCACCGGCATCTGATTGGACCCAGGCAGGGCTGGAATCTTGTCAATCAGGGCTGCAGTGGTAAAAGACCTTTACACGCTGGGAGCCGGCTGCTCCTTCTATTGGCCTGCTGCCCTCTAGAGGGGGACAGCTATATATACACAATGGAGAGCACGTGGGTGTAAACAATTTAGGGAAAAATAAATTATAGCAAGGGGCAGGTGAAGCAGGGGTTAACAGTCTCGGATTGACAAAAAAAAATTATTAAATATTACACATGGAAATATTTGGAGCATAATTCTCTTCTATATGTATATATGTATAGAAGCCTATTGAAGAGGTATGAAGGGCCAGGCAAGTAAAATAGAAAAAAAAGGGGGGTTAGTATGCATGTAGAACATGAAGAGGTGATGGAGAGGGAGCAGGCTGTAGTGTAAAGAATTAATAATAATAATAATAATAATGAACGGTGAGCCTCGGTTCACACCAGAGGCGGCACGACTTGCAGGTCGCCTCACCGAGGCGACCTGCACACGACTGCCCGGGCGACTTGCAAAACGACTTCTGTATAGAAGTCTATGCAAGTCGCCCCAAGTCGCCCCCAAAGTCGTACAGGAACCTTTTTCTAAGTCGGAGCGACTTGCGTCGCTCCCCTTAGAACAGTTCCATAGCACAGAACGGGAGGCGACTTGTCAGGCGACTAGGTCGCCTGATAAGTCGTCCCTGTGTGAACCGAGCTTTATGATAAAGTTGGTGCTGTGTTCCCCCTAATTGGTATACAAGGGATGTATATGTGTGTGTGTCCTCTCATCTCATGGTGTGGATACCAAGTGGGGTGCACCTAATGATGGATCATGTTATATATATATCTATATATATATATATAGATATATATATATATATCTATATATATATAGATATATATACAGTATCACAAAAGTTAGTAGAACCCTTCCCATTTTTGTAAATATTCTATTATATCTTTTCATGTGACAACAGTGAAAAAATTACACTTTGCTACAATGTAAAGTACTGAGTGTACAGCTTGTATAACAGTGTAAATTTGCTGTCCCTTCAAAATAACTCAACGCACAGCCATTATTGTCTAAACCGCTGGCAACAAAAGTGAGTACACCCCCTAAGTGAAAATGTCCAAATTGGGCCCAAAGTGTCAATATTTTGTGTGACATTATTTTCCAGCACTGCCTTAAGCCTCTTGGGCATGGAGTTCACCAGAGCTTCACAGGTTGCCACTGGAGTCCTCTTCCACTCCTCCATGATGACATCATGTTGCTGGTGGATGTTAGAGACCTTGCATCCTTCACCTTCCATTTAACCACTTGACCACTGGGCACTTAAACCCCCTTAATAACCAGACCAATTTTCAGCTTTTGGTGCTCTCACATTTTGAATGACAATTACTCAGTCATGCAACACTGTATCTATATGAATTTTTTGTCCTTTTTTTCACACAAATAGAGCTTTCTTTTGGTGGTATTTAATCACCGCTGGGTTCTTTATTTTTTGCGCTATAAAAGAAAAAAGACCGAAAAATCTGTAAAAAAATAAAATTTTCTTCGTTTCTGTTATAAAATTTTGAAAATTAGTAATTTTTCTTCATATATTTTGGCCAAAATTTATACCGCTACATATCTTTGGTAAAAATAACCCAAATTAGTGTATATTATTTGGTCTTTGTGAAAGTTATAGCGTCCACAAGCTATGGTACCAATATCTGAAAATTGATCACACCTGAAGTACTGACGGCCTATCTCATTTCTTGAGACCCTAACATGCCAGAAAAGTACAAATACCCCCCAAATGACCCCTTTTTGGAAAGAAGACATTTCAAGGTATTTAGAAAGATGCATGATGAGTTTTTTGAAGTTGTCATTTTTTCCCACAATTCTTTGCAAAATCAAGTTTTTTTTTTTTCTTTTTTTTTTTTTCACAAAATTGTCATATTAGCAGGTTATTTCTCACACACAGCATATGCATACCACAAATTACACCCCAAAACACATTCTGCTATTACTCCCGAGTATGGCGATACCACATGTGTGAGACTTTTACACAGCGTGGCCACATACAGAGGCCCAACATGCAGGGGAGCACCTTCAGGCGTTCTGGAGCACCCAGGCCAATTCTGACATTTCTCTCCTACATGTAAAAATCATCATTTATTTGCTAGAAAATTACATAGAACCCCAAAACATTATATATGTTTTTTTAGCAAAGACCCTAGAGAATACAATAGCGGTCATTGCAACTTTTTATCTCGCACGATATTTGCGCAGCAATTTTTGGAACGCATTTTTTTTGGAAAAAAAACAGTTTTTTGCTTTAAAAAAAAACAAAACAGTAAGGTTAGCCCAATGTTTTTGCATAATATGAAAGATGAAGTTACGCCGAGTTAATAGATACCTAACATGTCACCTTTCGAAATTGCACACGCTTGTGGAATGGCGCCAAACTTCACCACTTAAAAATCCCCATAGGCGACGCTTTAAAATTTTTTACTGGTTACAAATTTTGAGTTACAGAGGAGGTCTAGGGCCAAACTTATTGCTCTCGCTCTACCGATCGCAGCGATACCTCACATGTGTGGTTTGAACACCGTTTTCATATGTGGGCGGGACTTACGTATGCGTTCGCTTCTGCATGCGAGCACACGGACAGGGGCGCTTTAAAAAATTTTTATTTTTTTTTATTGTTCATTTTACTTTATTTATTTTAGTTTGACACTTTTTTCCAAAAAAAAAAATGTTTTGATCACTTTTATTCCTATTACAAGGAATGTAAACATCCCTTGTAATAGGAATATGGCATGACAGGTCCTCTTTACAGTGAGATATGGGGTCAATAAGACCCCACATCTCACCTCTAGGCTGTTCCTGAAATAAAAAAAAAAAAAAAAAAAAAAGATCCTGGCTTCGATCGTAGCGGTGAGTCGGTAGAAGCACCGGAGGGCGGCGGGAGGGGGGGCGTCCCCTCTCGCCTCCCGTAAGAACGATCAAGCAGTGTAACAGCTGCTACGATCATTCTTATGGTGTAGGGAATCGCCGGCTGAAAAAGATGATATCTGAATGATGCCTGTAGCTGCACCCATCATTCAGATATCCCCGCACAAAGTCAAGGACGTCGTATGACGGAAGGCGGGAAGTGGTTAAAACGCTTTTTTTTTTTTTTAACACAAAGTTGTCCATTTATACAATATTTCTAACACATAACATGTACATACCAAAAATTACACCCCAAAATAGATTCTCCTACTCCTACTAAGTATGGCGATACCACATGTGTGAGACTTCCACAGCCTGGCCACATACAGAGGCTGGGTATTGCAGAGTATCGCTGAGTATGACTGGGTATGGCAGAGTATGGCTGGGTATTGCAGAGTATCGCCGAGTATGACTGGGTATTGCAGAGTATGGCTGGGTATCACCGAGTATGGCAGAGTATGGCTGGGTATGGCAGAGTATGGCTGGGTATGGCAGAGTATTGCGGGTTATGGCAGAGTATTGCAGATTTTTGTGGGGTATTGCAGAGCATGGCTGGGTATGGCAGAGTATGGCTGGGTATCACTGAGTATTGCAGAGTATGGCTGGGTATTGCGGGATATTTCAGGGTATTTCAGGGTATTGCAGGGTATGGCAGAGTATTGCGGGGTATTCCAGGGTATGGCAGAGTATTGCGGGGTATTCCAGGGTATGGCAGAGTATTGCGGGGTATTGCAGGGTATGGCAGAGTATTGCGGGGTATTCCAGGGTATGGCAGAGTATTGCGGGGTATTGCAGGGTATGGCAGAGTATTGCGGGGTATGGCAGAGTATCGCGGGGTATGGCAGAGTATTGCGGGGTATGGCAGAGTATTGCGGGGTATTTCAGGGTATTGCAGGGTATGGCAGAGTATTGTGGGGTATTCCAGGGTATGGCAGAGTATTGTGGGGTATTCCAGGGTATGGCAGAGTATTGCAGGGTATGGCAGAGTATTGTGGGGTATTCCAGGGTATGGCAGAGTATTGTGGGGTATTCCAGGGTATGGCAGAGTATTGCGGGGTATGGCAGAGTATTGCGGGGTATTCCAGGGTATGGCAGAGTATTGCGGGGTATTCCAGGGTATGGCAGAGTATTGCGGGGTATGGCAGAGTATTTTGGGGTATTGCAGGGTATGGCAGAGTATTGCGAGGTATTGCAGGGTATGGCAGAGTATTGCGGGGTATGGCAGAGTATTGCGGGGTATTGCAGGGTATGGCAGAGTATTGCGGGGTATTGCAGGGTATGGCAGAGTATTGCGGGGTATTGCAGGGTATGGCAGAGTATTGCGTGGTATTGCAGGGTATGGCAGAGTATTGCGGGGTATTGCAGGGTATGGCAGAGTATTGCGGGGTATTGCAGGGTATGGCAGAGTATTGCGGGGTATTGCAGGGTATGGCAGAGTATTGCGGGGTATTGCAGAGGGAATTGCAGAGTATTGCACAGCATTGCAGGGCATGTAAAGTAGTAGGGATGGCTGAGCATGGATGGATGGATGGCTGGATGTCTCTGTGCAGCGCTGTGGGCACTACAGATGCAGCCCACAACGCTGCAGCCATCCATCCATCCGCCTCTTCGGTCACTGTGTACCGATCGGTACACAGGAGGAGAGGAGAGGGGGAGGAGAGGAACCGGCGTCATCAGATGACGCCGGTTTGTTTACATGTGATCGCTCCGTCATTTGACGGAGCGATCACATGGTAAACGGCCGCGATCAGCGGCCATTTACCGGTATCTGTGATGCGCCGGGTCCTATGGACCCGGCGATCACGGATGCTCTCGAGTGCGCGCCCTAGGGGGCGCGCGAGAGCAGAATTCTGGGAGGACGTCCCTGGACGTCCTCCCAGAGTTAAACAACCGCCCTGTAGCCGTCATTTGGCTATGGGCCGGTTGTTAAGTGGTTAAGAATGCCCTACAGATGCTCAATAGGTTTTAGGTCTGGAGACATGCTTGGCCAGTCCATCACCTTTACCCTCAGCTTCTTTAGCAAGGCAGTGGTTGTCTTGGAGGTGTGTTTGGGGTGGTTATTGTGACGAAAATATAAGCGTAGGATAGTTTTGCCTTAACTAGATGTGGTGTGATCTGTAGTAGTGTAAATGTAGATGTAGTTTAATTCTGGGTTATTAAAAATACAGTATTCTATGTCAGTCATGCACATATGTTCTTTCATTAGCATTTGAAAAGGACAGGGATAGTTTTTTTTTCTAGGATCAAAGTGACACCTAGATGCCAATAAAAGTTCCCATTAGAGTAAACATAGATTGCCACCTTCCTGAGGCTCAAAGAAAACAGCTAGTCATCTTGGCCAAACGGATCTGCAGGGGGCATTCACAAGGCTCCGGACAGTCTGTAAGCTTTGATTAATATCAAGAGATCTAAGGAACCTATTTTATTTCTCATAAAAGCTAAAATATTAACGGCAGAGAGATGAAAATAATTCCTTTTGATCGTACACCTGATGGGTTACGTGTACATGTAACTCTGTATGTTTAGCAGGTGTGGAATCCTGAAGAACCACACAAAACCGCTATATGGCGCCTGATTGCGGCAGGCAGGCAGTGATTGGTACTGTTGCGATCGGCATGATGCGCTGGTATCGGAAATCCTATCCATGACCCAGCAATCAGTGCCGTTCTGGGCCAATTTGACTCTGGTCATTTCAGAACACAAAACATTTGTGGGCTGAGACAGGAACACCCCCCAGGGTTGATTGGCCAAGGGCTAAAGTCCAGCCCGCATCCATATTTCAATAAATTGGGTAGCCTGAGATATGGACATTGTTCTTCCACGAAGCCAGTTCGAAACTGGGGAGTTCCCACGTGTTCCAGTATGCTTCTACTAACGAATAGACTTGGTAAAGTTTATTTCTGTTTTTATCCCTTTTTATTTTCATAGCAAATTGCCAATTGTGTGTCTTTCTGCATTTTTTGTATCTTTTTTCGTAACTCCTTTTTCTTTGTATATCGTATATGCACTGCCCACTTTTGGGATATTAAATGATAAAATTAATAAGTGACTTCTGTGTACTAAGCTAGGACTCATATCTCTGGAGAGGTTGTTGTATTTTAGTGCCTAAGTACTCGGTTTAAGTTACGTACCAATCGGTATGCAATTGCACTGTGTGTTGGCAGATTGCATGCAGATTGTAAGCTAACAGATCTTCCAGGTGGAGATCTGTGTGTGTGGTGGCTCAGCAGACCAGTCTGCGGACAAACTGTTGGGTGGTGGCAGGCTATCGTTTATTGTGTGTCTGGTGTGTGGGTGTGGGGACAGTGGGAAGAGTGATTAACACCGGGGTTCAAGCTTGCAGGATAGCTGGAGGAATCCTAGAAGTGTGTAGTAATTGCTAGATTGCTCCCCAACCCTTAGAGTGCACCAGATTGTATGTAAGATTTGTATCTGCCTGTGTGTGGTCAGCTAGCTGGATTGGAGTGGAGTCTCCCTCTAGTGGTGGCCAAAGGTAGTGCAGGCTGTGAAAATACTACAGCCAGTCTTACATGCGCAGTATAAGTTCCCCCTTATTCCCTTAGTTCCTCATATACCCCGGTCACGGAACGCACGTCGCGGTTGGTTAGTCGCTGTGGGGTGTGAATCCGTGACAGATTGGTGGCAGCGGTGGGATTTGCTTAGTACATTAGTACATGGTTTATTCATTTAACCTATGTACTAAAGGTTGGAAGCTTGTTAGAAGCAACTGACCTACAGAAGCTCACTCAGTGCATAATTTTTGTTTTGTAGAAGACATACTTGGCTATTTGCTCCCCACCCCCTCTTGTTTTTTCTTTTCTATCTTTTATTTGGGCAAAAAACTTGGAGATGGTAACCCACGAGATGATATGCTGGTACAAGAGGCAATCCGAAGAGACCGCGATTGACCTCTGTGAGCTAAGAGGCATCAGTACAGTCGGCAAGACGAGGACCCAACTTTTATGTGCGTTGATAGAGGATGACCATGAACAGTTCACCATGGCATCTAAACCCAGAGACTGTGCCATTCCAGATGACTGTGTGAGACAGCATGATTCTGTTCTCAAACCCTCTCAGCGGAAGAAATCACTACAGCAGATGAAGCAAAGAGGGAGAGAGCACAAACTGAACAGTACCCAAATCCAGCATGGAAATGCAACATCACCTCCATCTGCATCAAGAACTACAAGAACTAGACCTACATCTGTGGAAACCTTGAAGTGTTTTGTCTGTAACCAAGGTGGACATTACTCGAGCCTTTGTCCAAAGAGGAGGAGGCCTAGCCCACCAGCAAGTGTGAAAAGTGCACCCCCTACTGTGTTGCTTGTTGGGGAAAATGTAGGAGACCGAGCGGATAACCTGCAGCCAGTTACCGCAAGTAACAGCGTTACAGTCGGACTCCGAGGTATGGGATCAGAGGATGGCCTAGCTCTTCCAGGATTGAGGTGCTGTGAGGATGTGATCCCAGGGGAAGCCATGGTCGTCACTGGAGGTGGAGGAGCCATCTCTGCCGTGCCTATGGCTTGTGTTTCGTTGAACCTGGACTCTGAAAGCCAAATGAAAGAAGTGGGCAGAGCAGATCCCACGTATGTAGGAGGCCATGCGGATAGCCTGCAGCTGGTTACCGCAGGTAACAGTGTTACAGTTGGACTCAAAGCTATGGGATCAGAGGATGTCCTAGCTCTTCCAGGATTGAGGAGCTGTGAGGATGTGATCCCAGGGGAAGCCATGGTTGTCACAGGAGGTGGAGGAGCCATCCCTGTCATGCTTATGGCTTGTGTTTCGTTGAACCAGGAATCTGAAAGCCAAGTGAAAGAAGTGGGCAGAGCAGATCCCACAAATGTAGGAGGCCGTGCGGATACCCTGCAGCTGGTTACCGCAGGTAATAATGTTTCAGTCGGACTCCGAGATACGGGATCCACGGATGTCCTAGCTCTTTCAGGATCGAGGAGCCATGAGGATGTGGTCCCAAAGAAAGCCACAGTTATCACAGGGGTTGGAGGAGTCATCCCTGTGTTACCAACAGCTTGTGTTGCTTTGCTCAGAGGATCAAAAAGCAAAGTGAGAGAAGTAGGCATAGCAGATGCCAGTAATGTACTATTGGGTACTGACCGGGTGCAGTTGGTAGCCCGCTATGAGCCAAATTCATCCCCCCTGAAACCTGCATCTCCACCTGAAGCCCCGGATTCACGTAAAGTACTGTTGGGTGACTCAGTGCACGTTGGGAACTCTGGGGAGGGTCAGGGGACTAGTGACTGTGTGCCAGGTCCAGGCCCTAATGGGTTTCTGGAGCCAAGGCCCAGAGAGGAAACTAAAGTCAGAATGAACTCTGAAATTGATAATGTTTTGTGTGATGTAAAAAGTCATGATCTGTGCTGTGCAGACATTCCCTCTGCTGCAGTGGTGACTCCCGGGGCCCACCGGGCTGCCCCGAACTGGTTATTGCCCACTGCTACAGAGGGACTGTCTGTGAAAGGGCCCAATCCAACTGGGTCGGACCCTTGTGAACTTGGTCAAGCAGGCCTGAGGTCCCCTCACACTGTTGTCTCCCTGGCGTCTGTGGCAGATCACTCTGAGTCCCCTGAGGCTGTTAAAATTGACATCAGCCTGGAGGAGTACAGAGGTCTGGCTGATGGACTGCCAGTTGGGGATGGCGGGATGAGGGTGTATGGGGAACAGGACTGTGACTCTGTAACCACATGTAAAGAAAAGCCTGGAGCAACAGCATGCAATGCTGTAGGCAAAGGGCGAACATGACAGTGGGAACAGGGTAAGGGTTAATGTTTGAGGATTATGGTGGAGCCGAGGGGGAGGGAGAATTAGGGGAGGGGACATTTAAAAGGGCTTCCCGCTCTGGGAGGGATAGCAGAAGATCGTGGAAAGTTCAGGGAGCAGGTCAGTGCCACACCATGTCTGACTTAGAAGGGCTCATGTCCCAGTTAAGGGAAGAAGCGGCGGTGCGGGGGGCGGAATGGCTGCAGGAGACCATCTCAGCAGCGATCCGGGCTCCCAGCGCGCCAGCTAGGGAGGGAGAGAGAGGCAGTCACAGAGCGCGCCGCTCCCGACCGCCTGAGCGGTTCTCACCGGACCGCGTTACTAATTCACAGCGGCACCCGGGTAACATGGTGCCAAATGTACAGGGGGGCCCACCAGCGAAACGATCGGCGGGAAGAGAGCGGGTCAGCGGGCGGGCGGCCCCGACAGGACAGGAGAGGATCCCAGCAGGAGGACGGACAGGAGATAGGCCCAATAGTGGCAGACGCGCGGGGAGCGCAAGCCCCGCCCCCAGGAAGACGGCGGTGAGCTCCGCCATCGCTGCCAATGCAACGCCTGCAGTTGTCCCTGGGCCTTCCAGCACTTCGGCAGGGGACAGGCAGGATAGCGGGAGGAACAGGACTGGATTACTACCAACCAGAGCGGAGGCCGGCAGGACTGCGGTAGCCCACACCGGTCCTGGGAAGGCTGTCCGGAAGTCAACGGGCGGATTCGCTGCGCGGAGGAAGGAAAGGATGGCGGGTAGTGCGGCAGCCGCGGTCAACGTCCCGGGCGGGCCAGTATCTGATGCGGAAGAAGACGCGGGTCGGAGCGAGGGAGAAGAGATGTCCGGATCGGAAGAGGAGACGGCCCAGCTGCACAGGAGGATGGGGCCAGGAGAAAGCAGACGGTCGGCTGATGGGGCGACACCTATGCAGCCCGGTGAGTTAACACATGATACTGCAAATGCTAGTTTAAATAATGCAACAGTGTCAGGAGCTGGGGTTGGAAGTTCGGTGGAAAGTAGGGTAGGAACTGACAAGGGGGGAGGTGCTCCGGGATTTTTGGGTTTTTTGATAGGAATTAAGGAGCTTGTGCAGAGGCTGGAGGCAGCAGAGAAGCCGGCGGGGGGGCCAATAGCTGCATGGGTACCGCAGACGGAAAAGGAATTAGATAACGCAGGGCGGGGGGCCATACCTACAGTTGCAGCCGATGTCGCGGTGCCGGCGCAGGAGGCCGTGGCGAGCGTAGCAGCGCAGGGGAAGGACAAGGCGGCGCAGTCAGGGGAGGCTGCGGCGAGAAAAGATATTGTTAGGTTGGCGGACGCAGCCCGCTGCGAGGTGTACGTCTGCTACGAAGGACCGTTGGGGGCTCACCTGAAACAGGAGGTTCGGGAAAAATTATGGAAGGGTGAGTATGTTGAAATATTTTCATTACTGCCCTTGGAAAAATTCAACCTCGATAGAGTCAAGCCGGATGATTCCAAAAAGGAAGACGAGGAAAAGAGGAGGTATAGGCTGATACCTCGGACATTTACGAATTGGTTGCAAGCGTTTGCAATCATGGCTAGTGTGATAGGGGAAAAACAGCCGGAACATTGTTCGGCGCTTTTCTGCTATCAGGACGCAATCGGGGAAGCGTATAGAGTATATGGGGGTACGGCATGGTTGAGGTACGACGAACAGTTCAGGCAGCGGAGAGCAGTGCGCCCGGAACTACGTTGGGACCACAAGGACATCAGTCTGTGGATGCGTTTGATGACGACGGCGAGGGCACCGAATCCGTTTTTTCAGGGGGGAGCCGGTGGACCGTCAACCCAGGGACATGCGGCTGGAAACAAAAAAGGGGTCTGTTGGCAGTACAATTCCGGGGTTTGCAGGTTCGGAGGATCATGTAAGTTTAAACACGAATGCTCCGGCTGCGGGGGAACACATCCGTCATCCAGGTGTTTTAAGCAAGGAAAAGGTCGTCAGGGAGAAGCTGGGAACAAAAGGGAGGACTCCGGTGATGGTGGAAAGGATGCGACCGTTTCTCGGTAAGTACCCTGACAGGCAAGCTGCACGGCTATTAGAAGAAGGTTTTACGGTAGGATTTAGGATTCCATGCAATCTAGCAGCTGTCCCCCCAGTACCCAAAAATTTAAAGTCAGCCTTGCAACATCCGGAAGTGGTTTTGGAAAAACTACAGAAGGAGGTTGCATTGGGTAGAATGAGCGGACCTTTTCCAGTGGCGCCAGTGGCGGATTTGGTGGTATCACCTCTAGGGGTGGTGCCCAAAAAAGAGCCCAATAAGTTTAGGCTCATTCACCACTTATCCTTCCCAAAAGGGGGATCCGTGAATGATGCCATTGACCAAGAAGCGTGCTCAGTGACGTATACGTCGTTTGACGCTGCGGTGAGGTGGGTGCGCCACTACGGAAAAGGGGCGTTGATGGCAAAGGCAGACGTGGAATCAGCTTTTCGACTCCTGCCAGTGCACCCCGAGAGTTTTCGGTTACTGGGGTGTCATTGGAATGGGGGATTTTACGTTGATCAATGCCTACCGATGGGTTGTTCGGTATCGTGTGCGCTGTTCGAACAATTCAGCTCCTTTGTAGAGTGGGTAGTAAGGGATGTATCCGGAGTGAATTCGCTAATTCACTACTTGGATGATTTTTTATGCATTGGCCCGGCGGATTCTAGAGTCTGTGCAGTGCTACTAGCGTCACTACAGCACATAGCAGAAAAATTTGGCATTCCATTAGCAGCCGATAAGACGGAGGGACCCTGCTCGGTCATCACGTTCTTAGGTATTGTATTAGATTCGGATGCGATGGAATGCAGATTGCCTGAGGAGAAATTGGAAGATTTGCGGAAGGAAGTGGCAGGTTTGATAGGTCTGAAAAAGGTACAACTGAGACGGTTACAATCGGTTTTGGGCAAGCTGAATTTTGCTTGTCGCATATTACCGATGGGGAGAGTGTTTAGTCGCCGGCTGGCGGCCAGCACGAGTGGGATCAAATCCCCAACTCATTTTGTTCGTTTAGTTAAAACACATAGGGAAGATCTCAGGGTCTGGAATACCTTTCTGGAATCCTTTAACGGTAGGGCAATGTGGATGTCGGGTCCAGTCAGCAATTTTGACTTGGAACTATTCACTGATGCCGCTGGATCAACAGGTTTTGGGGCGTTCTTTCAAGGGCGATGGAGCGCAGGTCCATGGCCTCAATCGTGGGTACAAGAGGGTTTCACGAAGAACCTGGTATTGCTGGAACTGTTTCCAGTGGTACTGGCAGTTGAGTTATGGGGCGCATTGTTCAGGGATCTGAAAGTGCGTTTTCATGGGGACAACATGGGGGTGGTGCAAGTGATAAACAGGGTCACGGCGTCATCTCCGCCGGTGATTAGGATGCTGCAACACTTAGTGTTAAGATGCTTACAACTGAATGTCTTCATTCATGCTGTTCACTTACCGGGGGTGGAAAACGTAATTGCTGATGCGTTGTCTCGCTTCCAGTGGGACAGGTTCAGAGAGTTGGCGCCGGAAGCGGAGCAACAGGGGGTGCCTTGTCCAGACTGGCTGTGGGAGATTGCACTGGAGTCGTCGAGGGATGGATTAAGCGGTCGGTAAGTGGGGCTACTTGGGCAGCATACAATAGGGTTTGGCAGGAATGGATGTCCTTTGGGCGAGCGTTGAGGGAGGAACTTGTAGGGCAAGGAGTGCGTTCGCTATTACTGTATTATCTGGCAAGAAAATTTAACGAGGGTGCGTCGGTATCTGTGATCAGTATACAGCTAGCTGGTTTAGCTTTCCTTTTTAAGCTACAAGGGCAGCCCGACTTCACCAAGGACTTTTGGGTGAGACAGGCGTTGAAAGGTTATCGGAGGGCGGCGGTTCAGCGCGATTCAAGGAGACCAGTAACTTTCGAGATACTGGGGGGTATTGTGGAACAATTGAGGGGGGTCTGTTCGTCTGATTACGAAGTTAGCTTGTTTAAGGTAGCTTTTGTATTAGCATTTTTTGGGGCATTCAGGATAGGGGAGTTGGTTAGCCCTTCAAAAACAGTGCAAGGAGGAGTTGGTTGTAAAGAGGTTACACTTGAGGAGGACGGGGTATCGATATTCCTACGGAAGTCAAAGACAGATCAGGAGGGGAGAGGCAGGATGGTGCGAGTTTATTCCATCCTGGGATCCCCTCAGTGCCCAGTGGGTGCAGTACGGGAATTTTTGAAAGTGAGGCCGGACTGTCAGGGCCCTTTATTGATACATGCAAATGGAGATATGTTATCGCGTTTTCAGTTTATTGCTGTTTTTAGAAAATGTTTGCTTGGGCTGGGACTTGAGGAGCGGGAATTTTCATCACATTCATTCCGGATAGGTGCCGCAACAGAGGCGGCCAGATTGGGTATGGATGTGGAAACAATAAAACGGATTGGGCGGTGGGAGTCTAACAGATTTCAATCTTATGTGCGACCTCAACTAGCGGTAAGATTGTAAGGAGTTAGGTTGTTTTTGTGGTTTTATGGCCGGTGGGACAGTAGTTAACTGGTCAATGTTGAGAATGGTTTGTTTTCTTTTAATTTCAGGTGCAGCTCCAAGAGTGGTCTGGATTATGGGCCATTCTTATGTGTGTTGGGGGGCTCGGAGGGGAGACGCCCGACCTGAGGGTAGGCAGTTAGGTTTTGATAGACGGGAAGTGTACTTAAAAGGGTTTGGTATACCGGGGATGTTGTGGGGCAGGTTGGTTCAGGAGGTACAACGTTATGCAAACAGGGAGGGCCCTCCGGATGTGCTGGTAATACATGTGGGCGGCAATGATCTTGGTATTCGCTCAATGATAGACATTACGCGAGACATTAAATTTGACGTCTGGCGCTTAGGGAAGGAATTTCCAAAAATGATCATTGTCTGGTCGGACATGGTTGCACGCATGTGTTGGAGAATGGCCAGGTCAGTGGAGGGGGTGAATAGAGCTAGGAAGAAGATTAATAGGGAAGTGAGTAAATTTGTGGTTAGTTGTGGAGGGTTGGCAATCAGGCATATGGAACTGGAATTCGAGACATGGAGGTACTTAAGACGAGATGGGGTACATCTTAATGAGGTGGGGACGGATTTGTGGGCTTTGGGCATACAAGACGGTATACAGCGAGCTATTCGGGTGTGGAGGAGCACCCAAGAGTAAGGTATTACTATTGGGATGCTTTGGCGGGCGTTGGTCTGGGCAAGGGAAGGAAGATGGCTAAAAAGTAAGAGTGGGGATCCAACGTTGATATGGGTCCGGAGGTTTTTTGGTTCCCGGTTAGCCGGGAAGTGATATGGGGCACTGCAGTCACGGCAGTCTCTGAGCCAGCTTGTCGGCTTGAGGCCTATTGGAGATTTTTGGTTGAGGGCTGCAGTGCTATAGTTGTTATGGCCATCAGATGGATTTGCTAAAGCTATTGCTCAGACCAACGTTCTTTTTGATCCAGGTTGCATAACAGATGTTTGTTTTTCTTGATGACGGAAGTTTTATATTTTTGATAATATAATTTTATGTTAAGTTAATAAAGTAGGCTGCTACGGCCTTTGTTTTATACTCCAGAAGCTGGTGTGGTCTCATTATTGGGAATAGGAGTATAATGGTTGGGTAATGTTTAATAGACATCTGTTATCCAATAGTCAAGAAAAGCCTGGAGCAACAGCATGCAATGCTGTAGGCAAAGGGCGAACATGACAGTGGGAACAGGGTAAGGGTTAATGTTTGAGGATTATGGTGGAGCCGAGGGGGAGGGAGAATTAGGGGAGGGGACATTTAAAAGGGCTTCCCGCTCTGGGAGGGATAGCAGAAGATCGTGGAAAGTTCCCGCCCACCCTCCCTAGTAATAAGTTATGGTATTGTCGTTGGGTTTGTGGTTTTTCTTTTGTCAACAGGTGAAAGAAGAGAGATTGTCGTGGCAGTGGCGGGCGTTGGTCTGGGCAAGGGAAGGAAGATGGCTAAAAAGTAAGAGTGGGGATCCAACGTTGATATGGGTCCGGAGGTTTTTTGGTTCCCGGTTAGCCGGGAAGTGATATGGGGCACTGCAGTCACGGCAGTCTCTGAGCCAGCTTGTCGGCTTGAGGCCTATTGGAGATTTTTGGTTGAGGGCTGCAGTGCTATAGTTGTTATGGCCATCAGATGGATTTGCTAAAGCTATTGCTCAGACCAACGTTCTTTTTGATCCAGGTTGCATAACAGATGTTTGTTTTTCTTGATGACGGAAGTTTTATATTTTTGATAATATAATTTTATGTTAAGTTAATAAAGTAGGCTGCTACGGCCTTTGTTTTATACTCCAGAAGCTGGTGTGGTCTCATTATTGGGAATAGGAGTATAATGGTTGGGTAATGTTTAATAGACATCTGTTATCCAATAGTCAAGAAAAGGAATGTTTTGAAGTACCTGCTGAAAAGGCAAATTGTGTTTCAGTAGATCCTGGTACGGACAAGCAAGGTGTGCTTGTAACCTTATGTGAGGCAAAGTCTTCTGTAGTCTGCTCCTCTGCCATCACAGCTACCAGTACTTCCATTGTGGATTCTGGGCTGTGCATCACAGAGGAAAGACCACAGGGTGAGGGGGCAAATCTGATCCAATCTGACTCTACTCCCTTGGCAGTTGCAGCTGACAGCACTGAGTTCTTAGGGGATGATACATTTGTTGCCAGCCCAGAAGAACTCAGGTGTTGTGCCAACAGATGCTCTGCTGAGGATGGAGTAGGAGTATGGGATGTGGGTCAAAGGACAACCCCCCCTGGAATTCAGTCTTCTGTGATCTTCTCCTCTGTCACCACAGTTGCGAGTACTGCTATTGCGGATTCATTGCTGTGTGTCACTGAGGGAATATTACAGGGTGACAGAGAAAATCTGGCCCCATCAGGGCCTACCATCTCAGCAGCTGCAGCTGACAACACCGAGTACTTTCTGGCTGATAAGTCTGATGTTGGCCCGGAGGAACTGAGGTGTTGTGCTGGCAGGCCTTCTGCTGAGGAGGACAGAGTAGGGAAGTGTGACACGGGTCAAAGGATGACCCCTGGCAGAATAAAGTGTTTTGTGGCTTTATCCTCTGTCCCCACAGCTATGAGTATCATGATTGAGGATTCGTTGCTGTGCATAACAGGGGAAGAACCACAGGATTATGGGGGAAAACTGACCCCATCTGAATCTGCTCTCTCAGAGGCTGCAGCTGATGGCACTGAGTTCCTACAGGCTGATATGTTTGGTGTCAGCGTAGAGGAATTCAGGGGTTGTGCTGGCAGGCCTTCTGTTGAGGCAGAACGAGAAAAAGTGTGGGAGACAGGCCAAAGAGTGGAGGCCCTGGTACCCAGGTCATGGAACCAGGCCCAGATCACCCAGGGACGGCCTTATGCCAGGCTCAAACATCTGGGTGTGGTAGCTCATAGAGTACCACCAGATGGCCAGGGCCAATGGCTGAGAATGCTGACAACACACAATGACAAATTTGCCTGTACCCTTTCAGTAGGTAGTCAGTGGCCAGTGGATGAAGTGGATCCGCAGGGCAATCTACTGGCCAATCCTGATCCAGACCCGTTAGGATCAGTCAGAGAGGGGTGCGGTCACCCTCTCCTATCTGCAAAGGGACAGGCTGAAATGTCGGTGGTGCCAAGCTTCAGTTGGGGGAACCTTCACCCCCATCTTAGGGAATCTTCCATGCAGACGCGTTAGCTGACCCGTTAAGGCTCAGCTGTGGGTCATCTGGAAGGGGGAGATGTGACGAAAATATAAGCGTAGGATAGTTTTGCCTTAATTAGATGTGGTGTGATCTGTAGTAGTGTAAATGTAGATGTAGTTTAATTCTGGGTTATTAAAAATACAGTATTCTATGTCAGTCATGCACATATGTTCTTTCATTAGCATTTGAAAAGGACAGGGATAGTTTTTTTTTCTAGGATCAAAGTGACACCTAGATGCCAATAAAAGTTCCCATTAGAGTAAACATAGATTGCCACCTTCCTGAGGCTCAAAGAAAACAGCTAGTCATCTTGGCCAAACGGATCTGCAGGGGGCATTCACAAGGCTCCGGACAGTCTGTAAGCTTTGATTAATATCAAGAGATCTAAGGAACCTATTTTATTTCTCATAAAAGCTAAAATATTAACGGCAGAGAGATGAAAATAATTCCTTTTGATCGTACACCTGATGGGTTACGTGTACATGTAACTCTGTATGTTTAGCAGGTGTGGAATCCTGAAGAACCACACAAAACCGCTATATGGCGCCTGATTGCGGCAGGCAGGCAGTGATTGGTACTGTTGCGATCGGCATGATGCGCTGGTATCGGAAATCCTATCCATGACCCAGCAATCAGTGCCGTTCTGGGCCAATTTGACTCTGGTCATTTCAGAACACAAAACATTTGTGGGCTGAGACAGGAACACCCCCCAGGGTTGATTGGCCAAGGGCTAAAGTCCAGCCCGCATCCATATTTCAATAAATTGGGTAGCCTGAGATATGGACATTGTTCTTCCACGAAGCCAGTTCGAAACTGGGGAGTTCCCACATGTTCCAGTATGCTTCTACTAACGAATAGACTTGGTAAAGTTTATTTCTGTTTTTATCCCTTTTTATTTTCATAGCAAATTGCCAATTGTGTGTCTTTCTGCATTTTTTGTATCTTTTTTCGTAACTCCTTTTTCTTTGTATATCGTATATGCACTGCCCACTTTTGGGATATTAAATGATAAAATTAATAAGTGACTTCTGTGTACTAAGCTAGGACTCATATCTCTGGAGAGGTTGTTGTATTTTAGTGCCTAAGTACTCGGTTTAAGTTACGTACCAATCGGTATGCAATTGCACTGTGTGTTGGCAGATTGCATGCAGATTGTAAGCTAACAGATCTTCCAGGTGGAGATCTGTGTGTGTGGTGGCTCAGCAGACCAGTCTGCGGACAAACTGTTGGGTGGTGGCAGGCTATCGTTTATTGTGTGTCTGGTGTGTGGGTGTGGGGACAGTGGGAAGAGTGATTAACACCGGGGTTCAAGCTTGCAGGATAGCTGGAGGAATCCTAGAAGTGTGTAGTAATTGCTAGATTGCTCCCCAACCCTTAGAGTGCACCAGATTGTATGTAAGATTTGTATCTGCCTGTGTGTGGTCAGCTAGCTGGATTGGAGTGGAGTCTCCCTCTAGTGGTGGCCAAAGGTAGTGCAGGCTGTGAAAATACTACAGCCAGTCTTACATGCGCAGTATAAGTTCCCCCTTATTCCCTTAGTTCCTCATATACCCCGGTCACGGAACGCACGTCGCGGTTGGTTAGTCGCTGTGGGGTGTGAATCCGTGACAGATTGGTGGCAGCGGTGGGATTTGCTTAGTACATTAGTACATGGTTTATTCATTTAACCTATGTACTAAAGGTTGGAAGCTTGTTAGAAGCAACTGACCTACAGAAGCTCACTCAGTGCATAATTTTTGTTTTGTAGAAGACATACTTGGCTATTTGCTCCCCACCCCCTCTTGTTTTTTCTTTTCTATCTTTTATTTGGGCAAAAAAACTTGGAGATGGTAACCCACGAGATGATATGCTGGTACAAGAGGCAATCCGAAGAGACCGCGATTGACCTCTGTGAGCTAAGAGGCATCAGTACAGTCGGCAAGACGAGGACCCAACTTTTATGTGCGTTGATAGAGGATGACCATGAACAGTTCACCATGGCATCTAAACCCAGAGACTGTGCCATTCCAGATGACTGTGTGAGACAGCATGATTCTGTTCTCAAACCCTCTCAGCGGAAGAAATCACTACAGCAGATGAAGCAAAGAGGGAGAGAGCACAAACTGAACAGTACCCAAATCCAGCATGGAAATGCAACATCACCTCCATCTGCATCAAGAACTACAAGAACTAGACCTACATCTGTGGAAACCTTG
Source organism: Aquarana catesbeiana (assembly GCF_042186555.1). Taxonomy (NCBI): domain Eukaryota; kingdom Metazoa; phylum Chordata; class Amphibia; order Anura; family Ranidae; genus Aquarana; species Aquarana catesbeiana. Next base: position 113,064,739 of record NC_133334.1, read on the forward strand.
AAGTGTTTTGTCTGTAACCAAGGTGGACATTACTCGAGCCTTTGTCCAAAGAGGAGGAGGCCTAGCCCACCAGCAAGTGTGAAAAGTGCACCCCCTACTGTGTTGCTTGTTGGGGAAAATGTAGGAGACCGAGCGGATAACCTGCAGCCAGTTACCGCAAGTAACAGCGTTACAGTCGGACTCCGAGGTATGGGATCAGAGGATGGCCTAGCTCTTCCAGGATTGAGGTGCTGTGAGGATGTGATCCCAGGGGAAGCCATGGTCGTCACTGGAGGTGGAGGAGCCATCTCTGCCGTGCCTATGGCTTGTGTTTCGTTGAACCTGGACTCTGAAAGCCAAATGAAAGAAGTGGGCAGAGCAGATCCCACGTATGTAGGAGGCCATGCGGATAGCCTGCAGCTGGTTACCGCAGGTAACAGTGTTACAGTTGGACTCAAAGCTATGGGATCAGAGGATGTCCTAGCTCTTCCAGGATTGAGGAGCTGTGAGGATGTGATCCCAGGGGAAGCCATGGTTGTCACAGGAGGTGGAGGAGCCATCCCTGTCATGCTTATGGCTTGTGTTTCGTTGAACCAGGAATCTGAAAGCCAAGTGAAAGAAGTGGGCAGAGCAGATCCCACAAATGTAGGAGGCCGTGCGGATACCCTGCAGCTGGTTACCGCAGGTAATAATGTTTCAGTCGGACTCCGAGATACGGGATCCACGGATGTCCTAGCTCTTTCAGGATCGAGGAGCCATGAGGATGTGGTCCCAAAGAAAGCCACAGTTATCACAGGGGTTGGAGGAGTCATCCCTGTGTTACCAACAGCTTGTGTTGCTTTGCTCAGAGGATCAAAAAGCAAAGTGAGAGAAGTAGGCATAGCAGATGCCAGTAATGTACTATTGGGTACTGACCGGGTGCAGTTGGTAGCCCGCTATGAGCCAAATTCATCCCCCCTGAAACCTGCATCTCCACCTGAAGCCCCGGATTCACGTAAAGTACTGTTGGGTGACTCAGTGCACGTTGGGAACTCTGGGGAGGGTCAGGGGACTAGTGACTGTGTGCCAGGTCCAGGCCCTAATGGGTTTCTGGAGCCAAGGCCCAGAGAGGAAACTAAAGTCAGAATGAACTCTGAAATTGATAATGTTTTGTGTGATGTAAAAAGTCATGATCTGTGCTGTGCAGACATTCCCTCTGCTGCAGTGGTGACTCCCGGGGCCCACCGGGCTGCCCCGAACTGGTTATTGCCCACTGCTACAGAGGGACTGTCTGTGAAAGGGCCCAATCCAACTGGGTCGGACCCTTGTGAACTTGGTCAAGCAGGCCTGAGGTCCCCTCACACTGTTGTCTCCCTGGCGTCTGTGGCAGATCACTCTGAGTCCCCTGAGGCTGTTAAAATTGACATCAGCCTGGAGGAGTACAGAGGTCTGGCTGATGGACTGCCAGTTGGGGATGGCGGGATGAGGGTGTATGGGGAACAGGACTGTGACTCTGTAACCACATGTAAAGAAAAGGAATGTTTTGAAGTACCTGCTGAAAAGGCAAATTGTGTTTCAGTAGATCCTGGTACGGACAAGCAAGGTGTGCTTGTAACCTTATGTGAGGCAAAGTCTTCTGTAGTCTGCTCCTCTGCCATCACAGCTACCAGTACTTCCATTGTGGATTCTGGGCTGTGCATCACAGAGGAAAGACCACAGGGTGAGGGGGCAAATCTGATCCAATCTGACTCTACTCCCTTGGCAGTTGCAGCTGACAGCACTGAGTTCTTAGGGGATGATACATTTGTTGCCAGCCCAGAAGAACTCAGGTGTTGTGCCAACAGATGCTCTGCTGAGGATGGAGTAGGAGTATGGGATGTGGGTCAAAGGACAACCCCCCCTGGAATTCAGTCTTCTGTGATCTTCTCCTCTGTCACCACAGTTGCGAGTACTGCTATTGCGGATTCATTGCTGTGTGTCACTGAGGGAATATTACAGGGTGACAGAGAAAATCTGGCCCCATCAGGGCCTACCATCTCAGCAGCTGCAGCTGACAACACCGAGTACTTTCTGGCTGATAAGTCTGATGTTGGCCCGGAGGAACTGAGGTGTTGTGCTGGCAGGCCTTCTGCTGAGGAGGACAGAGTAGGGAAGTGTGACACGGGTCAAAGGATGACCCCTGGCAGAATAAAGTGTTTTGTGGCTTTATCCTCTGTCCCCACAGCTATGAGTATCATGATTGAGGATTCGTTGCTGTGCATAACAGGGGAAGAACCACAGGATTATGGGGGAAAACTGACCCCATCTGAATCTGCTCTCTCAGAGGCTGCAGCTGATGGCACTGAGTTCCTACAGGCTGATATGTTTGGTGTCAGCGTAGAGGAATTCAGGGGTTGTGCTGGCAGGCCTTCTGTTGAGGCAGAACGAGAAAAAGTGTGGGAGACAGGCCAAAGAGTGGAGGCCCTGGTACCCAGGTCATGGAACCAGGCCCAGATCACCCAGGGATGGCCTTATGCCAGGCTCAAACATCTGGGTGTGGTAGCTCATAGAGTACCACCAGATGGCCAGGGCCAATGGCTGAGAATGCTGACAACACACAATGACAAATTTGCCTGTACCCTTTCAGTAGGTAGTCAGTGGCCAGTGGATGAAGTGGATCCGCAGGGCAATCTACTGGCCAATCCTGATCCAGACCCGTTAGGATCAGTCAGAGAGGGGTGCGGTCACCCTCTCCTATCTGCAAAGGGACAGGCTGAAATGTCGGTGGTGCCAAGCTTCAGTTGGGGGAACCTTCACCCCCATCTTAGGGAATCTTCCATGCAGACGCGTTAGCTGACCCGTTTAGGCTCAGCTGTGCGTCATCTGGAAGGGGGAGATGTGACGAAAATATAAGCGTAGGATAGTTTTGCCTTAACTAGATGTGGTGTGATCTGTAGTAGTGTAAATGTAGATGTAGTTTAATTCTGGGTTATTAAAAATACAGTATTCTATGTCAGTCATGCACATATGTTCTTTCATTAGCATTTGAAAAGGACAGGGATAGTTTTTTTTTCTAGGATCAAAGTGACACCTAGATGCCAATAAAAGTTCCCATTAGAGTAAACATAGATTGCCACCTTCCTGAGGCTCAAAGAAAACAGCTAGTCATCTTGGCCAAACGGATCTGCAGGGGGCATTCACAAGGCTCCGGACAGTCTGTAAGCTTTGATTAATATCAAGAAATCTAAGGAACCTATTTTATTTCTCATAAAAGCTAAAATATTAACGGCAGAGAGATGAAAATAATTCCTTTTGATCGTACACCTGATGGGTTACGTGTACATGTAACTCTGTATGTTTAGCAGGTGTGGAATCCTGAAGAACCACACAAAACCGCTATATGGCGCCTGATTGCGGCAGGCAGGCAGTGATTGGTACTGTTGCGATCGGCATGATGCGCTGGTATCGGAAATCCTATCCATGACCCAGCAATCAGTGCCGTTCTGGGCCAATTTGACTCTGGTCATTTCAGAACACAAAACATTTGTGGGCTGAGACAGGAACACCCCCCAGGGTTGATTGGCCAAGGGCTAAAGTCCAGCCCGCATCCATATTTCAATAAATTGGGTAGCCTGAGATATGGACATTGTTCTTCCACGAAGCCAGTTCGAAACTGGGGAGTTCCCACATGTTCCAGTATGCTTCTACTAACGAATAGACTTGGGTAAAGTTTATTTCTGTTTTTATCCCTTTTTATTTTCATAGCAAATTGCCAATTGTGTGTCTTTCTGCATTTTTTGTATCTTTTTTCGTAACTCCTTTTTCTTTGTATATCGTATATGCACTGCCCACTTTTGGGATATTAAATGATAAAATTAATAAGTGACTTCTGTGTACTAAGCTAGGACTCATATCTCTGGAGAGGTTGTTGTATTTTAGTGCCTAAGTACTCGGTTTAAGTTGCGTACCAATCGGTATGCAATTGCACTGTGTGTTGGCAGATTGCATGCAGATTGTAAGCTAACAGATCTTCCAGGTGGAGATCTGTGTGTGTGGTGGCTCAGCAGACCAGTCTGCGGACAAACTGTTGGGTGGTGGCAGGCTATCGTTTATTGTGTGTCTGGTGTGTGGGTGTGGGGACAGTGGGAAGAGTGATTAACACCGGGGTTCAAGCTTGCAGGATAGCTGGAGGAATCCTAGAAGTGTGCAGTAATTGCTAGATTGCTCCCCAACCCTTAGAGTGCACCAGATTGTATGTAAGATTTGTATCTGCCTGTGTGTGGTCAGCTAGCTGGATTGGAGTGGAGTCTCCCTCTAGTGGTGGCCAAAGGTAGTGCAGGCTGTGAAAATACTACAGCCAGTCTTACATGCGCAGTATAAGTTCCCCCTTATTCCCTTAGTTCCTCATATACCCCGGTCACGGAACGCACGTCGCGGTTGGTTAGTCGCCGTGGGGTGTGAATCCGTGACAGTTATCATGTTGGAATACTGCCCTGTGGCCCAGTCTCCGAAGGGAGGGGATCATGCTCTGCTTCAGTATGTCACAGTACATGTTGGCATTCATGGTTCTCTCGATGAACTGTAGCTCCCCAGTGCTGGCAGCATTAATGCAGCCCCAGACCATGACACTCCCACCACCATGCTTGACTGTAGGCAAGACACACTTGTCTTTGTACTCCTCACTTGGTTGCCGCCACACACGCTTGACACTATCTGAACCAAATAAGTTTATCTTGGTCTCATCAGGCCACAGGACATGGTTCCAGTAATCTATGTCCTTAGTCTGCTTGTTATCAACAAACTGTTTGTGGGCTTTCTTGTGCATCATCTTAAGAAGAGGCTTCCTTCTGGGACAACAGCCATGCAGACCAATTTGATGCAGTGTGCGGCATATGGTCTGAGCACTGACAGGCTGACCCCCCACCCCTTCAACCTCTGCAGCAATGCTGACAGCACTCATATGTCTATTTCCCAAAGACAACCTCTAGATATAAAGCTGAGCATGTGCACTCAACTTCTTTGGTAGACCATGGCAAGGCCTGTTCTGAGTGGAACCTGTCCTGTTAAACCGCTGTATGGTCTTGGCCACTGTGCTACAGCTCAGTTTCAGGGTCTTGGCAATCTTCTTATAGCCTAGGCCATCTTCATGTAGAGCAACAATTCTGTTTTTCAGATCCTCAGAGAGTTCTTTGCCATGAGGTGCCATGTTGAACTTCCAGTGACCAGTATTAGAGAGTGAGAGCGATAACACCAAATTTAACACACCTGCTCCCCATTCACACCTGAGACCTTGTAACACTAATGAGTCACATGACACTGGGGAAGGAAAATAGCTAATTGGGCCCAATTTTGACATTTTCACTTAGGGGTGTATTCACTTTTGTTGCCAGCGGTTTAGACATTAATGGCTATGTGATAAGTTATTTTTGAGGGGACAGAAAATTTACACTGTCATACAAGCTGTACACTCACTACTTTACATTGTAGCAAAGTGTAATTTCTTCAGTGTTGTCACATTAAAAGATATAATAAAATATTTACAACAATATATATATATATATATATATATATATATATATATATAATGAAAATAATATATTTACTATACCACTCCTGACCGGTAGAGCAGAGACAGACCTGTTTTGGGTGGGTGAGACAGGTTTAAGGGGAAGGGAGGAAGGAGGTGGGAGAAACAAGCCAGAACTGGGCGTGTGATCTGTTATAACAAGGTGTATGCGTCTAACTCCTCATTGAGTCCCCCTGGCGAGAGGGAATTGAGGGAATATATCCAGAAAGTCTCCTGCTGGCAGAGTCGTTTGAAATGCTCCACAGCAGGCAAACCTCCAGAGATGGCCTCTATGAATCACACCTTCAGGCCTTCGGTGGTGATGATGATTCTCATCTCTGGTACAATTGCGTCGGATCCTGTGGAACTGGCTCTTGAGGATATTGTTCTTCCAGCTGGGGTGGTGGCAACTCTGGTAGTGTATGTATGAGTTTCCTGCAGTGGGTTTCACGTAGTTGGGGGCATCTGTGTGCCACTGTGGTTGAGTTCTAGATCCAAGAAGGCCAGTTTGTCGGGGTCCGCTACAAAGGTGAAAGAGAGTCCCAAGTTGTTGTGATAACAATGGGAAACAAACTGTGTGAGGTTCTCCATGGTGCCATCCCAGATGATTATTACATCATCGATGTAATGCCCGTAAAAAAATATGTTGGCAGCAAAGGGATTGTTGTGTTTGATGTGGTGGAGTTCCTAATAATCCATCGTTAGATTTGCGTAGCTTGGGCAAAGTCTGCCCCCATGGCAGTGCCATGGGTTTGTAGATAGAACTGATTCAAAGTAATTATGTAAAGTATTAGTAAATTCAAAGTAATTATGCTTGAGGCGAAAAGTTGTTGCCTCAAGTATGAAGTGGGCTTGTCGTGGGTTGAAAAGTGGATCGGTGGATAGGAAGTGTTCTACTGCCATCAGACCTACATCATGGGGAATGGACGTGTAAAGGGAGGTGACATCCAGGGATGCCCATATGTACGTGGGTTCCCATGAGTAGAATGATAACATGTCCAGTAGATGTGTACCATCTCTTATGTATGATGGAAGATTCTGTGCCAGAGGTTGTAAAAAGTGATCCACATACATGGAAAAGCACTGGTGACACTTTCCATTGAAGCAAAGATGGGCCGTCCTGGTGGGTTATTGATATCTTTATGTATTTTCGGCAGGTGGTAAAAGTACAGAGTTTTGTAAAAATTTTTAATGAGAAAAGAGGACTCTGGTTTGGAAATAATTTCTTCCTAGAGGGCTCTATTGGCTAATGTGGTAGCTTCCTGAGTGAAACGGGGCAGAGGGTCCTGAGTTAACTTAGAGTAGGTGTTGGTTTCTGACAACAGGACAACAGTCTCAGGGATTCCTTTATGTAATCCATTTTATTTTGAATTACAATACCTCCACTCTTGTCTGCAGCTTTGATGATGTCCTCGTTGTTGGCCAGAGTGTCTAGTGCTGTTCGTTCAGCCTTGGATAGGTTGGATATTTTCTTGGAGTTCGGGTTGGTTTGGCGTATCTTGATGAGGTCTGCATACACCACCTGATAAAAGGTGTGTATGTAGGGACCTTTTTTGTGTACCGGGTTGAATATTGATTTTGATTTGAAGTGGGTATGTTGAACTGGGGGGGGGAGGTAGGGAAATACTGAGTGAGCCAATCCATTTCTGAGAAATGGCTCTCATCATAAAGTTCTGCCAGGTTATTGATGATAGAAAGATCACTGAGATCTAGCAGTGGGGTATCCTGGTGTGGGGGTTCTTTGCCATCTTCTGGGAGATGCAGGTTTTTGGAAAATTGTATGTTGTAAAACCTCTTCACTGTGAGGTCCCTGATGAATTTGTTTAGATCTTTGAATAATGTGAATGGGGTGGGGTGGGTGGTGGGTGTAAAGGTGAGACCCATAGGTGTGCACAGCCTATTGTATTAGGGTGTGCACCCAAAGCTCAAACACACATGCCTTTCTTTGCAGTCTCAGCTGCACGGGGCAGTGAATGAATGGGAAGTGATCTGTGCTGAGTGGCTTCCTGTTCATTCACAAACTGAAGCATAGTAACGTTTACTATGCTTCAGTTATGAATGAACACAGTGAGTGTGCTCCCCGTGTTCATTTAGAATTGGAGGGGGCAGGTAAATTACATATTTACTACACACCCCCCCCCCCCACCCTTTTGAAACATCCTCCACAGCAACCGGATGGAGAGGAGAGGAGGGACGCCAGCATCACTGCTGGGGGAAAAGTTGAAAGAGGGGGTGAAGCCTGGGCAGTAGGGGGAATCTGCAAGTAGTGATTAGGGTGTGCATGCCTATGGTGAGACCCTTGCTGAGGAGGGAGGGGTCTTGTGGCGACAAGGTGTGTGAGAAGAGGTTGAAGATTTTTATTAGTCTCTGCATTTTTTCTTTTGGAGTGTCTTTCTCTGCCCCCCCCCCCCCCCCTTTCCTCTCCTGCATGTTTTCTTTTCAAAATGCTGGATGGGGGGCATAGGTCTAAAAAATCGTCTGGATGGGAAGTGGGGGGATGGGTGGGCATTAATTGCATGATGTCTCCAATCTGATGTTGGTAGTTTCATTGGTGGTGACACCGGTGCTTGGGCAGGGTGATTTGTTGCTGGAGTCTGGGTTGGCCACAGGTGGTTTAGCTGAATCTGTAGCTGAACCGAGAATGGTACATGAAATGTTAGAGGGTGGAATGGGGCTAGCTGTGGCTGGATAGGTGGAGCGAAGGTGGTTACATGGTTTTGTAAGACGTTTCGGTTTGGGTTTGGGACAGGTATTAGATATCAATGAAGGCTGAACTGTGGGTCCTGAGATAGGATAGCAGGAGTGGGTGGGATGGGCAACAAAGGTTCTGGTCGGAACTGGCCGAGTAACGGTCAGGATGTTGTCTGGAGGAGATGTTTGGATTTTTTCCAACAAAACATTTTGTTTGTGCTGTAGTCATTGAGATCTCTTTTGAATTTTCCTAATTTCTTGGCGATGAGGTCATCTTCTTTTTTTATGGTGTTTCTCTTTAGCGTTCTCAGCCAGGTGTTTGGGAGGTGTTTGACGCTCTGTATAATGCCCTTGCATAGATTAGTGATTTTGAGTGTAAGGGTGTCATATTTTTAGGGATGACCCCGATGTTCGAGTCGAATGTAAGTTCGACTCGAACATTGAGTGTTCGCCTGTTCGCCAGCAAATTCGAAAGCCGCCGGAACACTGTTAAAGTCTATGGGACACTAACATGAAAAATCAAAATTGCTAATTTTAAAGGCTTATATGCAAGTTATTATCATAAAAAGTGTTTGGGGACCCGGGTCCTGCCGCAGGGGACATGTATCAATGCAATTTTTTTTTTTTTAAACGGCCGGGAGCCATTATTCGGGAGCAGTGATTTTTTTTTAATGCTTAAAGTGAAACAATAAAAATGAAATATTCCTTTTCATATAGTGCCTGGGGGGTGTCTATAGTATGCCTGTAAAGTGGTGCATTTTTTCCATGTTTAGAAGAGTATCACAGCAAAATGACATTTATAAAGGAAAAATTGTCATTTAAAAACAAATCGTGGCTGTAATGAAATGTCGGGTCTCGGCAATATAGATAAAAACTAATTAAAAAAGAGCATGGGTTCCCCCCCCCATCCATTACCAGGCCCTTTGGGTCTGGTATGAATATTAAGGGGAACCCCGAACCAAAATTGAAAAAAAAAATTGCGTGGGGTCCCCCTAAAATCCATACCATATTGCTCTACCACCCTGATATAATGTTATGCCTACTCCATTTGGGGGACTGTGATGTATAATATTTACTTTCTGTGTCATGTTGGTGACTATCCTCAATATGTATGTTGATACTTTGTATTTTATATGCCAATGTGCTATCATGCGTTTATATGGGTTGATCCATGCCCTATCTTTGATCTAATAAAGAATACAATTTTTTACATATGTATATGATTTTGTCTGGCTCTACCCCACGCACCTCATCTAAAGTCCCCCCCTCCCCCCCCCTCTTTTTTGCAAAAGCAACCAGGGATGGAGGTGCAATATTCACCGTTGTGTCTCATTTAAAGTCCCAAATATTCCCTTTTTTCTTTGATACTGATTAGGGATGGAGGTGCGTGTGGTTCAAGAGCCTTCACTTCCTTGTATCTGACTCGTAGTGGTCAAGTTACCATATACCACATTGAACACAGCTGATTTTGATGGACACACTGCTGCTGTAATTGTCTCTACTTCCTTGAGCTGAATTGGTTCAGTGTGTTCTGAAGCCGACAGGTTGATCGGTGTTTTGTTTGCACAGGAGCTGCGATGCACACTGCATGCCTTCCCCCTCCCCTCCCTCCCACACATTATGGGGATGGGGGATTGGGTGGGCGATTTCACCGTGCATCGGCGCCACACCTTCCACTGCATACGTGCGACGCCCAGTGGGCGTCCCTTCATGCTGGCGCGTGCTATTTCAGCTTGGATGACACATGGTGAGCAGGTCCGGCTGCTGCTGTGCTGTCTCTCCTTTGTTGTCATGCCAGTGTGACACTGGGTGGGACCCTGGCCGCTGGGCTTACCCTGCAGTTCCCCTTCAGTGTATAACCAAAAGAGAAAAAATCTCTCTCCTGCGCTCAAGTTTGTAGATATCCAGTGTGTGATTTAAGGCCAGTAGGCTTAGTGGTATCTGGCGTCTTGCAGCCCTCTTCGGAATGTTGGGCATTCAAAAACTGCAAAGAGGAAACAAAAGGAAGAGAGGGGGCACCGACCTAGCGCATTACCACTGTTAGCGTTTATTAAAAAGTGAAATAACAAGAAACATACTCACAAACGAGCTTGAAATACAGGCATGGACATGGACTGCAGGTTTGCAGTAACAAACACCAGGATAAAATGGGACCGGACATCAAGTAGATGCGGCAACGGCTGACGCGTTTCGGGGCAAGCCCCTTTCCTTAGAGCCTAAGCGACTACCCGCCCTCTCTTCCTTTTGTTCCCCTTCAGTGACCTTTTCTCAGCAGTCCCACACTGCACTCCATTTTGGGTTCATATCCCATTAGGAGCCACATGGGTAAATACATAGCAAGCTCTTGATTTATTCTTAAATTCCTCTATAACAAGCATTACTAATATTTCTTTACTCTAGTTTTCATTAATTTCACCTGAATTCAGGAATCTCATCTCCTCTTCCCTATTCTTACTATATAGACACCCTATTTTTTCATTCTGTTCACCTTGATGATATGCTCCACAATATACCGTATATACGCGAGTATAAGTCAAATTTTTCAGCCCTTTTTTTTGGGCTGAAAGTGCCCCCCTCGACTTATACTTGAGTCACCGCCATCTGCCTACATGATCAGCCTGTCATGCAGGCAGACGGCGGCCAGCGTGTGCTATTAATATTCGGCGGCCAATTACTGTTCAAAAGCCGCACCTCCTCCTCGTCTGTGATAGGCAGTCAGTGTTCAGCCTATCACGGACATTCTCTCATCCTCGTCCGTGGTATGAGGATGAGAGAATGTCCGTGATAGGCTGACCGCTGACTGCTGGGAAATGGAGTTTTCTGCCTATCATGGACGAGGAGGAGGCGCGGCTTTTGAACAGTGAATGGCCGCCGAATAGTAATAGCACACGCTGATCAGTGCAGAGCGGCACACGGAGGCATGCACAGGACACAGGTAGGATGCACACAGACACATGCACAGACACATGCACACAGACACATGCACACATACACAGGACACATACACAGGACACGGGTACATATACACATGACACATGCATACATACACAGGATACATACACATGACACATGCACATATACACAGGACACAGGTACATGACACATGCACATATAAACAGGACACATGACACATGCACATATACACATGACACATGCACATATACACAGGACACATGACACATGCACATATACACATATACACATGCACATATACACAGGACACAGGTACATGACACATGCACATATACACAGGACATATGCACAGGACACATGCACATGTGCACAGGACACATGCACAGGACACAGGGAGGTATACAGCTGCAGATGGGCATTGTTGACCCTCTTTTTCCACTTACAGTAGCTGCTGCATTTCTCACCCTCGTCTTATACTCGGGTCAGTAAGTTTTTCCCATTTTTTTGTGGTAAATTAGGGCCTCGACTTATACTCGGATCGACTTATACTCGAGTATATACGGTACTTCTATACTGTAGTGATGGGTCTACTCTATATGACATTTCTTTTTATTCATACCAATACGGTAACAAACCACTTACTTTATTGTATACAATACAGAAATCCCATCCACAGTTACATCAAGATTTTTCCATACACACTTTTCTGGGGGACTGCATGTGTGCTCCTGGTTCATGCTTGGGTCCTTTCCTCAGCTCCCGTGCTGGACATATTTATCTGGCTGACCTCCGGCAGGTGGTATTGCATGGCCTAATATCAGCTCTTATGTGAGTACTTTCAGTTATGGCTGTTTATTTGTTCATCATCATCCTTTATTCCTCTACCCCTCCAGTCTGTGGATATATCAAACTATAATGGGAATTTGTTTTGTTTTTTTTATCCCTTCTTTAGTATATGGATGCACTTGCTCCTGATGAGTGGAGCAAGTGCACGAAACGTCGTCGAGCTTATTTTGATGCATCCATCTCATATTTATGACTCTAGATGGTTTTTATTGCTCTACCACCCTGATATAATGTTATGCCTACTCCATTTGGGGGACTGTGATGTATAATATTTACTTTCTGTGTCATGTTGATGACTATCCTCAATATGTATGTTGATACTTTGTATTTTATATGCCAATGTGCTATTATGCGTTTATATAGGTTGATCCATGCCCTATCTTTGGTCTAATAAAGAATACAATTTTTTACATATGTATATGGTTTTGTCTGGCTCTACCCCATGCACCTCATCTAAAGTCTCACCCCCCCCCCCCCCCTCTTTTTTGCAAAAGCAACCAGGGATAGAGGCGCAATATTCCCCGTTGTGTCTCATTTAAAGTCCCAAATATTCCCTTTTTTCTTTGATAAAATCCATACCAGGCCCTATAGGTCTGATATTGAAATTAAGGGGAACCCTGTGCCAAATTTAAAAAAAATGGTGTAGGGGCCCCCCAAAACTGTACCAGACCCTTATCTGAGCATGCAACCTGGCAGGCCGCAGGAAAAGAGGGGGGGATGAGAGAGCGCCCCCGAACCGTTCCAGGGTACATGCCCTCAATATGGGGAGGGTATTTTGGGGTCTGATCCCAAAGCACCTTGTCCACATGTTGATGGGGACAATGGCCTTATCCCTACAACCCTTGCCCGGTGGTTGTGGGGGTATGCGGGTGGGGGGCTTATCGGAATCTGGAAGTCCCCTTTAACAAGGGGACCCCCAGATCCGAGCCCCCCCCCCCCCCGTGTGAATTGGTTATGGGGTATATTGTACCCCTTCAATTTCACAAAAAAAAAGTGTCATAAATGGTAAAAAAGACAAGAGACAGCTTGGGACAATTCCTTTATTAACCGCTTGCCGACCGGCTCACGCCGATATACATTGGCAGAAGGGCACGTACAGGCAGATTAACGCACCTGTACGTTGCCCTTTAAGAAGCGACTTGCGTGTGAGCAGGTGCGCCCACCGCGACCTCCATGAGTGTGATGTCGGGTCCCGTGGACTCGATGTCCGCGGGGACACCTGCGATCGTCTCACGGGGAGGAAGAACGGGGAAATGCTGATGTACATCAGCATTTCCCCGTTCTGCCTAATGACAGGACACTGATCACAGCTCCCTGTAATCGGGAGCAGTGATCAGTGTCGTGTCACACATAGCCCCTCCCCCCTAGTTAGAATCACAACCTAGGACACAATTAACCCCTACAGCACCACCTAGTGGTTAACCCCTTCACTGCCAGTCACATTTACACAGTAATCAATGCATTTTTAATTGCACTGATCGCTGTATAAATGTGAATGGTCCCAAAATCGCACCAAAAGTGTCCGATCTGTCCGCCATAATGTTGCAGTCACGATAAAAATCACTGATTGCCGCCATTACTAGTAAAAAAAAAAGTTATTAATAAAAATGCCATAAAACTATCCCCTATTTTGTAGATGCTACAACTTTTGCGCAAACCAATCAAGAAACACTTATTGCGATTTTTTTTTTTTTTTACCAAAAATATGTAGAAGAATACGTATCGGCCTAAACTGAGGAAAAAAATTTTTTTTTATATATTTTGTTGGGGATATTTATTATAGCAAAAAGTAAAAAATATGCGTTTTATTCGAAATTGTTGCTATTTTTTGCTTATAGCGCAAAAAATAAAAATCGCAGAGGTGATCAAATACCACCAAAAGAAAGCTCTATTTGTGGGGAAAAAATTTTGTTTGGGAGCCACGTCGCACGACCGTGCAATTGTCAGTTAAAGCGACGCAGTGCCGAATCGCAAAAAGTGCTCTGGTCTTTGGGCAGCCAAATAGTTCAAGGCTTAAGTGGTTAAAAAAAAAAAAAAATAATAATAATGTCCCGCGGTGTAAGTTCACGCCGCCTGATGGACCGAAAAAGAAAAAAGCCGCAACCGTTCCGCCTCCATGGGAGGCTCCCGCCGAGTGACGCGTCTTCTCTGTGACAGTTCTTATATAGCTGAGGGCGGGGCTACCCGGTGACGTAAATGGGTGACCCTGCCCCCTCTGACGCCACGGGGGCTTCCCCGTGGCATCAAAGGGTATCAGGGTTGCCCGGATGCGGCTTTTTAAAAAATTTTTATCTTTTCCGGTCCGTCGGGCAGCGTGAACTTACATCGTTTTTTAATTTTTAAAATTTTTTAATAAAGGACTTGTTCCAAGCTGTCTCTTGTCTTTTTTACCATTTTTGACACTTTTTATGTAAAATGGTAGGGGTACGATGTACCTCATTACCAAATAACACAGGGGGTGAGGCCGGGATCTGGGGGTCCCTCTGGTAAAGGGGGCTTCCAGATTCTGATAAGCTCCCGCCCACATACCCCCACAACCACCGGGCAAGGGTTGTGGGGATGAGGCCCTTGTCCCTATCAACATAGGGACAGGGTGCTTTGGGGTCAGACCCCTGACCTGGTACGGTTCAGGAGGGGGGGCTCTCTCTCGTCCCCCAATCTTTTCCCATGCCCTGCAAGGTTGCGTGCTCGGATAAGGGTCTGGTATGGATTTTGGGGGGGACCCCTATGCCATTTTTTCTTTTTAGATTTGGCGCAGGGTTCCACTTAATTTCCATATCAGACCTGAAGGGCCTGGTATGGATTTAGGGGGACCCTCACACAATTTTCTTTTTTTAAATTTTGGTTCAGGGTCCCGGATTGACAAGATTCCAGCCCTGCCTGGGGTCCAATCAGACGCCGGTGACATCACTTCCTGTTCCACGGTCCATGCTGGTCAGTGTGGCGCTTCCTGGTTCCTTTACTCCTGGAGAAACACTGTGATCCATTCTAGCCAGCTGCTCAATCCGTTCCAGCTGTCCGGAACAGCGGTGGGACCTACAGAGCCATGTGGAATGCCAGGACTGCACTTTACTTTGACGAGCATGCATCTTCTATCATCTTGTGTTTTTAATCTTATCCTATTAAAGTCATCATAATACTACACTCTGGTGGGCGCCTCCCCCTCCCTGCTGTGCTCATCATTTGCAGCCACTCGTGCCCATCATATGCAGCCACTCGTGCCCATCATATGCAGCCACTTGTGCCCATCATATGCAGCCACTTGTGTCCATCTTATGCATCCACTGTGCCCTAGCAAATGCAGCCACTTGTGTCCAGTATATGCAGCCACTTGTGCCCATCATATGCAGCCACTGTGCTCACCGACCCCCCTCTCGACCCCCACTGACACCCCACCCTGCTCATGGCTCTCTGACAGCACCCCCCCCCCGCAGGTGGTCTAGCACTTACCGCCAGTCCTGAGTCCACCAGAGCAGCCGTGGCAGCGGGGATGTCCATCCTTGTGTCTCCTCTGTGCTACCGCTTCCTAAGTGCCAGGCATCTGATAGGATGCCTGGCATATTGGCCAATCACTAAACAGGTCTGATGACCTGCCTCCCTCATTGGCGGGAGGAGCATTAGTGTGAAAATAGCGAAAATTCATTCGCTATCATCTCACAATTGGGAGGGATCTCTACTCCCCGAGCCCACCCTATTTTGAAGCCTATTAGAGCCTCTGGCTCCAATCAGGTGCTTCAAAAAGTACCACCCCTCCCGTCCCCGCCATGGGAATCCATGCATCCGGCGTCCTGAAAGGGTCCGGGCGCATGGATGGGGGGGGGGGGCAGCGCCCACAATGCACGGGCCGCCTCTGAATAAGAGTTAGATGGAGAATTTGAAGGGATATGTTCATGGTTAGGGCTCACATCTAGAAGCTTAGGAACACGGTGTCAGTTAAAATCCCCACTTAAAATCCAATATCAAAGGTAGCTACTGATTTATCTTATGAAGGTTTTCATTGTACAAGTCGATTCAATGCAGTTTAGAGATAAAAGGCGCAAGAATAAAAAATTGTTTTAAAAACGGGAGGTGACATTCGGAGCTGTTTGAGATTTAAAAAGGGACCACATCAATGGCGATGCATACCAGGCCTGGCGAGTGTCCATGTTTGCTGTAGCGTGAAAATTTATTTTCGTGTATTAATTGATTATGCAGTATATTTAAGGGATGATCAGGAATGATCTTCAAGGACAGTCAAGATCCAAGGTTTTAAGCAGTTGTGAAAAAAAAAAAGTTTAGCCGTCATTTTACTGCGGAAGGTCGGCACGATCCCGCGAACCGTAGCTGTACGTCGGCTTCTGGGATCGGGATAGCAGGCGCACGCCTGCTGCACTGCGGGGGTGCCAATGGTCGTGATGACCACCGTCCATCAGCAATCACGAGCATGAGGGGCAGAAAACACACAAATCCCTGTTCTGTTCTGAGAGGAGTGACAGATTGTGAGTTCCTATTAGCTAGGAACCACAATCCGTCACTTCCTCTATTCAGTCTATTCAGTCCCCTCCCCCTTAGAAACACGTAGCAGGGAACACAGTTAACCCCTTGATCGCCCCCTAGTGTTAACCCCTTCCCTGCCAGTGACATTTTTACAGTAATCAGTGCATTTTTATAGCACCGATCGCTGTATAAATGCCAATGGTCCCAAAAATGTGTCAAAAGTGTCCAATGTGTCCGACATAATGTCACAGTCCCGATAAAAATCGCGGATCACCGCCATTACTAGTAAAAAAAATAATAATAAAAATGCTATAAATCTATCCCCTTTTTTGTAGACGCTATAACTTTTGCGCAAACCAATCAATATACGTTTATTGCGGGGTTTTTTTGTTTAGGGATTCTCTTCCACCTGCTCAGAGAGAAATGCTTAATTTTATGTGCATGTGAATTTTTGTCTTGTCTTGGAATTCAAATTTAGAGTATAATGCCGCGTACACACGGTAGGACTTTTCGTCTACAAAAGTCCGACGGACGCCGACGGACTAAAGCTGGCTGACAATCCGATCGTGTGTGGGCTTCCCCAGACTTTCAGCGGACTTTCAGCTGACTTTTCCAGCTGCAAATCTGACGGACTTTAGATTTGAAACATGCTTCAAATCTTTACGTCGTAACTACGCCGGACCCAGACCCGCTCGTCTGTATGCTAGTCCGACGGACAAAAAAACGACGCATGCTCATAAGCAAAAACTGAACGGAAGCACTCGGTCTAGTAAAACTAGTGTTCGTATTGTAGGTAGCACATTCCTCACGCTGCAAATTCTGTGATCGTTGAATGCAGCGCATTAATGTCTTCTTTAATAATGCTATAAGAACGAAGATGTTTTGCTGTTCATATTCAAACAGAGTTCTCCCAAACTGATTTCTGGATTCCTTCTCTCTTTGATCTCATGAATGATATAGTATTATTTTTAAAAACAATGTCTCCATACTAATAATAATTTTTACACTTGTTTTTTTGGGGGGAGTCATCTTTTATTTTAGATTTTCTCCAGATGTTTATTTTATGATTGTCGTCAAACTTATTTTATCTTTATCTACCTTTTTTTTTTTTTTTTTTTTAGTTTTGTAGTTCTTAAATTGAACACAAATACATTTTTCTTTCATTTTTGTTTGTTTTTAATTTTGTTTGTTTTAACTTACCACAAAGAACCATTTTTTTGTTTATTGTGATTTTTTTCTTGTCACGGAACGTCCCACACTCCGCTTGAGTGCTTCCGTCATATACCACTTCCTCCCAGTCTGTATACAGATATCAGATATTTTCTGAGCAGAAAACAAGGCGACACTTGCTTCACTGCTAACATGGACTCACTTTATTCAGAACCAGAATACAGTCTTATATACACAGGCGAAGATTACTCTAACAATACAAAGGTAACCTAATTAAAATGAGCTAATTATCTCATCCTTTATACAGCCTAGGTGGCTGAGACATGACCTTTCGCCCAGACTTGTGGTCACCGAGCTTCACACAGGAATATAAACACAATAGCTGGAGCTAATTACAATTAACAATACAAACATAACCTAATTAACCTAATTAACATGAGCTCCAATAGGAGTCGTCCCGTCTCCTACATTGTATAGAGGACAATGTGATCAGCTCATTCAATTAACACACATTACCATAAACATCAACACAGGGTTAATTAGAACAAACAACAATGGGTTGAATACCTTTAGAACCTAGACTAAACTTATTTACATTAAACCCATTATAGCTGACATCAGACAGGTGAGTGGAGATGATGACATTAGCATCTCCTCACAGGATGTGTCCCAACAGTATAATTCAGTCTTATCATTCTAATATGGCATATAACGGGTTCCAGAGTCTGTGTGTTTTGGGGGGACATGGAGCTGAATCCAAAGTAACACTAACCCCAGGGTCCCCAGGCATACAGCTCACAGAGAGCACCATTCCCCCAAATGCTAGGGCCCATAATCGGTGGGCAACAGGCTTGCATACAGTCCTCTCCAACAGCCTCTGTTCTGGCTAGGTCTGTGACATTTCTCCCCTTTCGGCAGGAGACTAACACAGGAGGAGACCCCAGACGGGTTGACTCCGAAGTTAGTAAACAGCTCCAGTCCTCTACTGCCTGTACCCACACAGTACCCCAAATAAATTGTTCCAAACAAAGCATTACTCACCCAGCCAACCTCTGCCTCTCTCAGAGAACATATCTGCCGCTGCGGAGTGGCCTGGACTGGCCTTTCTCCCTGGAATCCTTTCTGCCGCTGGAGAGAGGACAGGGTGTCTGGGCTCACTCTGTCATGCTGTTGGGGATCTGGGCCCACTGCCCAGCATCCCTGGAGTATACAGGTGGAGACTGAAGTCCCATCCACCTTCACAGGAAATCCATCCTCTGTTAGTTGAGGGCAGAGTCCAGCAGTCCTTGGCCCTGTTGCCAGCCCTTCTGCTGGAAACCCCACACCATCTGTTCCGGCTAACTGTTGGAGAGGGAGGCCGACTGCCCCGCCTCCCTGGAACTCTGTAGTTGTTGCCGGTACTGGGCAGAGGTTGGTAGCACTCTGCCCTGTTGCCAGCACTTCTGCTGGGGA
Organism: Aquarana catesbeiana; assembly: GCF_042186555.1. NCBI lineage: Eukaryota > Metazoa > Chordata > Amphibia > Anura > Ranidae > Aquarana > Aquarana catesbeiana. The sequence continues at coordinate 113,083,790 of NC_133334.1, forward strand.
CTCCGCATCCTCTGCTCCGGCTAACTGTTGGGGCAGGAGGCTGGCTTCCTCCACTCCCAAACTGTGTAGCTGCCATTGGGGAGGTGAGCCGGCTGCTTCCTTTTCCATTCCCTTATCTGGCTGCTGGGACGACATGTCAATGGTACTGTCTCCCAGGTACACGGATCTTTGCTGGGGAGGAAAGCCCACTTCCTCCACCCTGGCCAACTGTTGGGGAGGGACAACACACACCTCCTCTCCCTTCTCCCCCTGTATCTGCTGCTGGGAAGTGATTGCCATCTTCTCAGCCTGAGCCTCCACAATTGCTGCAGGTGTGGGGCAGAGGTCTTGGACCCTCTGTCCGGTTGCCAGCACTTCTGCTGGGGGTTTGCCAGGTGGTTCCTCCTCTACAGAAACGTCTATTAAATCCCCAGTCTCTGGAATTGGTAAAAGTGTGGGACAGAGGTCTTGGACCCTCTGTTCAGTTACCAGATCTTCAGCTGGTATTTCCTGATAGTCCCAGGCAAAGGGAGCCCAGCCCTGGCACTGAGCAATGTCTAGCAGCCGTCTGTAGGCGATCTCTAGCTCCCATTCCTGAACGGCCAGAAACTCCAAATCTTCCTGTGCCCAGTGCACTTCCGAAATGTTCAGTAGCCCTTCTCTGAAATCCATGATTTCGTCCACCCGCCGCTCCAAATCACTCCCAAAGTTAGGGTCCCCTGTCAGCTTCACAAACAACAGTCCCAAGCCGCCGTAGCTTAAGCCTTCCGTTGGGCTGTCATCCGCTATCCAGGGACATGCTTGGGATACATGCCACCGGAGGGCTCTGTAGCTCTCATCCAGCTTTATCTCTGCCCAGACCAGCCTGCTTAATTCAGCTGTCTGCTTCTTGTGTGGTTTTTCTCCCAAAAACCGCACCCGCAGTCCGTACTGCGACCAGTACCTTTCCTGGATGGAGGGGAGAACTTTTCCCTGGTGTCGCTGCTCACGGGCTAGCGCTTCCTTCCAGAGTTTGCAGCGAATAGAATCACACCATCCCAGCAGGACCTGCTCCGATACTGGTCCTCTGTGCTGTATCTGCATCTCTCGCAACCTCCTTCTGAATTCCTCATCCATGGCGGCTGGTATCTGTACCTCTCCTCTCCTGCTATCTGGACCTTGGATCCAGATGAAAGTTTGGATGTCCCAGACTGCAGGAAGCTTTCCCGCTGCTTGCCACCAATGTCACGGAACGTCCCACACTCCGCTTGAGTGCTTCCGTCATATACCACTTCCTCCCAGTCTGTATACAGATATCAGATATTTTCTGAGCAGAAAACAAGGCGACACTTGCTTCACTGCTAACATGGACTCACTTTATTCAGAACCAGAATACAGTCTTATATACACAGGCGAAGATTACTCTAACAATACAAAGGTAACCTAATTAAAATGAGCTAATTATCTCATCCTTTATACAGCCTAGGTGGCTGAGACATGACCTTTCGCCCAGACTTGTGGTCACCGAGCTTCACACAGGAATATAAACACAATAGCTGGAGCTAATTACAATTAACAATACAAACATAACCTAATTAACCTAATTAACATGAGCTCCAATAGGAGTCGTCCCGTCTCCTACATTGTATAGAGGACAATGTGATCAGCTCATTCAATTAACACACATTACCATAAACATCAACACAGGGTTAATTAGAACAAACAACAATGGGTTGAATACCTTTAGAACCTAGACTAAACTTATTTACATTAAACCCATTATAGCTGACATCAGACAGGTGAGTGGAGATGATGACATTAGCATCTCCTCACAGGATGTGTCCCAACATTATAATTCAGTCTTATCATTCTAATATGGCATATAACGGGTTCCAGAGTCTGTGTGTTTTGGGGGGACATGGAGCTGAATCCAAAGTAACACTAACCCCAGGGTCCCCAGGCATACAGCTCACAGAGAGCACCATTCCCCCAAATGCTAGGGCCCATAATCGGTGGGCAACAGGCTTGCATACAGTCCTCTCCAACAGCCTCTGTTCTGGCTAGGTCTGTGACATTTCTTTTGTATATAAAGTTAACACAAAGAACCTTTTTTGGTTCTGTATAATTTTTAAGTTACCACTAGAACATTATTCATTTTTTTTTTGTGTGTTTTTGCAACCTCAAGGAGATTGTTGTCCCTTGTTAATTTGACATTGTGTCTAAAGCAATGATTTAAATTAAAACACATAAAGTCTTTTCATAAACTCAAATATCCATTTATTTATGGTCTAAAGAAAATAAAGAGGAAGTCAACGCTGGAAAAAGTCTGTGGACAAGAAAATTGGGATCTTGAGAAGTCCATATAAGAGGGAGCACAATCTGGTCCAGGAATCCCAGAGATCAACAGCAGCAGCAGATGATATAGATGTCCCCAGACTGTGGTACTACAACAGCCTGCGTCTTCGGTCAGACCAGACTGAACCCAGGTCATCACTTTCTTCTCTTCCCTGCAGCCTTTCCTCCACGCTGCCCTGCACCCTTCCCTGCAGCCTTCCCTGCAGCCTTCTTTGGAGGCTGTGGCTCTGGTGTTTGAGTTGTGGCAGGAGGAAGAGGAGGGGGGGCTGCCTCATGTAATTGTGTGTTGCTGGTTAGCTGGCCCTGCAGCCCCTTGTGTATTGTTTCTCCTAACAGTCTCTCACAAATGAGGCGTTGGCCCCACTCCATTTGAAGCAGCCTGCTGGCTAAGTAGCACCCATAGGCCTCTTCAGCTTCGGGGGGGCTCCTCAAAAAATTGGTGGCCTCTCGCATGAGGCGCAGGGATGCCTCCTGTGTCACCGTCCCCTTCCTGGCCCTTTTTTTTGGAAGGCGGAGGGGAGGCACTTGTGATTGTGTCAGGCTCCTACTGGGCCCAGCCACCTCCTGCCTAACACTGGGTCCGGCCTCCTCCAGGATGACACTGGGTCTGGCCTCCTCCAGGATGACGCTGTATCCGGCCTCCTCCAGGCTGTCCATGGGCCCGGTCTCCTCCTGCCTGCCACTTTCCCCACATTCCTCCTGGCTGCCCTCATCCTGTGTATAAAAAAGGGACATAGTTTTAGTTTTTTTTTGGGGGTTCATCAATGACACACAATTTGCTTCTCATGACTTGCAAATTCAATGTGAATACATCTCTTAATAAAAGAGTCTAGAAATCAGACACCATAATTTTTTTAAGCAGGTGACAAACATATTTGGCCACTACTGTCAATTGATATGTATACATCATTTTTAGTAGAAAATTATTTTAATCAATTATAACATCCAGTTAACATCATTAATATTAGGACAGTAAATATTTGTGAAATTAATTTACCTGACTCCAGATGGTCATATCCGGTTCTTCCAGGATGGAAGACCCAGCTTGGTCCTCATCAGCCTCTGCTGGGGTGGAGGGAAGGGTGCATGGAAGGGTGGAGGGAAGGGTTGAAAGTGATGCCCTGGCTTCAGTCTGGTCATCAAGTAACCGTAGTTTATTGTAGTACCACAGCCTGGGTACATATACATCATCTGCTGATGCTCTTGATCTCATGGATTCCTGGATCTTGTTACGCTCCCTCCTATACATGTTCCTCAAGATCCCAATTTTCTTTAACAACGTCTCCATCGTTGCTTACGGGATGGTCGTCTGGACAAATGTCAGAAGTCTCTCCAGCGTTGACTTCCTGACATGCTTCAAATAATATTGAGGGTGTTTGACCTCCCACAGATTCCTCATCTCTCTGTATTTGTCAATGAAAGCTGTCAAAAATTCAGGCTCCTTAAATTTGGCATTCATAATGTCTCTAAAAGATAAAGACACAAGACAAAAAACACTTGTTTCTGCTAAACCCTCATCATCTTATACCTATGTAGGCCTCATCAATCTGTCAAGCCATATAAGCTGCTTGCTACAAAGTTTTGACCAAATTTATAAATTTAAAATTACCTTCGTTTTGTAGCGTCCCAGTCCACTATCACTCACGCACAGAACGTACGTACAACACAATACGTAACAATGTTTTATACACTGCACATGCGTAATACTTCGCCTGCTTGGCCCGCCCCTGACGTTCTTTTTCTTTATGCATATGCCCCGCCCTTGACTCTACGCACAGAACGTACGTACGTACGACACGTGCGCAAGACCCCTCTTTATACACTGCGCATGTGTGAAACTCTGCCTGCGTCGCCCGCCCCTGACGTTCAATTTTAACTCAGATTCTCCGCCCCTTGACTCTACGCACAGAACGTACGTACAACACGTGCGCAAGACCCCTCTTTATACACTGCGCATGTGTGAAACTCCGCCTGCGTCGCCCGCCCCTGACGTTTGATTTTAACTCATATTCTCCGCTCATTCTTTCTACGGTGCGTAGTGGGATGAATAATGGCGGAGACACATCAGGTGTGTACTACCTCAGGTAGCGACGAAAGCCCGGAGGCCGGAACGTCACGATCTGGGAAGCTGAGATTTAAGGCCTCCAATATGTCCTTTAAAGAGATGGTGGAAATGGTGCCAATCCTGAAAAAAAAGGACTATGATGGGAAGTATGGACCGTACGCCCGGCCAAATTTGAGAAAAGCAAAAATAATGGCGAAGGTGGTGAAGACATTACATGTTTCTTTTGGGGTACGGCGCTCGAAAGATCAGATTCGGAAAAGATGGTCCGACCTCAAACTCCGGTACAGACGGATCCGTAAAGTGCTGAAAAAAAGTAAGTACTTGTTGTGTGTTCATCTTCTGTTTATTACCTTGTGTACTGCTCCATGTGCTTTTCTTTACTGTACGAGTTTTCCATCATTTGAAACGATCTTTTAATAAACCTCGTTACATATATACAGATCTATCTAGATAGATATATATCTATATCTATATCTATATCTAGATATAGATATAGATATAGATATAGATATATATCTATATCTATATATCTATATATCTATTTATATATAGATATATATATATCTATATATCTATATATATAGATATATAGATATATATATCTATATATCTATATAGATATATATATATATATCTATATATATATATCTATATCTAGATATATATATCTAGATATAGATATATATTTATATAATATATATATATATTTAGATATTTATAGATAGATAGATAGATATCGATATATCTATCTATCTATCTAGATATGTCTTTATAAAATTTTAAATTTATAAATTTATTAAACTTGGAACTCTACACAAACAGACAATTTGTACACCACTTCACTACAATGTTTGAAGATTACTATGTACTAAAATATCTGTGTGCTAAGTATATTAATTTTTTGGTTCACATAGGGGAAAAAAGACTCAGCCAAGATGAACCCAGTCCCCCCCAACCGAAAGAACATACTTGGGAAATCAGCCCAAGCCCCACTGTGGATGTGGAGGAAGGAGAGGTGGGCGACATGGGCACCGCACCAGGTGAGTGTCTGACACACCAGCTTACGGTAATCTATGCATGGCTGCATATTTTTTTATGTAAATTTTTAACTATATTTTAGGTGATCTGGTTGTGCTTGACTCAAGCAACAGCGCCACCCCCGAGGATGCAACATGGGCACCCCACCAGGTCAGTGTCTGAGACACCAGCTTATGGTAAGGTAAACTATGTATGTCTGCATATTTCTAAACAAATCTTTTTTTCATTCAATTTTAGGTCCGAGTGACAATTTCACAACAGACAGTGCCCAACGACTAATTGCTCAAATAATGGCCTGGAATGGGGAGATTGATCAAATACGGAATCAGCTGGATCGTATGCAGCAGGAAATGAAGGACATGATCGATGTTTTGGGTCGAATATAAATGCCCTTTTTCATCCCAAAAAACATCGATCATGTTCTTCATTTCCTTGTTTGCTGACCCCATTCTGGGCCTTCTCTTTTTTATTTTGTTGAAATTATATGCCTGTTTAACAAAAAAAACCAAAAAAATCTAAAAAAAAATGGAGGCCTGTTTTGAAAAAAAAAACATAAAAATAGAGGCCTGTTTTCCAAAAAAAAAAATAAAATGTTTAAAAAAAAATTAAAAAATAGAGGCCTGTTTTCCCCAAAAAAATAAAAAATAATAAAATAGAGGCCTGTTTTTAAAAAAACAAAAAAAACTAAAAAAAAGAGGCCTGTTTTTTAAAAAAAACAAAAAAATAAAAAAAAGAGGCCTGTTTTTAAAAAATCAACAAAAATAAATAAATAAAAAAGAGGCCTGTTTGTTCAAACCCCCCAAAAAATTATATTTTTAAATAAAAAAAAAAACCTAATTATATTGTTCCAAATTTGTAAATATATAGATATTTTTTTGACTATCAACATTTTTTACTAATGCATAAGTGAATGTATACAGAATATTAAAACATCTGTTTAGTAATTAACTAAATGTGTGGTTTGTTATTTCAATGCTCAGTATCAGTTTGTTTAAATTTAAAATAGTTGTTTACAGTGACAATGATGCTTATTTAGTCAAGGAAAATACACTTGGCACTACAAGTGCTCTACCATAACCTAGGAGTAAGCCAAAAAGAAAGGCAAGCAATAAATATAATTCTATACTTAATCAAGATTTTTAATTTCAATATTTTAAATATCCTGGGGCATTGCAATGGCCCCCCTACCCATAAAATAATTTACATATTGCTCTCGAACTTGACGGGCACTTTGGGGGGCCAAGCCAGTACGGACAGTATCCAGGCCCGTCAGATTGTCACTAATAAGTCCGGCCTCAGGCCCAACTGGCACAATATAATTTGTTGAATGTTTGTGCAAAAAGTTGTGCAGGATGCAGCACGCTAAAATGATGAAATTAAGTTTGTATTCCGCCAAGTTAATGGATGTTTGAAACAGGCGGAACCGGCTGGCCAGAATCCCAAAAGCATTCTCAACAACTCTTCTCGCTCTGGCCAGCCGGAAATTAAAAACTCTCCTCTGCGGGGTGACGGTTCTTTGGGGGAATGGCTTCATGAGGTGCTTGCTCAGAGCGAAGGCTTCATCTGCTATGAAGACAAAGGGGAGTCCTTCCACGTTATCCGCATCAGGTGGCAATCCCAGGCCACCACTCTGGAGACGCTGGCAGAACTCCGTCTGGGCAAATACTCCTCCATCCGACATCCGGCCATTCTTCCCCACGTCCACATAGAGAAATTCATATTGTGCCGACACCACCGCCATTAAGAGAATACTATGGAACCCCTTATAATTAAAATAGTATGACCCCGAATGGGGTGGTGGCACGATGTGGACATGTTTCCCATCTATAGCCCCTCCACAATTGGGAAAGTCCCAACGGGTGGCAAAATGGGATGCCACAGTCTGCCATTCCTGTGGCGTTGAAGGAAACTGGGGAATCAAACAAGAAAACAAAACTCAGTAATTTAGAAAAGAACATTGCAAGAACATTATACACTTAAAACATTATTGCCCAGCATCAGTATAACATTAAATAATTGAAATCTTCTTGAATAAATAATATGGAAAGGCACACTTATCAGATTGCTCACCCCCTCTGATGGCACATTGTTACATTTTAGGGGGTGGTGAAATTAGAAATTAAAAGTTTAAGGACACGCAGGGTTTTATTGACTAAAGGCTACAAGACTGTGCAGTTTGAAAAGTGCAGTTGTCGCACTCTGCAAGTGCAGTTGCTCCACAGCTTAGTAAATGAGGTAAGGTAAAAAGGCTTCATGTTGCAAGGAGTGCCCAATCACATGCAAGGGCAATTAATCCAAACACTTTGTGGCTTGTACATGATTGGATGATGGAAATCAGCAGAGCTTCTGCTCATTTACTAAAGCCCTGGAGCAAATGCACTTGCAGATGCAAATGCATTTTGCAAAGTGCAACATATATTTGCTTTGTAAAAATCAACACCACAGAACATTATAGCAAATTATTAGGGGGGGTTTTGAAATCTAGGTAATGACACGCACACTATTTGGATGGAGTTTAGGGGGGGGGGGGGGGTTTGGAAATCAAGTTAATGACACGCACACTATTTGGATGGAGTTTAGGTGGAGGAAGGGGTTTGGAAATCAAGTTAATGACACGCTCACTATTTGGATGGAGTTTAGGGGGGGGGAGGGGTTTGGAAATCAAGTTAATGACACGCACACTATTTGGATGGAGATTGGGGGGGGGTTTGGAAATCAAGTTAATGACACGCACACTATTTGGATGAAGTTTAGGGGGGGAGGGGTTTGGAAATCAAGTTAATGACACGCACACTATTTGGATGGAGTTTAGGGGGGGAGGGGTTTGGAAAACAAGTTAATGACACGCACACTATTTGGATGGAGTTTAGGGGGGGGTTTGGAAATCAAGTTAATGACACCCACACTATTTGGATGGAGTTTAGGGGGGGAGGGGTTTGGAAATCAAGGTAATGACACGCACACTATTTGGATGGAGTTTAGGGGGGGAGGGGTTTGGAAATCAAGTTAATGACACGCACACTATTTAGATGGAGTTTAGGGGGGGGGTTTGGAAATCAAGTTAATGACACGCACACTATTTGGATGGAGTTTAGGTGAGGGAAGAGGTTTGGAAATCAAGTTAATGACACCCACACTATTTGGATGGAGTTTAGGGGGGGGTTGGAAATCTGGTTTATGACACGCACACTATTTGGATGGAGTTTGGGGGGGGGGGTTTGGAAATCAAGTTAATGACACGCACACTATTTGGATGGAGTTTAGGGGGGGGGAGGGGTTTGGAAATCAAGTTAATGACACGCACACTATTTGGATGGAGTTCAGGTGAGGGAAGGGGTTTGGAAATCAAGTTAATGACACCCACACTATTTGGATGGAGTTTAGGGGGGGGGGGGGTTTGGAAATCTAGTTTATGACACGCACACTATTTGGATGGAGTTTAGGGGAAACAAAATACAATGCAGCTGACTAAATACATTCAAACTGAGTAGACTAGGTGGATATGTGCCCAGCATTGTATGCTGGGGAGGTTAGTGAAGGCAAATATACATGCATGACAAAAAAGAACAGGAAAAAATTACAGCATGCATGAGGAGAAAAAGGGAACATTCACACTATATTGCAATGATGGTAAGTAGTGTTTGAGTTAAGAAATACATTACATTATCAAAGACTAAATAAAATAACATGTGATGCTAATAAAAGAAAAAATTCTTACCTTAATATAGTCCTTCTGCAGGACCTGGATGATGGCAGAACAGGTCTCTGGGATAATGATCCCCAGAGCCTGGGGGGAGATGCCTGTCGAGAACTTGAGGTCCTGCAGGCTTCTCCCTGTCGCCAAGTACCGCAACGTGGCAACTAGCCTCTGCTCCGGAGTGATGGCTTGCCTCATGCAGGTATCCTGCCTGCTGATATAGGGGGTCAGCAAAGCCAACAAACGGTCAAAAACGGGGTCCGTCATCTGGAGAAAGTTCCTGAAATCCTCAGGATTATTCTCACGGATCTCATGGAGCAATGGCATGTGACAGAACTGGTCACGCTGGAGCAACCAATTCTTGGTCCATGAACTCCTCCTCGCCCTGTTCATGGACTGGTCTTGGGCTGAAGAATGAACTACAACACCAAGCACATACAATGCACGAGCTCGACGACGAGTACGTACAGGTAACATGGCTTCCAAACGGTCGGCTGGTCAGAACGCACTTAACAGAACGCACTGAAGAACAGCAAGGCCTGTGAAGAGCGACCTGAAAATCAGGAACGAGCGGACAATAAAACAAAGATTTCTCAATGCCAACTGACCAAACGCACTGAAAAGCAGATACAAACCTCACAAGCACAGACTGAACAACAGTTAAAACGAACTGAAAAATACGAGTCTCACAAGCGCGAATCGTCTCTCACCAAACTTCTACTAACACGAGATAAACACGAGATTAGCAGAAGGAGCCCAAAGGGTGTCGTACGGGCTACTGAACTTCCGTTTTATAGTCTTGTCGGACTTGGTGTACGTCACCGCGTACTAGGCTGTCGAACTTTTGTGTGATCGTGTGTAGGCAAGTCTGTTCATTAGAAAGTCTGCCGCAAGTCCGCCAAAAGTCCGCCGAAAGTCTGTCGGACACCCGCTATTATTGTCCCTCCTGTCCTGACAATCCTGGTCTTTGCATTGGTGAATGTTTTGAACGCTACCATTCACTAGTTGAGTATTAGCGTAGGGTACAGCATTGCACAGACTAGGCGCACTTTCACAGGGTCTCCCAAGATGCCATCGCATTTTGAGAGACCCGAACCTGGAATCGGTTACAGTTATAAAAGTTAGTTACAAAAAAAAGTGTAAAGAAAAAAAAAAAACACAAACAAAAATATAAAATAAAAAAAAATTGTTGTTTTATTGTTCTCTCTCTCTCTATTCTCTCTCTATTGTTCTGCTCTTTTTTACTGTATTCTATTCTGAAATGTTTTATTGTTATTATGTTTTATCATGTTTGCTTTTCAGGTATGCAATTTTTTTATACTTTACCGTTTACTGTGCTTTATTGTTAACCATTTTTTTGTCTTCAGGTACGCCATTCACGACTTTGAGTGGTTATACCAGAATGATGCCTGCAGGTTTAGGTGTCATCTTGGTATCATTCTTTTCAGCCAGCGGTCGGATTTCATGTAAAAGCAATCCTAGCGGCTAATTAGCCTCTAGACTGCTTTTACAAGCAGTGGGAGGGAATGCCGCCCCTCCCCCACCGTCTTCCATGTTTTTCTCTGGCTCTCTTGTCTCAACAGGGAACCTGAGAATGCAGCCGGTGATTCAGCCAGCTGACCATAGAGCTGATCAGAGACCAGAGTGGCTCCAAACATCTCTATGGCCTAAGAAACCAGAAGCTACAAGCATTTTATGACTTAGATTTCGCCAGATGTAAACCGCGCCATTGGGAAATTGGGGAAGCATTTTATCACACCGATCTTGGTGTGGTCAGATGCTTTGAGGGCAGAGGAGAAATCTAGGGTCTAATAGACCCCATTTTTTTCAAAAAAGAGTACCTGTCACTACCTATTGCTATCATAGGGGATATTTATATTCCCTGAGATAACAATAAAAATGATTTAAAAAAAAAAAATGAAAGGAACAGTTTAAAAATAAGATAAAAAAGCAAAACAATAATAAAGAAAAAAAAAAAAAAAAAAAGCACCCCTGTCCCCCCCTGCTCTCGCGCTAAGGCGAACGCAAGCGTCGGTCTGGCGTCAAATGTAAACAGCAATTGCACATGCATGTGAGGTATCACTGCAAAGGTCAGATCGAGGGCAGTAATTTTAGCAGTAGACCTCCTCTGTAAATCTAAAGTGGTAACCTGTAAAGGCTTTTAAAGGCTTTTAAAAATGTATTTATTTTGTTGCCACTGCACGTTTGTGCGCAATTTTAAAGCATGTCATATTTGGTATCCATGTACTCGGCCTAAGATCATCTTTATTATTTCATCAAACATTTGGGCAATATAGTGTGTTTTAGTGCATTAAAATTTTAAAAAGTGTGTTTTTTCCCCCAAAAATGCGTTTGAAAAATCGCTGCGCAAATACTGTGTGGAAAAAAAAAATGAAACACCCACCATTTTAATCTGTAGGGCATTTGCTTTAAAAAATATATAATGTTTGGGGGTTCAAAGTAATTTTCTTGCAAAAAAAAATAATTTTTTCATGTAAACAAAAAGTGTCAGAAAGGGCTTTGTCTTCAAGTGGTTAGAAGAGTGGGTGATGTGTGACATAAGCTTCTAAATGTTGTGCATAAAATGCCAGGACAGTTCAAAACCCCCCCAACTGACCCCATTTTGGAAAGTAGACACCCCAAGCTATTTGCTGAGAGGCATGTCGAGTCCATGGAATATTTTATATTGTGACACAAGTTGCCGGAGAGAGACAAATTTTTATTTTTTTTTTTTTGCACAAAGTTGTCACTAAATGATATATTGCTCAAACATGCCATGGGAATATGTGAAATTACACCCCAAAATACATTTTGTTGCTTCTCCTGAGTATGGGGATACCACATGTGTGAGACTTTTTTGGAGCCTAGCCTCGTACGGGACCCCGAAAACCAAGCATCGCCTTCAGGCTTTCTAAGTGCGTAAATTTTTTATTTCACTCTTCACTGCCTATCACAGTTTCGGAGGCCATGGAATGCACAAAACCCCCCTAAATGACCCCATTTTGGAAAGTAGACACTCCAAGCTATTTACTGAGAGGTATAGTAAGTATTTTGCAGACCTCACTTTTTGTCACAAAGTTTTGAAAATTGAAAAAAAAAATTTTTTTTTTTTCTTGTCTTTCTTTATTTTCAAAAACAATTGAGAGCTGCAAAATACTCACCATGCCTCTCAGCAAATAGCTTGGGGTGTCTACTTTCCAAAATGGGGTCATTTGGGGGGGGGGGGGTTGTGCCACCTGGGTATTCCATGGCCTCCAAAACTGTGATAGGCAGTGAAATCAAAAATTTACACCCTTAGAAATCCTGAAGGCGGTGATTGGTTTTCGGGGCCCCGTACGCGGCTAGGCTCCTAAAAAGTCCCACACATGTGTTATCGCCATACTCAGGAGAAGCAGCTAAATGTATTTTGGGGTGCAATTCCACATATGCAATATATCATTTAGTGACAACTTTGTGCAAAAAAAAAAAAAAAATGTGTCACTTTCCCGCATTTTGTGTCAAAATATAAAATATTCCATGGACTCAACATGCCTCAAAGCAAATAGCTTGGGGTGTCTACTTTCCAAAATGGGGTCATTTGGGGGGGGGGGGGGTTTATGCCATCTGGGCATTTTATGGCCTTTAAAACTGTGATAGGTAGTGAGGAGTAAAATTAAAAATTTACGCCCTTGGAAATCCTGAAGGCAGTGATTGGTTTTCGGGGCCCCGTACGCGGATAGGCTCCCAAAAAGTCCCACACATGTGGTATCCCCGTACACAGGAGAAGCAGCTGAATATATTTTGGGGTGCAATTCCACATATGCCCATGGCCTGTGTGAGCAATATATCATTTAGTGACAACTTTTTGTAATTTTTTTTTTTTTTTTTAGTCATTATTCAATCACTTGGGACAAAAAAAATTAATATTCAATGGGCTCAACATGCCTCCCAGCAATTTCCTTGGGGTGTCTACTTTCCAAAATTGGGTCATTTGTGGGGGTTTTGTACTGCTCTGCCATTTTAGCACCTCAAGAAATGACATAGGCAGTCATAAATTAAAGGCTGTGTAAATTCCAGAAAATGTACCCTAGTTTGTAGGCGCTATAACTTTTGCGCAAACCAATAAATATACACTTATTGACATTTTTTTTTACCAAAGACATGTGACCGAATACATTTTGGCCTAAATGTATGACTAAAATTGAGTTTATTGGATTTTTTTAATAACAAAAATTAGAAAATATCATTTTTTTTCAAAATTTTCGGTCTTTTTCCGTTTATAGTGCAAAAAATAAAAACGGCAGAGGTGATCAAATACCATCAAAAGAAAGCTCTATTTGTGGGAAGAAAAGGACGCAAATTTCGTTTGGGTACAGCATTGCATGACCGCGCAATTAGCAGTTAAAGCGACGCAGTGCCAAATTGTAAAAAGTGCTCTGGTCATTAAGGGGGTAAATCCTTCCAGGGCTGAAGTGGTTAAAGAGATTAAACCAGAGGATTGGGGTCTTGATCTACAAAGGCTTTCGAAAGGGGTCAAAGTATAAGGGGTTTGTTGAAATTTTATAAGATGTTGAAGAAAATGTCGGAGTTGCATTGAGCTGTAGTGCTCCCTAAGGGGGATGTCGTGAGAGGAACGTAAGGTTGCAAATGGGATAATCTTGGTGGGGGTAAACATGGAGTGGATATCCACAAAGCCGTTTTTGGTCGAGCAAGTGAACTGCAACGGATTGTCGCATCCCAGTGGGAATAATGGGCACTGAAGAAGGTGGAGTAGGGGGAGATGGGGGGAGATCAGGCCCGCCGAGTATTTGACCATGTCCCACAACCGAAGTGAGTGGGCCAGACATGGACCAATATTGTTTGGGCGGTGGGCTCGAGGGAGCCAAGGGAAGGATAATGGTGTCGGGTGAGAATCCACTAGAACAATGGTGGCCCACAAAGGCATTTGGTGTTTCTCATAGAGGTGAGATAATGGGGCAATAGCCGCTGCTGTATAATAAGCATGTAAGTTGGGAACCGAGAGCCACCATTGATCCTGCGGGCGTACAGAACCTGCTTTTTGATCCTGGGTCTCACATAACCCCAGATAAACTGCATGACTTTGGACTGGTGTATACGCAGAATGTGAGAAGGGACCTGGACTGGCAAGACCCAGAAAAAATAAAGTAGGTTTGGGAGATAGGTCATACGGACTGTTGCAATCCTGTCGAACCAGGAGGAGAGCATAGCTGCCAACTTCCGAAAAAGTAAGGGGAAGTTGGCTTGATATAGGCCCGAGTATCTTGGAGTGAGCCTGACCCCCGGGTACGGTAATGAGTTTGACTATTGGAAGGAGAATGCAGATTGTAGAGCTTCTAGCTCAGAGGGCGAGAGATTAATCTACATTGCTTTGGATTTAGCGGGATTGACTGATAGGCCCGAAAAGGTGGCAAAGGTGTTTAAAAGAGAGAGCAAGTTAGGGAGGGTGATTCTGGGTTTAGTAATGGTCTGCAGAATGTCATCTGCAAACATTGACAACTTGTGTGGCGTACCCGCTATTTCCATCACCGATATATCCGGGTGGGATCGGATGGCCTCCACCAAGGGTTCCAGTGGCAGAATAAATAGAAGTGGGGACAATGGGCAACCTTGGCGAGTTCCCCTTTTAATAGGGAAGGTAGGCGACTCAAACCCATAGTACTTCACTTTGGCCTGGGGGGAGTCACAAATAGCTGAAACCCAGCTCATAAAGGAGGTGCCGAACCCATAACGGCTAAGCACCTGTGTTAGAAAAGGCCATGACAAGGTGTCAAAGGCTTTATTGATGTCCAGTGACAGGAACATTGTTTCTAAGGACCTATTGTGTACTATAGGAATGAGCCGAACACCCCCCTGTTCGGTTCGCACCAAAACATGCGAACAGGCAAAAAATTTGTTCGAACACGTGAACACCGTTAAAGTCTATGGGACACGAACATAAATAATCAAAAGTGCTAATTTTAAAGGCTTATATGCAAGTTATTGTCATAAAAAGTGTTTGGGGACCTGGGTCCTGCCCCAGGGAACATGGATCAATGCAAAAAAAGTTTTAAAAACGGCCGTTTTTTTGGGAGCAGTGATTTTATTAATGCTTAAAGTGAAACAATAAAAGTGTAATATTCCTTTAAATTTCGTACCTAGGGGTGTTTATAGTATGCCTGTAAAGGGGCGCATGTTTGCCGTGTTTAGAACAGTCTGACAGCAAAATGACATTTCAAAGGAAAAAAAGTCATTTAAAACTACTCGCGGCTATTAATGGATTGCCGGTCCGACAATACACATAAAAGTTCATTGATAAAAACGGCATGGGAATTCCCCACAGGGGAACCCCGAACCAAAATTAAAAAAAAAAATAACGTGGGGGTCGCCCTAAATTCCATACCAGGCCCTTCAGGTCTGGTATGGATTTTAAGTGGAACCCCGCGCCAAAATTAAAAAAAAAAATGGTGTGGGGTCCCCCCCAAAAATCCATACCAGACCCTTATCCGAGCACGCAACCTGGCAGGCCGCAGGAAAAGAGGGGGGGACGAGAGAGCGCCCCCATCCTGAACCGTACCAGGCCACATGCCCTCAACATTGGGAGGGTACTTTGGGGTAGCCCCCCAAAACACCTTGTCCCCATGTTGATGGGGACAAGGGTCTCATCCCCACAACCCTTGCCCGGTGGTAGTGGGGGTCTGCGGGCGGGGGGCTTATCGGAATCTGGAAGCCCCCTTTAACAAAGGGACCCTCAGATCCTTGCCCTCCCCCCTGTGTGAAATGGTAAGCACCCTCCCAATATTGAGGGCATGTGGCCTGGTACGGTTCAGGAGGGGGAGCGCTCTCTCGTCCCCCCCTCTTTTCCTGCAGCCTGCCAGGTTGCGTGCTCGGATAAGGGTCTGGTATCGATCTTTGGGGAGACCCCACGCCATTTTTTAAAAAATTTTGGCGCAGGGTTTCCCTTAAAATCCATACCAGACCTGAATGAATAATCAATGAACTTTTATGTGTATTGTCGGACCGGCAATTCATTAATAGCCGCGAGTACTTTTAAATGATTTTTTTTCCTTTGTAATGTCATTTTGCTGCCAGACTGTTCTAAACAGGGGAAACATGCGCCCCTTTACAGGCATACTATAGACACCCCCCAGGTACAAAGGAATATTACACTTTTATTGTTTCACTTTAAGCATTATTAAAATCACTGCTCCTGAAAAAACGGCCATTTTTAAAACTTTTTTTTGCATTGATCCATGTCCCCTGGGGCAGGACCCAGGTCCCCAAACACTTTTTATAACAATAACTTGCATATTAAGCCTTTAAAATTAGCACTTTTGATTTCTCCCATAGACTTTTAAAGGGTGTTCCGCGGCTTCTGAATTTGCCGCGAACACCCCAAATTGTTTGCTTTTCAGCGAACTGTCGGAAAGCCGATGTTCGGGACGAACATGAGTTTGACTCGAACTCGAAGCTCATCCCTAGTGTACTATATGTTGTATTTCAAGGAGACGTCTGATGGCATCGCCTGCATGTCTCCTTGGGACAAAGCCTACCTGGTCCATCTTTATCAGGCATGGGTAAAAGTAGTTGAGGTGGTTGGCCAAGATCTTCGTTAATATTTTCATATCTATATTGATTAGGGAGATCGGCCTGAAGTTAGCCCAAAAAGAAAGGTTTCTGGTTTAGGGATCATTACGATATTAGCGGTCAGCGGGTTTGGTATCGAGGGATGACCTTCCTTAAATTAATTGTACATAGTTTATTCTTCCTTGCTCAAGTCCATATTTTAGGGTGATCATTCATGCCAATTCTTTTGTTTTTTTCGGTAGCTATCGGAAAGGGGCTGTTTACACCAGTTCTTCCCCATGCATGATTCAGCAATCTCACCCACCCACAACTCCTTGGGTTTTGGAGAGATAAAATGTCATCCTGGAAGCCTGCCCCATTTCCTTTTCACTGACAGCACCATTGTATCTCTCTTCTACATCTTGCTGCCTCTACCTCACAGGGACGGAGGCAGTAAGCAAAGGATCCTGCTGGCTCTGAGAGAAAAGCAAGTCATTTTTGAAAAATTGGGTATATGGGGATATGGTAGGGGATTCACCTGGGGTGGACACGTACAGTGTTTTTACGGGGTTTTTTTTCGATTTTAGAGGTGTTTTTCTATTTGGAAGAAAAACCAAAAGCAAAATCAGAACATTGGACCAACTGCGAAACATGTAGATCTACATATATAGATAGAAAATTTCACACTAGATTAGGAAACTAGCAAAATATCTGCCTGTCATCTAAATATAACCTGACAATGTTCTATAACCAAGGAACAAAAAAAATGACACAGAGTTTCAACAGAAGAAATTCTGTAGTTAAATGAACTTAAAGGGGTTGTAAACCCTCAGTTTTTCACCTTAATGCATTCTATGCATTAAGGTGAAAAACCATTTGTGCTGCAGCACCCCCGCCCCCCCCCCCAGACTCCCCCTTTTTCTTACCTGAGCCAGATCGTTCCAGCAGAGGGGTACAAGCACAATAGCTCCAGCCGCTGTCCCCGGTCATTGGTTCTTGGGCCACTGGCTCCTGCTGCTGTCAATCAAATCCAGTGACACGGGAGCGAGTCTTGCTGTCTGTGTCAATGGATGCAGCAGCAGGACTCGGTAGCGCGCCCGCACGAGTGCCCCCATAGAAAGTGGTTCTCCGTGGGGGCACTCAAGTAGAGGAGAAGTCAGGAGCGCCGCGGGAGACCCCAGAAAAGGAGGATCAAGGGCTATCTGTGCAAAGCCCTTGCACACAGATAACATGTTTGTTATTTAAAAAATAAATAAAATCAAAGCTTTACAATCACTTTAATCCTACTTATATATTAGGATGCAGGCTGTCAAGCAGGACACCACAAATTATATATGTAGTAAAACTATTTTTAGCGGCACTTTACTGTAATTTTTGCGGTGCTTTTCGGCCGCTAGCGGGGCTTTTAACCCCCGCTAATGGCCGAAAAAAGGGTTAAAAGCACCCGCAAAGCTTCAACGGCACTGCCTATTGATTTCAATGGGCAGGGGTGCTCTAGGAGTGGTGTATACACTGCTCCTAAAGCGCCTCTAAGATGCTGCTTGCAGGACTTTTTTTAGCGTCCTGCCAGCTCACCGCTCCAGTTTGAAGGCACTCGGGCATTCACACTGGCGTGATAGGAGAGGCACTTAACAAGCGCATTGCATTCGCTATTTTTAGCGCTATAGCGCTTGTAAAGCACCTCAGTGTGAAAAGTAAAAGAAAAGGAAGCCACACTCCAAACAAAGTCATAGCTTAGGATTAATGAGTGGCTTATGCAAGTAATAACACCTGAACTCCACTCCTTGACAGTTTTCACTTGTATTGGGCTCTGTCAGGGAATTTCTATATAAAATTATAAAACTGATGAACTATGAATTTAAAATAACTGAATTAAACTTTTCCAAAAAACATTTAAGACAGGGGACAGAAGTCTGGGCTGGACAGATAATTCATTAACTAAACGAGCCTAGTGCATATAAAACCAGTACTGATTAAACAAAAGCCCATTAAGAAACCTTGGGAAACGGGTTCTCTGCAAACAACTGTATTGACCAAGTCTAAATATTGCTAAGTTTACAGCTATTTAACACTTCAAGGAAGACCCAAGGCTGAGGAATATTACAGCTTCGTACTAGAAACTAAATGAGTGTTGCTAACTAGACATGTTCAATTTGTTTCGGTCGGAATACAAATTCGGACGAATTTTTGGTTATTCGGAGATTCCAGAGTAACCGAATGTCCAAATGAAAAAGTAACGAATAGTAACAATTGTATTTGAAATCCATTAGAATTTGTTTTGTTTATTCATTTTCTAACGAATTCCAACTTTTCAGAAAGATTAAAATTCGGAATGGTTGAAAAACGATCAGCTGATTTTAATTCTGCATGAAGAATAGCTGGTTGTTAAGCAGCGGGCCAGGAAGCCGGCTGCCCGTGTCCTTAACAACTGATGACTCATCATCTGTCAGCGGGCTTCCCCACTGACAGATGAATGTAAAGAAAAGAATGCCGGCAACGCAAAAATGTAAATAAAAAAGGGCACGGGGTCCCCTCTCCAGTCCATACCAGGCGTTTCGGGTCTGATATGGGCTTTAAGGTGAACCTTACGCCAAAATAAAAATTAAAAAACGGCGTGGGGTACCTCACAAAATCCATAATAGACCCTTATCCGAGCATGCAGCCAGCAGGTCAGGAAAGGGGGGGCGAAGTAGCACCCCCCTGAACCATACCAGGCCACATGCCCTCAACATGGGGTGTCGGTGCTTTGGTGGCGGGGGCTATGCCACCCCTGCCCCAAAGCACCTTTTCCCTATGTTGATGGGGACAAGGGCCCGTCTCCACTAACTGTGGCTGGTGGTTGTGGGGGTCTGCGGACAGGGGGCTTATCAGAATTTGTAAGCCCCCTTTAACAAGGCGCCCCCCAGATCCTTCCCTCCCATGTGAATGAGTTGAGGGCATGTGGCCTGGTATGGTTAAGGGGAGGGCGCTTGCTCGTCCCCCCCCCTTTCTTGACCTGCCCAGCTGCATGTTAGAATAAGGGTCTGTTATGGATTTTGGAGGGGACCCCACGCCATTTTTTTTTTTAAATTGGCATGGGGATTCCCTTAAAATCCATATTAGACCCAAGTGGCCTGGTATGGACTGGGGGACCCCACGCTGTTTTTTTAAAGATTTTTGTATTGCCAGCATTCTTTTCTTTACAATCATCTGTCAGTGGGGAAGCCAGCTGAGAGGTGATGAGTCATCGATTGTTAAGGACACGGGTGGCTGGCTTCCTGGCCCGCTGCTTAACAACCAGCTATTCTTCACACAGAATTAGAATTGGTCAATCATTTTTCGACCAAATTTGATCCGAATTCTAATCATTCTGGACCATACCAGGCCACATGCCCTCAAGATGGGGAGGATGCTTTGGGGTCCCCCATGTTGATGAGGACAAGGGCCTCGTCCCCACAACCTTGGCTTGGTGGTTGTGGGGGTCTGCGGGTGGGGGGCTTATCAGAATCTGGAAGCCCCCCTTAACAAGGGGGCCCCCAGATCCCAGCCCCCCCCATGTGAATGGGTATGGGGTACATTGTACCAATTCACCAAAAAAAGTGTCAAAAAGTAAAAACCACTAAAGACAGTTTTTGACAATTCCTTTATTAAAAAAGAAAAAAAAAGTGTCCCGTGATGTCCATCCATCTTCAATCACACCTCCCGATGGACCCCCAAAAAAGTTAAAAAAACCCCCAAAAAACTCCACCCTCATGGGAGGCGCCCTGATGACTGCTGGCTTTTCGCTCTGACAGCTGTTATATAGACAAGGGCGGGGCCACCTGGTGACGTAACCGAGTGACCCCGCCCCTTCTGACATCATGTGCCATCAGAGGGGTGCGAGGTCCAAAAATAAAAACCACAGAGCTTATCAAATACCACCAAAAGAAAGCTCTATTTGTGGGAAAAAAATTATGTCAATTTTGTTTGGGTACAGCGTCGCATGACCGCACAATCCAAGAAAGAATACCCCCTAGATGGGACTTTGAAAGACCACCAACTCAATATGTAAGTACAAAAGTTTATTTGTATAAATATTAAGAATTTAGACAAGTGAACAATTATAAAAAGACGCGTAGCGTCTGAAAGTGCATACAAACAAGCATGGCAAAACACAAAAACCAAATGAAATATACAATGACACTGATACTCTCCGATGGGTGAATACCCTAATACCTGACGCATTTCTGTTTTTTTACACCTTTGTCAGGGGTACAGGATGGAGAATGGTCACTTATATTAACTCATTTGGAGCGATTCATTCCATATCAGGAGTTTGAAAAATCATATGTCAGGATAGGCACAAGGCGCCGTTCAGAGAGTAATCACATAGGGGCGACGCTGTTCATACTTATCACAGTGTTAAAGGAGGCAGGGACCAGTGGCTAGCATTTGCTAACCCAGTAACTCTCCCCGAGCCTCCTGTCTGCCTCCGTCCTTATTGCCCTCTACAAGCATTGACTGTTTTAAGGCCGACATTCAATACTGTCACACACCTGTTATTACACCAATGTGGGAACTGTTTTCTTCAAGCTAATTATGCTCTCTGAACGGTGCCTTGTGCCTATCCTGACATGTGATTTTTCAAGCTCCTGATATGGAATTGCTCCAATTGAGTTAATATAAGTGACCATTCTCCATCCTGTATCCCTGACGAAGGTGTAAAAAAACGGAAACACGTCGGGTATTAGGGTATTCACCCATCTGAGAGTATCAGTGTCATTGTATATTTCATTTGGTTTTTGTGTTTTGCCATGCTTGTTTGTATGCACTTTCAGACACTACACGTCTTTTTATAATTGTTCACTTGTCTTAATATTTATGCAAATAAACTTTTGTACTTACATATTGAGTTGGTGGTCTTTCAAAGTCCCATCTAGGGGGTATTCTTTCTTGGTTTATGTACCAGGGATGGGACCACCACACTCTTTTTCCTGACATGGTGGAAGCCTCTTTCTTTTCCACGACAGCACAATTGTCAGTTAAAGCGGCGCAGTGCTGTATCCCAAAAAATGGCCTGGTCATTAAGGGGGAAAATTCTGCCGGTCCTTAAGTGATAAAAGAATTCATAAAAGTTGAGTGTTGTGGTATATTTAATCTAGTGTCTGAACTAAATTCATATTGCTTATTATGTTAATATTTGCCATAAACAGCTGGTGGCATTGTCTATTAATTCTATTTATAATTTAAACACTGCCCATTTTTATTAATTCATATTTATCAAAGCCCCTCCTTCTGATTTCAATATATTTTCAACATACAGTATATATCACAACCAGATTCTTATACCATGACAACATATAACAGCTCATGCTTAATAACATTTTTCTCTATAATTAGCTCAGTACAAGTGAAACACATCAGTGTGGTGGCCTAACTTGATCTTTCATTAAGCCCCCGTTCACATCGGTGCGATTTGCCATGCGATTTGCCATGTCAAATTGCATGCCAAATCGCAGCCTATTGCCGGCAACTGCACCGCACCAAACGACTTTGCAGCGCTGCACCGATTTCCAAAAGTAGTTCCTGCACTACTTTTGTCGACTTCAGAGGCAATTTCAATAGACATCTGTGCATGAATCCACACAGATTTCTTTCAAATTGCCCCCCCCCCCCCCCAAACTCGCACTTAAATGCAGGTTTGAAATTGTGCGAGTTCAGCTGGACTCGCACGATATCAAACCCACGTTTAGTGCGAACGAGGGCTTAATCTTTAAAGGTGTTGTAGGCAGTTTTCAGTGTAATAAACTAAAGAGATTATACTAAGTGCGCTCACAATCTAATGGATGGTACCAAAATAGATAATTAAATCTAAAGTGAGTATATCAGTTTACCAATAGTAAAGGCAAATATAAAAAATATAGCAAAACACAAATAGATTCAGTGATACAAGAAATACAGTGATCTCATAAAAAATCCATCAAATCAAGTCCATAATAACTGAAATTATTTCAAAATTCATAAGTGGCTGGTGAAAAAATAATAAATAAAATAGTGATAGTGAATTAAGTCCATTCATAAAGTGTTCAGTGAGGGTACACCAATCATCAGGGGCGAGCCAGGCCTCCTCACTTTTTAAATTTACCACACTATTGGAGCTTTTTTGCCCCCTTTGTATTATGGCCTTTTGGATCAGCGAGTGCCTCCCCCGAGACTGACACGCTGGAAACGCCCCCGGCCAGAACGAGGACTGAGACGCCACCATCCATCTGTCCCTGCAGAGGGATATATCTGCAAGCCTTTAAGACCTTGCTATTTAGGAGGTCCACCATGTCCGGTAAGTATCCATCCTTATTGCCCCCTCAAGTCACCGGTTGCTGGGATCCCTCCTCATATCTTCCTTCACCTTCTTTCTTATCTACATGGGCTGTGTCCAAACGGACTGTGGATATGTGATTCTCCCCCGATGATTGGTGTACCCTCACTGAACACTTTATGAATGGACTTAATTCACTATCACTATTTTATTTATTATTTTTTCACCAGCCACTCATGAATTTTGAAATAATTTCAGCTATTATGGACTTGATTTGATGGAATTTTTTATGAGATCACTGTATTTTTTGTATCACTGAATTTATTTGTGTTTTGCTATATTTTTTATATTTGCCTTTACTATTGGTAAACTGATATACTCACTTTAGATTGGTTTAATTATCTATTTTGGTACCATCCATTAGATTGTGAGCGCACTTAGTATAATTGTCCTAAAACTGACCATACTCTGTCCAATCCCCTTTTTCAGGAGACCATACACAATACAGTCTGTGCAATCTCCTACAGATCTGCCAACTACTATGTGGTTCAAGAGCCTGCCAGTGCGATTGACGGGGCCAGGTCTGTTTGCGCCCCCAAACCCCCCCCCCCCCACACACAATTTTGACCACCAGCCACCACTGATTATAAAACATGTCGCATAAAAGTGCCAAGACAGTAGACACACTCCCAAAATAACCTCTTTTTAGAAAGCAGACACCCCAAGGAGATCTCCTGTTTTGCTACAATTTGAAAAACAATTCCACAATCATTGGTGGTAAGTGGCACTTTAACTCCCCTCTCCTTAAAAATCGATCCCACAATAATCCCTCTCCCTGAATTACAACCCTTCCTCTGCTGCTACCTTTCTCCTCCTATCCTTTCTTTCATCTTTCAGTCAGGTTGTAATCCCCGTATTTAGGGTATAACATGTAACATGTTATTAAAGAGCACCTGCCCACAACCCCTGATTCCCCCAACCCCCCTCCCATCCTCCTTGAAAGCGGGTTATCCTCTGCCCTTTAAAAAAGGTGAAGTTATCCTTTAACCCACTGCCAATCCTCTGCCACACCTGGGGTGGTCTGTATATATAAATGAAGTGCAGGATTAGAGATAAGCTAACATATAAATAGCTTAAGAAAGGGAGTGGGAGAACAAATAAAGATAACATTCTAAATCTGATTTTTCTTGTTATTTGGTCTTGGGTTGTGAAAAGTATCTGACTTAATTTCTGTTGGGAAAAATATATTTACTGGTGTATATGGAGCCTTTAACTCACATGAAGAAATAACCTGGATGAAATCTTTTTCTTTTACAAGGTGCGTGATATATTTTCATTCTCTATTACTCAAACACTTTCCAAGACATACACTTGAAACCAATTTTTGCTTCCATAAGAATTGATAGGACAGTCATAATCTGATTCCGAATCTTGAAAATTCTCAGAAAATATAAATGGATCAAAACACATGGCAAGAATGTTATCTTTTTAAACTAATGTTTAGCTATGTTATTTATACATTATTCGGTGTATATTTTTTAAACTATATTTTTAAAATATTAAAAGTATTATAACATTAATCATTTATTTATATATTGTGAATAACTTAAAAGCATGTCTGCCTGAGAAAAATTGAGGTTGATTTAGTAAAGGCATAGAGGTTGTCTCCTTAGTAAAGTGAATATTCTTTTTGCAAACTTTACATTAGTAATTAAGGTAAAATGTTGTTCTTTTTGAATGTGCAGACATGTGCTAGCAAAAATGAAATTTTTATATATCTCAAGCATGGTTTGTTTTTCAAATGGAACACAGTTTTGATTAATTGATTGATCAACTTAATATTAGCAATGTGAACATTCACTTTAATTTAACAGCGTCACCTTTAGTATAACAATCCCATAGGGTGTTGTTTGCCTGACATCTGAATTTTCGATTCTTCTGGAAAATTCAAAGCTTAATAAAATTTGCCATATTTAACCACTTGCCTACAGGGCACTTACACCCCATTCCTGCCCATGCCATTTTTCAGCTTTCAGCGCTGTCGCACTTTGAATGACAATTGCGCAGTCATGTTACACTGTATCCAAATTACATTTTTATCATTTTCTTCACACAAATAGAGCTTTCTTTTGGTGGTATTTAATCACTGCTGGCTTTTTTATTTTTTACAGAAAAAAAAAAAAAAAAAGAAAAAATATTTTGAAAAAAAATTGTTTTACTTAGTTTCTGTCAGTAAATTTTGTAACTAAGTAATTTTTCTCCTTCACTGATGTGTGCTGATGAGGCGGCACTGATGGGCACTGATAGGCTGAACTGATGGGCATTGATGAGGTGGCACTTATGGGCATTGATGAGGTGGCACTTATGGGCACTGATTAGGTGGCACTGATGAGGAGGCACTAATATGCCACACCTATGGGCACTGATAGGTGGCACTGATATGTGGCACTGATGAGCACCAATAGACGGCACTGATGGGTACTGTTAGGTGGCACTGGGCACTGTTAGGTGGTACTGATGGGCACTGTTAGGTGGCACTGATGGGCACTGATAGGTGGCACT
Source organism: Aquarana catesbeiana (assembly GCF_042186555.1). Lineage (NCBI taxonomy): Eukaryota > Metazoa > Chordata > Amphibia > Anura > Ranidae > Aquarana > Aquarana catesbeiana. Next base: position 113,109,281 of record NC_133334.1, read on the forward strand.
GGTGGGCACTGATAGGCGGCATGGATAGGCAGTACTGATGGGCACTGATGGGCAACACTGATGGGTGACACTGATGGGCATTGATGGACAGCAGTGATGGGCATTAATGGGCAGCACTGATAGGTGCCACTGATAGCCAGCACTGACTGGTATCACTAATGGGCACTGATTGGTGGCACTTGTGGGCAGTGGTGGGCACTGATTGCTGACACTGGTGGGCAATGGTGGGCACTGATTGGTGACACTGTTGGCACTATAATGTTTTGTTGCCCCCTGCGAGGGGATGCCGCTGATCGGCTCTCCTCGCCACACGCTCTGCGAGGAGCGCTGATTACCGGCATCTCCATGTTTACATGCGACCGGCTGTGATTGGACACAACGGATCACATGGTTAAAGAGCCGCGGACATGGCTCTTTACAGAGATCAGGGCCGCGCTGTGTCCTAGCAACACGGCGCGGCCGCAATCGCATCGCTGCATGCCCCCGCGGGCACGCGAGAGTGGCCGATCTGGGACGCCATCATATTACGTCATCCCAGAATGAGAGCCGCCCCGCCGTCATTTGACTGTGGGCAGGCGGCAACTGGTTAAAGGTCCAGTTTCCCAAAACAGATCTCTCTGTGTTTAGTAGATGTCAGAGTGTTAAACCACCTGACAATTTATTATTTGTCAATGACTCTGTTGGAAGGTCCTTGTACTTGAGTTCCTGGGTCTGTACAACACCTGTGTTTGATGTGAGATTCCAAGGCTGTGGCATGTCTACAATGGCTTTAATCTTATCCGGGTCAGCTTTTAAGCTTTGTATAGACAGGATATGTCCATGGAAATGGACTTCTTCCACCTTGAACTGCAATTTCTTTACACTAAGCCTCAGCTTCACCTGCCTACAATGATCCAGTAGTGCTATTAACTTTTCATCATGGTCATGCTCAGCCTCCTCATCTGTATTACCGCTGCCAACTATAAGAATGTCATCAGCTATTGGCTCAATTCCATGAAAACCACCTAATAGTTCATGCTGCTTTCGCTGGTATACCTCAGGTGCTACAGAGACTCCAAATGGTAGTTTGAGCAATCTCTTTCTGCCCCAAGGAGTCCAGAATGTGGTCTTGTAGTTACTCTTTTCATCCAGTTTGCACTGTAAAAAGGCATCTCTAGCATCAACAAGTGTGAAGACACGTGCTTTAGGTAATTTGTGCAAAATATCATCGAGTGTTGGCATTAAGTGGTGTGACTGAGCGCCATATTCAGAAACTTGGGATCAATGCATATTGTGATCCTCTCAGGATTTCTGATAACAACCATGTTACTGATCCAAGCTGTAGGCTCTGATACTGAAGTTAGATATCCTTCAGCTTCATATTTATCTAGTTGAGCTTTAACCTGTGGCTTAATGCCAATAGGCACATTGCATGGGGCACATTGTACAGGTTGAATGGTAGGATCAAGTTCAAAACGAAGCTCTCCTGGAGCAAAGACTATCGGGCCATCTAACACATTACTGTAGGTGTGAAGAATTTGCTGTTTTGTCAGTGGTCTAGTCAAATTTCGCAGGCTGATTATCAACATTATGTAGCTCAGCAGGAATGGTGAACTGCAATAGTCCGAGGCGCTTACATGTTGAACCCGATAATAGCGGTTTCTGATCGGTGTCAACAATCTCAAAGTTCAGTTTGTGTATACAATCACGTATGCTGCATTCTGTTTGGAATAGCCCCAATGATTCTATTAGTTACCCTGAATACAACTTTAGTTTGGGTCTACTAAGCTGAAGGGGTGCTCTGGGTGCCAGTTTAATTTTGTCCTTTATACTCATGACATCACACTTTGCACTCGAGTCCAGCTGGCAGGGTTGGATTATATTGTTTAGTCTGAGGTTTACAAAGCATTTTTTGCCCTTTGTATTTACAGCACCAATGCATTCTGAGGAGTAAACCATATCAGTGCTAAGCAGATGTGCGTCCTCCGGATCTGACATTTGCTCAATTGTGTGCAGCTTCCTTGCTTCCATTTTACTGGAGAGACACACTCTTGCAAAGCGATTTGGTTTACCACATGCAGTACAGATTTTCCCATATGCAGGACACTTTTCTTTCTCTCGTACATGCACATTGCCACAATACTTGCATAATGCAGGCTACCTCCAAGGTGAGTTGTGTAGGTGACCCTTGTGCTGAAACTTATGCTGGTGGTTTTTGAAGCTTTGCTGCTGTTTAACAGCTGCATTGATATTGTCAATCAGTTTATTCTGCTCCAAAGCTTTCATATGTTTGTAAGTAGGTTCTGCAGTGCAACATATCTCAATAGCTATTTGTAGATCTAAATCATGTTTCCTCAATAGGTGGCGGCGTGTGCTTTCACTGGTGATACCCAAAACTATTTTATCACAAATAAGTTCATCTCTCAGAGAGCCATACTCACAGCTTGCAGCTTTTTCTCTTAGCCGTGTGACAAACCTGTCTATTTATTCACAGTCTTCTTGCTTATAGCAGTCAAATATATATCTTTCATATATGACATTTTTAGAGGGCCTGAAGAAAGCTTCTAATGCATCCAGAATGGTTTTGGTGTCACCCTTTTGCTCCTCTGTGAGGTTCAGATTATGCTTGTAAACATGAAGGCACATAACAGCACATTCAACACTCTCCTCTTTTGAATTGGCTATTACTGAAGAGGTTACAAAACTTTTCTCAGATGCCCACTTAACCAATTGTCCCCTGGATCCTGTTCCCTCACAACTACTATGGTCACCCTCTTCTTCTATCCTATGCTCCCTCACTCACATCTTCAATCTCTCCCTCTCTAGTTGCACCTTCCCCTCCCCTCTAAAACATACACAAATCACTCCCATACTTAAAAAGCCCTCACTGGACCCCACCAACCTGAACAACTTAAGACCCATCTCATTGCTCCCATTCACCCCTAAACTTCTAGAACGCTTAGTCTACAACCGTCTTAGCACCTACCTCAGTGAAAATAACCTTCTTGACCCTTTACAGTCTGGCTTTCGCTCACAGCACTCCACAGAAACTGCCATACTAAAACTCACTAACAATTTACTAACTGCTAAAACCAACAGCCAGTACTCCATACTCCTACTACTTGACCTCTCTGCGGCCTTTGATACTGTTGACCACCCGCTCCTTCTCAATAAACTACATTACCTTGGCCTCCGAGATTCTGCTCTATCCTGGTTCTCTGCCTATTTATCACAGCGCTCCTTCAGTGTCACCTACAATTCTGTCTCCTCCTCTCCATTGCCCCTTTCTGTGGGGGTTCCCCAAGGCTCTGTTCTTGGACCCCTTCTCTTTTCTATGTACACCTCCACCCTTGGTCACTTGATAACCGCCCACGGCTTCCAATACCACTTATACGCTGATGACACCCAAATCTATCTGTCTACTCCTCACCTCACTCCTTCAGTCTCCTCTCGCATTACTAACTTACTAACTGACATATCAGCATGGATGTCGCACCACCTCCTTAAACTAAATCTCTCTAAAACTGAGCTATTAATATCCCCCCCCCCCCCCCGCCCGTGCCCCCCTCCACGACTTTTCCATCAAAATCAACAATACAACCATCAGTCCCTCCCCTCATGCCAGGGTACTAGGTGTAATCCTAGACTCTGACTTGTCATTTCAGCCTCAAATCCAATTGTTGTCAAAAGTTTGTAGAATTCACCTCCGTAACGTCTCTAAAATTCGCACCTTTTTAACAAATGAAACCACCAAGTTCCTCATTCACTCCCTTGTTATCTCTCGCCTTGACTATTGCAACTCCCTTCTCATTGGCCTGCCTCTCCATAGGCTATCCCCTCTTCAGTCTATCATGAATGCTGCTGCTAGACTTATCCACCTTACCAACTGCTCAGTGTCTGCCAACCCTCTCCTCCAATCCCTACACTGGCTCCCAATCACCCAGCGAATTAAATTCAAAATACTAACCACAACATACAAAGCCATTCACAACTCTGCCCCAAGCTACATCACTAATCTTGTCTCCAAATATCACCCAAATCGTCCTCTCTGCTCTTCTCAAAACCTCCTACTCTCAAGCTCTCTAGTCTCCTCCTCTCCTGCTCGTCTCCAGGATTTCTCCAGAGCCTCTCCCATCTTCTGGAACTCGCTACCTCCACCTGTCCGGCTATCCCCTACTCTTGCTACCTTCAGGCGGTCCCTGAAAACGTATCTCTTCAGGAAAGCCTATAACATCTCTAACTAATCTTTTACCACTTACATCAGCTCATTCCCCACAGTTACAATCTTTTGTACCACCTGCCCCACCCTATTAGATTGTAAGCTCTTCTGAGCAGGGCAATCTTAATCCTCTTGTATTTTATTGTATTATAACTGTATTGTCTCCCTTTTATATTGTAAAATGCTGCGTAAACTGTTGGCGCTATATAAATCCTGTATAATAATAATAATAATGATGAAGGCATCCACCCTTCTCAGTGTGGCTGCTTGCACTGCTGCAGGCTTCTCATTTAACCCTGTGGCTAGGGACTAGTCCTCAAACTCAGCCCTGAAATTGTCCCAGTTACTGCTGACATCTCCACTCACCCTCATTGCCTCAGGCCAGTGCTGGGACAAGGCCATTTGGTGCCCAGGGCGAAGATGGCAAACTGCGCCCCCCCCCCATTTTTAATAAAGAATCAATGTCGTTGCAGGGTATTGCAGGGTATTGCACGGTATTGCGGGGTATTGCAGAGTATTGCAAAGTATTGCGGGGTATTGCAGAGTATTGCGTTGTATTGCAGGCTATTGCGGGGTATTGCAGGGTATTGCAGAGTATTGCACAGTATTGTGGGGTATTGCAGAGTATTGCACAGTGTTGCGGGGTATTGCAGAGTATTGTACAGTATTGTGGGGTATTACAGAGTATTGCACAGTGTTGCGGGGTATTGCAGAGTATTGCGGGGTATTGCAGAGTATTTCAGGGTATTGCACAGTATTGCACAGTATTGTGGGGTATTGCAGAGTATTGCACAGTGTTGTGGGGTATTGCAAAGTATTGCACAGTGTTATGGGGTATTGCAGAGTATTGCAGAGTATTGCGGGGTATTGCAGAGTATTTTGGGGTATTGCACAGTATTGTGGGGTATTGCAGAGTACTGCACAGTGTTGCGGGGTATTGCAGAGTATTGCGGGGTATTGCAGAGTATTGTGGGGTATTGCAGAGTATTGCACAGTGTTGTGGGGTATTGCAGAGTATTGCACAGTGTTGTGGGGTATTGCAAAGTATTGCACAGTGTTATGGGGTATTGCAGAGTATTGCGGGGTATTGCAGAGTATTTTGGGGTATTGCACAGTATTGTGGGGTATTGCAGAGTACTGCACAGTGTTGCGGGGTATTGCAGAGTATTTTGGGGTATTGCACAGTATTGCAGGGTATTGCAGAGTACTGCACAGTGTTGCGGGGTATTGCAGAGTATTGCGGGGTATTGCAGAGTATTGTGGGGTATTGCAGAGTATTGCACAGTGTTGTGGGGTATTGCAGAGTATTGCAGAGTATTGCGGGGTATTGCACAGTATTCTGGGGCATTGCAGAGTATTGTGGGGCATTGCAGAGCATTAGGGATGGCTGAGCATGGATGGATGGATGGCTGGATGTCACTGAGCAGCGCTGTGGGCACTACACATCCAGCCCACAGAGCTGCGAGAGGGGAATTCTGGGAGGACGTCATAGTACGTCCTCCCAGAGTTAAGCAACCGCCCCGTAGCTGTCATTCGGCTATGGGCGGTTGTTAAGTGGTTAAACAGCAGTGGTGGTCACTGGTCATTAACCTCGCCTCAGCCTCCCCCCCTCCCCCAATCCAGCCATTTATTAATCTGTTTTTTAGTGTTTACTTACACAAGTTCAGACTCAGAAGTTCTGAGTCTGAACTTGTGTAAGTAAACACTAAAAAACAGATTAATAAATGGCTGGATTGGGGAGGGGAGGAGGCTGAGGGGAGGTTAATGACCAGTGACCACCACTGCTGAAGATCTGAGTCAGAACACTGGCACACTCTGGCACTGCAATCTTCTACCTTCGCTTCCTTCCAGATTGAATCCAGCAGCAGCTACTAGAGCCAGCCAGGCAGGCAAGCAGCAGCTCCTCAGCTCCTCAGCTCAGCTCGGCTCGGCTCCTTGAGGTAACAGCGCGCCGACACAGCTCCCGCCTCCCTGCCCTCCTCTGCGTCCTCCCACCTCGCCTCCGGCCGTGAGTGACGTCACGGCGCTGGCAGGGACTACGGGACTCCTCCGTAGGGGAGTAAACTGTAACAGTATAGTTGTGTGCTGAGGGAAGGGAGGATGCAGGAGCGCACAAAGGCAATTTGTACAGTGCCGCTGGGCGCTGTAAATGCACTGTAGACAGTAGTAGTATTATTGTACACACTGGCGGGCGGCGGCCGTGGCAGAACTTCACTTGCAGGCTGCGCCCCCCCCCCATAGCAAATGGTACCGCCCAGGGCACGTGCCTCTTCCGCCCCTGCCTTGTACCGGCCCTGCCTCAGACAGTGGAAAGAGAGTCCCGGAGCTAAGTGCAGGGACGGGATGACAATGATGGATGGCACAGTTGCCGTCTTAAGAGAGGTTTCCCCTTTTAGAGAAGGGGAGGGGCTGAGAGTTCAGTGAAGGGAAGAGAACAGGCGGGGGGGAAGTGATGTCATTCGAAGAGCGGTGGAGGAGAAGATTGATCACAGCACCTCACCACTCTTCAATCCTGCTATATTATCCACTTTACTGCCAATATTAATCAGGATGGCGGCGATGGAGGGTTTCTTAGAACAACTGAGAGCGGCGGTGGCCACTCACGGCGCAGACTGGCTGCAGCAGCAGCTTTCTGACATAGCTGAGGACAGAGCAGCGGTGAGCGGGGGGGGCCGCCCACACCTCGTGCACGGCGGTCCCGGCCGCCTGAGAGGTACAGTCCTGCATCAGGCCAAGGAGAGTCTCGGGTAAGAGGGAGGCCAGAGGACACCAATGATCCCCAGAACAGCAGCAGCAGTCGGCCCCCTGTGACCAGTGCAGGGGAGGCAAGGGGGACCAGTCGCAGAGGCAGAGGGTCTAGTGGAAGAATGCCAAGCAGACCACGCGGCTCTTCCCCCCCAGCGTGTCGCAGGTGCATGGCACTGAGGGATGGAACAGCAGGGACAGAGAGGAGGCATGACACCAGGGAGAAGGGATCAGCATGCCATGAGACAGCACAGGCAGCAGGGTCAGCCAGCAACACACGGCAGCACATGAGAGGGTCAGCGAGGAATGCTGGGTCGGGCACAAGTGCAGGAAGCAGCCAGGTTATACGTACCCCACAAAATAGCAGATGCAGGAGTTCATCTAGGGGGGCATCTAACGGGTCTGGCGGTAATTCTGAGAGAGGTCGGTCACAGCCCCGCAGACCCTCGGCACCCAGAGCAGCCGCGTCTGGGGTGCAGCAGGCGGTCGTCAGGAATTAACCCAGTGATGATCGATCGGAGGGAGAATTGTCCGGGACGGATGGAGGAGAAGACCAACGACATCCAGCGGCGGTGGTTCCAGGAGTGGCGGCTGTTGGGCCCAGTCCAGGGCAGCCCGGTGAGTGCGATTCTTTGAATTCTATCACATCCTTTTTGCATACATTATTAGGGCAAGGTAAACAGGGGGGACTGACAGGTACAGGGCGGTCAACAGGGTCTGGGGTGTCTGGGCCTACCATAGCCACGCCGACAGTGGGGGGACCCGGGCCTGGGAACGATGGATTGCGGGAACTGTTAGTTGGGCTAAAGGAGCTTGTAGCACGGGTTGAGGCAGGGACAAGAAGTAGTCCCGCGAGTGCAAGGACGGCACCTACCCTCCCGCAGACAGGAGGGGATACACAGGTCACAGGCGTTACTCCGGTGGTGCCTGCGGTGGATACCAACCCGACAGCGGTGGCCACGACTTCGGGGGATCAGGGGAAGACAGGCGAGAAAAGGCCGGATTCAGTTAGGTTGGCAGATGCGGCGAGGAGCGAAGTTTACGTGTGTTTTGAGGGCCCTTTGGGTGCTCATTTCAAGACGGAGATTAAAGAAAAGATATGGAAGGGCGAATACGTAGAAATATTCACGTTATTGCCGTTGGAGAAATTCAACCTGGACAGGTTGAAACCAGTTGAGGGCAAGAAGGAGGATGAGGAAAAGCGTAGATACCGCTTAATTCCGCGTACATTTGCTAATTGGCTGCAGGCGTTTGCCATTTTAGCAAGTGTGGTAGGTGAAAAGGCACCGGAGAACTGCTCAGCTTTATTTGTTTATTTAGAAGCCATTAGCGAGGCCCACAGGACGTATGGTGGCATGGCTTGGTTACGTTACGATGAGCAATTTCGTCAAAGAATGGCGGTGAGACCGACTCTGCGCTGGGACCATAAGGACATAAGCCTATGGATGAGGTTGATGAGGGCAGCGAGGGCCCCGAATCAGTTTTTTCAGGCAGGGGTCGGAGGTTCCGCAACTCCAGGACAGCCGGACGAAAAAAGATGGGGTTACTGCTGGCAGTTTAATGAGGGCAGCTGCAAATTTGGATCCAACTGTCGCTTCAAACATCAGTGCTCTGGCTGCGGGAGATCTCATGCACTGTCCAAATGTTTCAAAAAAGGAAAAGGTCGTGGCGGAGACGCTTCGTGTAAGAGGGAAGACTCCGGTGCGGGTGGAAAGGATGCGTCCTTTCCTCAGTAGATACCCCGATCGGGCAGCGGCTGCTCTATTAGAAGCTGGCTTTACGAGCGGTTTTCGGATTCCATGTTCTTTGGCAACAACACCGCCAGAGGCTCAGAATCTGAAGTCGGCAATGCAACATCCAGCGGTAGTTTCCGAAAAATTAGGGAAGGAGGTATCGTTGGGACGCATGGCAGGCCCTTTAAAAGAATTGCCGCTGCCGGATTTAGTTGTCTCCCCTTTGGGAGTTGTTCCCAAAAAAGAGCCTAACAAGTTTAGGCTCATACACCACCTCTCTTTTCCAAAAGGGGGGTCGGTCAATGATGCCATTACACCTGAGGAGTGTGCGGTGACGTACACATCTTTTGACGCGGCCGTGTCATGGGTGCGGAGGTATGGGCAGGGTTCCTTAATGGCAAAGTCTGATATTGAATCGGCTTTCCGGTTATTGCCGGTGCACCCGGACAGTTTTCGGTTACTAGGATGTAACTGGGAAGGGGCTTACTATGTGGATAGGTGCCTGCCCATGGGATGCTCTATATCTTGCGCCCTTTTTGAGATGTTCAGCTCATTCCTGGAATGGGTAGTTAGGGATGTCGCAGGGATCAACTCAGCCATTATTTGGACGATTTCTTATGTGTTGGCCCAGCGGGCTCTAATATTTGTGCGGTGCTGTTGGGGACGCTGCAACACCTGGCGGACCGATTTGGGGTTACATTAGCCTCTGAGAAAACGGAAGGTCCAACAGTGACTATAATGTTTCTGGGCATTGAGATAGACTCAATGAGGATGGAGTGCAGGCTTCCGAAGGACAAACTGGTGAAGTTACAAGAGGAAGTGCGTGGGACTATAGGGGTCAGGAAACTACAGCTACGACAACTTCAATCTTTACTGGGAAAATTGAACTTTGCTTGCCGAATCATTCCGATGGGCAGAGTTTTTTGCAGGCGGCTGGCAGCTGCTACAGCAGGGATTAGGGTGCCAACACATTTTGCCAGTCTTACTCGTGAACATAGAGAAGATTTACGTGTATGGCAGGTTTTCTTAGAGTCCTTTAATGGAAGGGCTCTTTGGATGTCAGGTCCCATCAGCAATTGGGATCTAGAACTATTCACTGATGCGGCCGGCTCCACGGGATTTGGGGCTTTTTTCTAAGGTCAGTGGTGTGCGGCCAGATGGCCGTCGGCATGGCAGGAGGCAGGGTTCTTGAAGAACCTGTTGCTATTGGAAGTGTTCCCAATTGTTGTGGCCATGGAACTGTGGGGGGACTCGTTCAAAAATTTAAAAGTACGCTTTAATTGTGACAATTTGGGGGTGGTCCAAGTGGATAACCGGCTTACTGCAACATCGGTTCCGGTGGTCAGGTTGTTAAGACATTTGGTGCTTCGCTGTTTACAAGTGAACGCATTCATTTATGCTGTACACTTACCGGGGGTCGATAACACTTTGGCTGACGCTTTGTCTCCTTTTCAGTGGGACAGGTTCTGGACGTTGGCGCCTCAGATGATCCGGCAGTTGGACATGTTGTCCTGTATTTCATTATTAGGGGTTTCGAAAAGGGTATCTCGGCAGCTGCCATAGACCGCGAGTTGGCAGGTTTGGCCTTTCTTTTTAAATGGCAAGGGTTCCGGGATTATACAAAGGAATTTTGGGTAAGACAGGCTGTTAAAGGGTATAGGAAGACACACAAAACTAGGAATGGGAGGAGACCGGTGTCGTTTGATATGTTGAGAGGGTTGCTTGGTAGTTTGGAAACGGTATGTATATCCGTTTAAGAACGCATGTTATTTCGGGCAGCTTTTGCTTTGGCATTTTTTGGGGCACTGCGCATCAGTGAGTTAGTCAGCCCCTCTAAGACAATACAAGGGGGCCTCATGGTGGGAGATGTAGAGTTGTTGCACGAGTCTATTAGAGTGTGGATCAGAAGGTCTAAGACTGATCAGACTGGAAAAGGCAGGTACTTGGATGTTGGCAGGATTGACGAGGTAAGTATCTGCCCTGTTAATGCAGTGAAATCCTTTTTGGGGGTTAGATCGGAGTTTGAGGGGCCTTTCTTAATACATGAGGATGGTGGTTTTTTATCAAAATTTCAGTTTATAGCGTTTTTTAAAAAATGCGCGGTCAGGGTGGGGTGCGACCCGCGTCAATTTTCTTCTCATTCCTTTAGAATTGGGGCGGCCACTGAGGCTGCTAGGGCAGGTTTGAGCCAGGACATCATTAGACGTATTGGAAGGTGGGATTTGGATAGATTTAAATTGTACGTCCGCCCACAATTGTTGCAATTATAGTTGGTTAAGTTTACAGGGTGTTGGTTGATGCTGTATGTTTACTGGAGTTTGTATTATTTTTCTTGATTGCAGGTAATAATGTTGGCCTGGTATGGATACTCGGCCATTCGTATGTTTTTTGGGGGGCCAAGAGAGCCGACGTTCGGCCGAACGGCAGGCAGTTAAGGATCCCCAGGCAAGAAGCACTCATCAGGTGGATCAGGGTACCGGGTATGAGATAGAACAGGGTGTTGGGGGAAATACACAGATTTTGCAAACTAGATAGGGCTCCTGATGTTTTGCTATTGCACGTAGGTGGGAATGACATGGGAGCAAGATCCATGAGGGACCTTATTCGGGATATCAAATGTGATTTTTTGCGTTTGAGAGCGCATACCCTAGGATGGTTTTAGTTTGGTCAGACATGGTGGGTATGTTGTCATGGCGGTGGGCATGGTCAGCAAAGAAGGTGGACAGGACAAGGATAAAGGTTAACAAGGAAGTGAGCAGATTCTTTGTCAAGAATGGGGGTTTGGCCATCCGCCATAGGGAGCTGGAAGTAGATACCTGGAGGTATCTACGCAGTGACGGGGTACATTTGAATGAGGTGGGGACTGATCTATGGTCTCTAGGTTTGTAAGAGGGGATTCAGAGAGGCTTGAGGGTGTGGAGGTGCGCGCAAGGGTAAGGGGTTACCCCTTTCGTGCTGTGGCAGTTTTTTGGTTTCCTTGAATAGGATATGTCATGTTACATGTATTAAACATGTTTGTACCCATCCAGGGGATGGGGGTTGCGTTATGGTACCCATCCAATGGATGGGGGGTTTTGCTGGTACCCATCCATGAAGGATGGGGATGGAGGTTGTGTACTTTCAGGCTATGAAGGCCTTGGAGGAGTTAAAAGGTTTAGGTCACTGGAAGTTAGGGTACTGCCGAGTCAGGGGTTGCCGACTGGTAGGTTCAAAAGTAAAAGAATTGTTTACAGTGACCATGGTGATAGTTGTTTACTGATAGTTACCCCAATAAAGTTATTATTATTAAAAGTTTACGGTTATTTATGTTATATTTATGTTAATTTATATTTTAAATAAATATAAGGCCATCAGGCCATTTACTCCAAAACCTAGTTTGAGTCGTTTATGATGTTTTTGGAGGGAGGGTAATGTGGGGTAATGGAGTGAGTTTTAGGAGACTGGGCTTAAGTCCTACAGTGTCAAGAGAGTCCCGGAGCTAAGTGCAACGATGGGCGCAGGGATGGCATGACAATGATGGATGGCACAGTTGCCGTCTTAAGAGAGGTTTCCCCTTTTAGAGAAGGGGAGGGGCTGAGAGTTCAGTGAAGGGAAGAGAACAGGCGGGGGGAAGTGACGTCATTCGAAGAGCGGTGGGGGAGAAGATTCCCACCCACCCGCCCTGGGTTTGGCAGTTTTTTGGTTTCCTTGAATAGGATATGTCAAGTTACATGTATTAAACATGTTTGTACCCATCCAGGGGATGGGGGTTGCGTTATGGTACCCATCCATCGGATGGGGGGTTTTGCTGGTACCCATCCATGAAGGATGGGGATGGAGGTTGTGTACTTTCAGGCTATGAAGGCCTTGGAGGAGTTAAAAGGTTTAGGTCACTGGAAGTTAGGGTACTGCCGAGTCAGGGGTTGCCGACTGGTAGGTTCAAAAGTAAAAGAATTGTTTACAGTGACCATGGTGATAGTTGTTTACTGATAGTTACCCCAATAAAGTTATTATTATTAAAAGTTTACGGTTATTTATGTTATATTTATGTTAATTTATATTTTAAATAAATATAAGGCCATCAGGCCATTTACTCCAAAAACTAGTTTGAGTCGTTTATGATGTTTTTGGAGGGAGAGTAATGTGGGGTAATGGAGTGAGTTTTAGGAGACTGGGCTTAAGTCCTACAGTGTCATGCTGTTAGCTGCCATGATGCAGTTTTCCTTGCTGAAAATACTCAGCTTCCAGGACACAACTGCAATTGTTAGGAGGCACAATCTGTTCTAAGAACTCTCACATCAAGGCTAGCAGGCTGTCAGCATCAAATGTATAGAAAGAGCATAGATTCACATACTTCTGACACCATGTTTTATGTGATATAATTAAAGAGACAGCACAAGCCATTACTGTACAGAAGCCATGTTCACTGAATGACACTGAATGACCCAGCAAGAACAACTTACTTTGAACATTATGATAGGTTTCCACTCTCCGTGCTGTATTTTTTACTTCTTGGAGAATGCTACAGAAAATACTGGTATGTGCAAAGATGGTCAGGAACACCCAAAAATACTTATGTGGGCAGGAACAGAATGGAAAATTATAGTAGGGCGGTCTCATTGTTCTAGTATCCAAAACATAAGAAGTTAGGGGTTAATTCAACCCACCCAGTAGGGAAAAATTATTTTTGGGTGGAATGAAACTTTAACTTATTACCAAAGTTACATTCATTTAAAAAATGTAAAACGATAAATTAATACATTTATCAGTGATTCATTCCCAGTACAGACTCATTCTTGCTTTTTTTTTTTGCCTCACACTTTTAACATGTTTGACGTACTGCAAATAAGGGACTTTAGCTCACATGACAATAGCTACAAAATAATGTAACAATCAAGAATGGTGACGGCAGTAGTGGCAGATGTCCTCTGAAGATAGAGGCACACAACCTGACCTTATCGCTTTTCTCTTACCTTTTTTTTTTCTCTTAAGAATATGCTCTCTAGCCACTTGTGCCCCTTGTGTGGGGCATAAAAGCTGCTCTTTGAGACTTTCAGTAGCTGTGCAACATAGTTCAGCTGCGATTAAGGAAGCACTCCGCTTGTACTGCAAAACTGGGATATATGGCAGGGTTGAGCTTCCGGCAGGCTTGTAGCAGGAACTCACAGCAGGTCGCAGGACTATAATCGCAGATAGCAGGGCAGGCACTCGGATGAGCCGGGAAACCAGGGTCAGCAGGCAGGAGCGTGGTCCCAGGAAAGTCAGGGTCATCAACATGCGGGCAGCGAGGTACAGAATCAGGAACAGAGCCAAAGTCAAGAACCAGCCGGGTCAGGAGGAAGAGCAAGATAACAGAATCCGAGATCAGCTCAGGAGTAAGCCAGGTCAGCAACCAGGGAAACACATCAGAAGTACACAGGACTCAGGGAACAGCTCAGCATTAAAGAACAGACAGAGTCCTCCCTAAATAGTCTGTCTGGCGGCAAGATACCTTATGCGTGCGCCCGTTCACATACGTGCATTCCCATGCGCCTTTCTGAGAAGATTTGTGCGCGCATGTGCATATCTATTAGCCAAACATCTTACAGGAATTCCCTAACATTGCCCCCCCATTAGCAGCATCTTCTGAATGCCCACTAAGGAACGCTTCTCACGATGAAGATGGAGGTAAGCTTGAACTAACCGTGGAGCATGAACATTAGAAGAAGGTTCCCATGAATTATCCTCAGGGTCGTAGCCCTTCCATTTAATGAGGAACTGAATTTGGCCCCTTCTCTTCCTGCACTCCAGGATGACTTCTACCTCAAATTCTTAATTTCCTTCAACAAGCAGTGGAGCAGGAGTCTCAGGTTCCCAATCAGGAAGTGGATTAACAACAGATCATTTTAGAAGAGACACATGAAACACTGGATGAATCTTCAAACTCTCAGGCAAAATTAACTCAAAAGCTACTGCATTAATCCTCCTCTTTACAGGGAACGGGCCAATGTATCTCGCCCCTAATTTCTTCGAGGGACAAGCCAGCTTTAAGTTCATAGTAGATAGCCATACCTTATCCTGAGGTTTCGGGTCTAGATTACCCCTCCTCTTCTTATCATAGAATCTCTTATTACTTGCCTGAGATTTGGTAATAGCTTCTTGCAAGAACTGACTATTGCAGTGGTTCTCAACTCCAGTCCTCAGGACCCACCAACAGGCCAGATTTTAAGTATTACCTTGGGGAGATGCAGACTAGAATACTGCAATCACTGAGCAGCAAATGATATCATCTGTGATGTATTTCAGTTATCTTGCAAACCTGGCCTGTTAGTGGGTCCTGAGGACCGGAGTTGAGAACCACTGGACTATTGGATCTCCAGAATTCCAGCCATTCCTGCATTGCTGGTACCGAAGATTCTCAGGGAACATCTGGAAAGAAGGAAGGGTGAAATCTGTAATTTGCAAAATGCATTGAGTTTTTGTAAGCAAACTCTGTAAGTAGAAGAAGAGATGCCCAATCATCTTGTGCGAAAGAAGAAAAACAATGTAAATATTGTTCCAGGGTCTGGTTCGTCCTCTCAGTCTGACCGTTTGTTTGTGGATGATAGGCTGATAGCAAAAAGTGTTTAATGCCCAAAACTTCACACAAAGCCTTCCAGAACCTGGAAGTGAATTGTACCCCACGGTTCGAAGTGATGTTAATGGGAATGCCGTGTAGGCGTACAACTTCCCTGATAAAAGCAGAAGCAGTTTCTGTGGCGGAAGAGGAATCTTTCAAGAGCACAAAGCGGGCAATCTTGGACAAACGGTCCACTATCACGAAAATGGTGGTGAATTCTTCTGATGGGGGTAATTCGACAAAAAAGTCCATTGAGATCTTGTTCTGTAATTCATCGGGCAGAGGGAGGGGTTCCAACAGACCTCAATTTTTAGTTCTATCAGACTTGCTCCATAAACATGCCATGCATGAATTAACATAGGCTCTATAATTCTGTACCAGGTCTGGCCACCAGAAGGAGCAAGAACTAAGTCTTATACACTCCAAAATAACCTGCCAGAGGATGGTCATGGCACATGTAAAGGACCAAAAAAGATTACAGCGCACACATTCAAGAATGACATTTATCCTGCAAGGCTAGTTAAAAACACCTGAACATATTCAAAAAAATACGGGGGTTTGGTCACACTATATGGTCATATGACCCCTCCTCATTACCTCTTTATTAGTGGTCAGCAATACATAGGAGGAATCCCTTCAGTTCTCCCACATAGAGGAGTTTGGCTCCCATGGTTGAGACGCAGGATCTTTCATTCTATTAGTAGGGTAGGACCCACTAATTCGGGGTACTTTGTCGCAGTAAGTGGGCTTAGCACTATATGACCATATAGTGTGACCAAACCCCTGTATTTTTTTGAATATGTTCAGGTGTTTTTAACTAGCCTTGCAGGATAAATGTCATTCTTGAATGTGTGCGCTGTAATCTGTTTTGTACTGTTTGTTGGTCTTATAGCAGCACCATCTTGAATTTAAACGCATTTTAGGGTGTGCCCCCCAAATGTGTTTTTGTATATTGTAATAGACCCTGACCAGGTTTTTTGGGCTGGAGCACCCCTCCCCCTGCTCATTACCTCTTTATTAGTGGTCACCAGTGCATAGGAGGAATCCCTTCAGTTCTCCCACATAGAGGAGTTTGGCTCCCATGGTTGAGACGCAGGATCTTTCATTCTATTACTAGGGTAGGACCCACCAATTTGGGGTACTTTGTCGCAGTAAGTGGGCTTAGCACTATATGACCATATAGTGTGACCAAACCCCCGTATTTTTTTTAATACGTTCAGGTGTTTTTAACTAGCCTTGCAGGATAAATGTCATTCTTGAATGTGTGCGCTGTAATCTGTTTTGTACTGTTTGTTGGTCTTATAGCAGCACCATCTTGAATTTAAACTCATTTTAGGGTGTGCCCCCCAAATATGTTTTTGTACATGTAAAGGACATGTAAATTGCTCTGGAACAAAGATCTGCTCACCATGGAAATACAGACCCTCCTTCAGTTGAAGACGAAGTTCCTGGGGTGGAGGATAGTCCAGAACAGCTGTCTTGATTTGAGAAATTAGATCAGCCTGCAATAACAGAAAGTTTTTAGCAGGTAAAATGGTGTCGGGTTCAGAGGACACCTCAGTATCTTAAAACATACGAGAAAGGGCACCAGGCTTCCCATTCTTAGATCCTGACTGATAAGTGATATGGAAGAAAAATCTTGAGAAGAAAAGAGCCCATCTGGCCTGGTGGAGTCTTACTCATTTAGCTGCTCTTAGACACTCCAAGTTCTTATGATCCGTGAACACAAGAATAGGATGTGCCACTCCTTCTAGCAGATAACGTCATTCCTCCAAGGCTGATTTAATGGCAAGTAATTTCCAATCGCCAACATCATAGTTCTTTTCTGGGGCACTTGGATTCCTAGAGAAAAAGGCGACAGGGTGAAGTAGGGATTTTGTCCCCTGTCGTTGAGACATTATGGCTCCTACAACAATCTCAGAAGCGTCAACCTCGAGAACATAGGACAATGTGGGATCAGGATGTCTTATGCCCTGTACACACGGTCGGATTTTCCAATGGAAAATGTGTGATAGGACCTTGTTGTCGGAAATTCTGACCATGTGTAGGCTCCATCACACATTTTCCATCGGATTTTCCGACACACAAAGTTTGAGAGCGGGATATAAAATTTTCCGACAACAAAATCCGTAGTCGAAAATTCCGATCGTGTGTATACAAATCCGACGGACAAAGTGCCACGCATGCTCAGAATAAATAAAGAGATGAAAGTTATTGGCCACTGCCCCGTTTATAGTCCCGACGTACGTGTTTTACGTCACCGCGTTTAGAACGATCGGATTTTCCAACAACTTTGTGTGACCGTGTGTATGCAAGACAAGTTTGAGCCAACATCCGTCTGAAAAAATCCTAGGATTTCGTTGTCGGAATGTCCGAACAAAGTCCGACCGTGTGTACGGGGCATTAGAATGGGTGCAGATGTAAAAAGACCCTTCAGTCTCTTGAATGCTGTTTGAGCTTCCAAGGTCCATGTGATAGCTGTGTGATAGGGGAAATTATACCAGAAAAGTCCTTGATGAATTTTCTGTAGAAATTGGCGAACCCCACAAACCGCTACACGTCTTTTTTATCAGTGGGGGCAGGCCAATAAAGTATTGCAGACACCTTCTGCGGATCCATGGCAATTCCATCTGCAGAGATAATAAGACCCAAGAACTGGATGGTGAGTTTCTCGAATTTGCATTTCTCGGGTTTAGCATAGAGATGATGTTCTCTCAGTTTGCTTAACACTTTGCTTACATGGACCCAATGAATCTTTAGCGAAGCAGAAAAAATAAGAATCATTTAAATAAACAATAGTGAACAAATCTAGAAAGTCCCAAAACATATCATTCACAAATGCTGAAAGATAGCTGGTGCTTTACAGAGTCCAAAAGGCATCACAAGATATTCAAAGTGCTTAAAACAAAACCTAAAGGCTGTCTTCCATTCATCACCTTCTCTAAACCTGATCAAGTTATAATTTGTTATAATTTATTAGTTATGATCCTTAAAGTCGAATTTGGAGAATACACGTGCTTCCCGTAGTCCCCAGAACAGTTCAGGGATGAGTGACAAGGGGTACCCATTTTTAATGGTTACCTTGTTAAGGTCCCAATAGTTGACACAAGGTCGGAGCATATGATCCTTTTTTCCACAAAGAATATTCCTGATCCAGCAGGTGATGAAGATGGCCAAATAAACCCCTTGTCAAGATTCTCATCAATGTATTTCCGTAACTCTTCCAGTTCAAGCTCAGAGAGTGGGTAAATCCATCCAAAGGAGATCTCTGCTCCTGGTAAAAGTTCAATAGGACAATAGCAAGATCTATGAGGGGGAAGAGTGTCAGCGTTCTTTTTATTGAAGATGTCTAGGTTTAGTGGTTTCAGATTCCATATTGATAATGAGGAGTGGTTCTCCCGGACTAGGTGTAGGAAGAAGACAGAATTTCTTGCAGTAGTCAGAATGGAAAGTCACGTCCCCAGTGGACCAATTGATGAGAGGGTTATGGGCCTTCAACCATGGTTGTCCCAGGATAACAGGGAACAGAGGAGAAATAATGACATCCAGATGTAAGATCTCCCGAAGACCTGAAGCCGTGAAACACAGGATCGGTGCAGTCTCTAGAGTGACAGGTCCAGATAAGATACCTGAACTATTCGCCAGATGGACCGAGAAACTGTTTTTTTTGGCACACAGGGGCAGTTCATGCAGGGCTGCAAATGATGAGTCCACAAAACAACTACAGGCCCCAGAATCCTCAATGGCAGGAACAGAGAGAGTCTTTTCTGCTAACCAGAAAGAAACTGGCAGAATAGTGTGGACTCGATCAAAGTCTAGTGCAGCAACTGTATGGGGTGGAGGAGAGGGTCTCCTAATGCCTCTTCTGGACAAGTCCTTAAAAGGTGTCCTGCATCGCCGCAGTGGAGGCAAAGATTACCACAGACACGTCATGACCGTTCTTGTTCAGACGGAGGAGGTCTAGAGCATGGAGACTCCTTGATGTCAGACGCGTCCCTTGGCATGGCTGCAATGGAGACAGACAATGGAGCCCCAGGACTAGCAGGCATAGGGCAGAGGTTTCCAGAACTTTCAGACTGTCTTTCACGCAGATTGATTGATCTGTATGCAGAGATGAATAAAGTAATTTAGGGAGGTGGGTATTCCCACCCTGGCAAGTTCGTCTTTGATAGCCTTAGACAAGCCATGACGAAATTGGAACCGTAATGCTGAGTTATTCCATTTAGTATCAGCGCTCCATAACCGAAAATCAGATACATAGTCCCCCACAGGTCTTGGGCCCTGTTGTAAGTGGCTCAGCATGGTTTCAGCAGTCTGGTGACGGAAAGGATCAGCATATACAGTATCTCACAAAAGTGAGTACACCCCTCACATTTTTGTGAATATTTGATTATATCTTTTCAGGTGACAACATTGAAGAAATTACACTTTGCTACAATGTAAAGTAGTGAGTGTACAGCTTGTATAACAGTGTAAATTTGCTGTCCCCTCAAAAAAATTTGCTTTCCCGCTGGCAACAAAAGTGAGTACACCCCATAAGTCAAAATGTCCAGATTTGGGCCCAATTAGCCATTTTCCCTCCCCGGTGCCATGTAACTCATTCTCAGGTATGAATGGGGAGCAGGTGTGTTAAATTTGGTGTTATTGCTCTCACTCTCTCATACTGGTCACTGGAAGTTCAAGATGGCACCTCATGGCAAAGAACTCTCTGAGGATCTGAAAAAAAGAATTGCTGCTTTACATAAAGATAGCCTAGGCTATAAGAAGATTGCCAAGACCCTGAAACTGAGCTGCAGCACGGTGGCCAAGACCATACATCGGTTTAACCACTTCAGCCCCGGAAGGATACCCCCTTCCTGACCAGAGCACTTTTTACAATTTGGCACTGCGTCGCTTTAACTGCTAATTGCGCGGTCATGCAATGCTGTACCCAAATGAAATTTGCATCCTTTTCTTCCCACAAATAGAGCTTTCTTTTGATGGTATTTGATCACCTCTGCCGTTTTTATTTTTTGCGCTATAAACGGAAAAAACTGAAAATTTTGAAAAAAAATGATATTTTCTACTTTTAGTTTATGACTGCCTATGTCATTTCTTGAGGTGCTAAAATGGCCGGGCAGTACAAACCCCCCCCAAATGACCCCATTTTGGAAAGTAGACACCCCAAGGAAATTTCTGAGAGGCATGTTGAGCCCATTGAATATTTATTTTTTTTGTCCCAAGTGATTGAATAATGACAAAAAAAAAAAAAAAATTACAAAAAGTTGTCACTAAATGATATATTGCTCACACAGGCCATGGGCATATGTGGAATTGCACCCCAAAATACATTCAGCTGCTTCTCCTGAGTACGGGGATACCACATGTGTGGCACTTTTTGGGAGCCTAGCCGCGTACGGGGCCCCGAAAACCAATCACCGCCTTCAGGATTTCTAAGGGCATACATTTGTCATTTGTCATTTTTTCTCCTCGGCGCTGGAACGGAAACTGCCCAGCCGAGGAGAGATGACATCACATCCTCTGCCTCTGTGTACTATACAGAGGCAGGGGATGTTTCTCATTGGCTGGGAGCGATCGCGAGGGGGGGGCCACGATCGGATGGTCTCCCCCTCGTCTCTCATCGCTCCCAACCAAATGCCGACCGCCGATGGCACCGGGGGGGGTCCGATCGGACCCCCCCGCCCGCGGGAAGGCAATCACGTATCAGGTATGTGATTTTGCCTGCCCGTGCCGCTCTGCTCACGTATATAGACGTGAGGCGGTCGGCAAGTGGTTAACAGGACAGGTTCCACTCAGAGCAGACCTCGCCATGGTCGACCAAAGGAGTTGAGTGCACGTGCTCAGCGTCATATCCAGAGGTTGTCTTTGGAAAATAGATGTATGAGTGCTGGGAGCATTTCTGCAGAGTTTGAAGGGGTGGGGGGTCAGCCTGTCAGTGCTCAGACCATACGCCGCACACTGTATCAAATTGGTGTGCATGGCTGTCGTCCCAGAAGGAACCCTCTTGTAAAGATGATGCACAAGAAAGCTCACAGTTTGCTGAAGACAAGCAGACTAAAGACATTGATTACTGGAACCATGTCCTGTGGTCTGATGAGACCAAGATAAACTTTGTTTCAGATGGTGTCAAGCCTGTGTGGCGGCAACCAGATGAGGAGTACAAAGACAAGTGCGTCTTGCCTACAGTCAAGCATGGTGGTGGGAGTGTCATAGTCTGGGGCTGCATGAGTGCTGCTGGCACTGGGGAGCTACAGTTCATTGAGGGAACCATGAAAGCCAACATATACTGTGACATACTGAAGCAGAGCATGATCCCCTCCTTTCGGAGACTGAGCTGCAGGGCAGTATTCCAACATATCAACCCCAAACACACCTCCAAGATGACCACTGCCTTGCTAAAGAAGCTGAGGGTAAAGGTGATGTACTGGCCAAGCATGTATCCAGACCTTAACCTTATTGAGCATCTGTGGGGCATCCTCAAACAGAAGGTGGAGAAGCGCAAGGTCTCTAACATCCACCAGCTAGGTGATGTGGTCATGGAGGAGTGGAAGAGGACTCCAGTGGCAACCTGTGAAGCTCTGGTGAACTCTATGCCCAAGAGGGTTAAGGCAGTGCTGAAAAATATTGGTGACCACACAAAATATTGACACTTTTTGGGCCCAATTTGGACATTTTCACTTAGGGGTGTACTCACTTTTATTGACAGCAGTTTAGACATTCATGGCTGTGTGTTGAGTTATTTTAAGGGGACATCAAATTTACACTGTTATACAAGCCATACACTCACTACTTTACATTGTAGCAAAGTATCATTTCTTCAGTGTTGTCACATGAAAAGATTTAATAAAATATTTACAAAAATGTGAGGGATGTACTCACTTTTGTGAGATACTGTAACTGGGACATGGCAGCAAAAAAGGGGTTCACCAAAGCCAAGGTGGGATCAGGTTGCTCCCGAAGCTGGTGTGCCAAGGCCTGAGGTTCCTCTAGAAGTAGGCAGATGAGGAACCCCACCTTCACTTCCTCAGTAGAGAAAGTGAGAGGCAACAGAGAGAAATACAGCTCTGAAAAGTCCTGAATTTCCTACGGTCCCCAGAAAAATGTTCAGGTAAAGACACCCTGGGCTCAGGAGGAAGAGACAGTTCATCATGAATACAGGTCATAGTCTAAGCAGTGGAATCTTTGACCCCTGAAATAATAATATTGAAAACAATATTTAAAAAAATAAAATTGTAAAATTGGGGAAAAAAAGAAAGAAGTGTCAAAATTGTTTTTTTACAATGATAAATAATAAATCAATGCATGGTATTCAAACTATATGGCATGAAGACCTTAATGAAAGATTTCTGAGACTTTATGTAAAGTCCTAAATTATTGCAAGTTCTCTAAGCTGAAGACAAGCAAATCCTGGAATACAGTTCAAATAACATTGTACTTCTCAAAACAGCTCTCAAGCAAGAGAAATTTGCATTTCTGCCACTGGGGGGCACTGCAGGGGAAAGGCTTTAGTTTACCTTACTTGTGGACTCCATCTTATACCTCCTACAGTTGGGTGATAATTGAGATACAGTAGATGATAGTTTCTGTACTCCTCAGGCCTTAAGTCTACTTTCACACTGAAGGCATTTTTCAGGCGTGTTAGTGCTAAAAATAGCACCTGTAAAGCGCTTGATATCTGCCTCCCATGCCACCTAAGTGAGAAGGCTTTCACACTGGGGAGGTGCGCTTGCGGGATGGGGAAAAAAAGCCCTGCAATCCAGCATCTTTGGGGTGGTTTGGGAGCACTGTATACAGCGGTGGTTTTGGAGCAACTGTATACATACTATATACAGTATAAACAGCCCCTGCCCATTGGAATTCTGAAGAGCCTGAAAGGTGATTCGGAGGTGCCGCAACACGGGCGGTTTTAACCCTTTCTTCAGCCACTAGCGGGGGTTAAAAGCGTCCGAAAAGTGCCACTAAAACGCTGGTAAAGTGCCGCTAAAACAAGCAGCGCTTTACCGCTAACGCGGCACGGCCCCAGTGTGAAAGTAGCCTAATTGACAGGTGAGAGGGTACATTTATTTGACAAATTAGTTCATCTTTTTTAACCTTTAAATGATTCATATTAATGTTCTCCACCATTACAGTATAATGTTTACCTATAGTCTGGTAGGTAAATTGGTTTTCCTTTTCCCCCTGTCTGTAAAATGGTGAGACCAACATCTAGAGCAGGGGTCCTCAAACTTTTTAGACAGGGGGCCAGTTCACGGTCCCTCAGACTGTTGGGGGGGCGCACTATAGTTTAAAAAAAATATGAACTAATTCCTATGCACACATCTTATTTGTAGTGCAAAAAAAAAATAAAGAACAATTGTAATCAATATAAACTTATCAGTATTTCACAGACTCCCCTCATTACAGAACCACTCCCAATCACATACTTCCCCCATCACAGATCCCCCCATATCAGTCCCCCACCATAGCACAGAGTCCCCCACATCAGTCCCCCACCATAGCACAGAGTCCCCCACATCACAGATCCCCACCATAGCACAGAGTCCCCCACATCACAGATCCCCACCATAGCACAGAGTCCCCCACATCACAGATCCCCACCATAGCACAGAGTCCCCCACATCACAGATCCCCACCATAGCACAGAGTCCCCCACATCACAGATCCCCACCATAGCACAGAGTTCCCCACATCACAGATCCCCACCATAGCACAGAGTCCCCCACATCAGTCCCCCACCATAGCACAGAGTCCCCCACATCAGTCCCCCACCATAGCACAGAGTCCCCCACATCAGTCCCCCACCATAGCACAGAGTCCCCCACATCAGTCCCCCACCATAGCACAGAGTCCCCCACATCAGTCCCCCACCATAGCACAGAGTCCCCCACATCAGTCCCCCACCATAGCACAGAGTCCCCCACATCAGTCCCCCACCATAGCACAGAGTCCCCCACATCACAGATCCCCACCATAGCACAGAGTCCCCCACATCACAGATCCCCACCATAGCACAGAGTCCCCCACATCACAGATCCCCACCATAGCACAGAGTCCCCCACATCACAGATCCCCACCATAGCACAGAGTCCCCCACATCAGTCCCCCACAATAGCACAGAGTCCCCCACATCACAGATCCCCACCATAGCACAGAGTCCCCCACATCACAGATCCCCACCATAGCACAGAGTCCCCCACATCACAGATCCCCACCATAGCACAGAGTCCCCCACATCACAGATCCCCACCATAGCACAGAGTCCCCCACATCAGTCCCCCACAATAGCACAGAGTCCCCCACATCAGTCCCCCACATCAGTCCCCCACCATAGCACAGAGTCCCCCACCATAGCACAGAGTCCCCCACATCACAGATCCCCACCATAGCACAGAGTCCCCCACATAGCACAGAGTCCCCCACATCACAGATTCCCACCATAGCACAGAGTCCCCCACATCACAGATCCCCACCATAGCACAGAGTCCCCCACCATAGCACAGAGTCCCCCACATCACAGATCCCCACCATAGCACAGAGTCCCCCACATAGCACAGAGTCCCCCACATCACAGATCCCCACCATAGCACAGAGTCCCCCACCATAGCACAGAGTCCCCCACATCACAGATCCCCACCATAGCACAGAGTCCCCCACATCACAGATCCCCACCATAGCACAGAGTCCCCCACATCACAGATCCCCACCATAGCACAGAGTCCCCCACATCACAGATCCCCACCATAGCACAGAGTCCCCCACATCAGTCCCCCACCATAGCACAGAGTCCCCCACCATAGCACAGAGTCCCCCACATCACAGATCCCCACCATAGCACAGAGTCCCCCACATCACAGATCCCCACTATAGCACAGAGTCCCCCACATCACAGATCCCCATCATAGCACAGAGTCCCCCACATCACAGATCCCCACCATAGCACAGAGTCCCCCACATCACAGATCCCCACCATAGCACAGAGTCCCCCACATCACAGATCCCCACCATAGCACAGAGTCCCCCCGTGTGTCACAGATCCCCACCATAGCACAGACTCCCCCCTGTGTGTCACAGATCCCCACCATAGCACAGATCCCCACCATAGCACAGACTCCCCCCTGTGTGTCACAGATCCCCACCATAGCACAGACTCCCCCCGCCGCCCTTACACTTACCTGTATCACGCAGGACACGAGGCATGGTAGGTCCGGACGGAGGGCGGGACTTTGGAAGTGAGGGGCAGGTGATTGGTTCCTGGGACCGCTCTGATGCCTAGTAACCAATCACCTGCTTCTTAGCACAGAAGGTCCTTTGCCTGGCCTGTCCTGTGTGATGGAGGGAGCAGAGGGCAGGGGCAGTGCTGCAATTTTAAAGGGGCAGTCCGCGGGCCGGATCAAAAACGCTGGAGGGCCGGATTCGGCCCGCGGGCCGTAGTTTGAGGACCCCTGATCTAGAGTTTGGAAACATTTCCACAGTGCAATTTCAGTGCAAAGTTTATGAGAAGAAATATTCTTTTCCAAATGCTACAAGGATCACAAAATACATCCTTGCATGCCAGAGGTGCCCTAAAGATATTAAAAACACTTTATGGAAGGAAATGATGAGGACCATAATGATAGTGCAAGTAGCTTTTCCCTCCAGAGTTCTCATTCCAGAAACACCCTTTCTGCTGCTTCTAGATCATGTTTCTTCACCAGCAGCATCTTCAAGTCAGGAAGTGTTACAAACCACGGCCTCTTAAAAATACACAACTCCTTCATTTATAGATAAAATGACACCTGAAGCAGAAAGTTGATCAAGCTCTTGCAAGAGCAATATATGCTTTTAGACCAGCATTGACAATAACTACAAATGCATATTGGCAGGAAGCTTTTAAATTATTTTGAGGGAAAGGGGGGTAGCTACCTGTGCTCATGTATAGGTGAAATGTTCCTAGGCTAGGTTCACACTAGTGTGATCTGTGTGGCCAGTTTTCACTTGGGCATGGCAGCCTATTTATTTGAATGGGCTACTGTGCCGCATGAACCGCACAAAAAAAATGCGGCCACAGGAAAACCCCATGGTCTTTTTGAAAATGAGGTTTCCCTGTGGTTCCCACACCTGCGATCGCACTGCGAGCTAAGATGCGAGGGGGTGCCATTCAGAATGAATGGCAACCCCGGGTGTCTCGCAAGAGCAGTGCAATTCGGCTGCGGGTGGTTGCGGGTGCGGATGATGAGATTCCTGGGTCCTTTGTGCAACAATCCCTTCAGGAAATCCTCACTGGTCCTTGGTAACCTCTATTGGACTCTCAAGACCCAGATAATGGTGCAAATCTGATAAGGGTTCCTTCCACTGTGCTACTTCAGACTTGGATCCAATGCACTCCACATTAGCTGCTGGTAGTTTCAATTACACATGGAAAAAATAGAAAGTGCCTCCAATAGTGCAGTATCCAAGAAATGACATTCCTCCAGATGAAGCCACGTGTGAGGTGGTGAAACTAGTAGAGGTGGAGCCTGGTGGTGGAACCTTGTTGCAATTGAGGCCTTTCTGATGTATCACTTATGCTTTTAATGTTCTAAATAAATGTGAGTTGTATACTAGCTGGGGTGGAGAGGTTCATTTTTAATCCCTTGGATACTGCACTATTGGAGGCACTTTCTATTTTTTCCATGTATTGTTGAAACTACCGGCAGCTAATGTGGATTGCATTAGATCCAAGTCTGAAGTAGCACAGTGGAAGGAACCCTTATCAGATTTGCACCATTGTCTGGGTCTTGAGAGTCCAATAGAGGTTACCAAGGACCAGCGAGGATTTCCTGAAGGGATTGTTGCACATAGTGCAAGGCATGTTTGACCCTTTTTTAGGGTCTTGTAAGGAAGTGAGCAAGTATTGCATGTGGTGGCAGGAGCACTATACATATAGAAGCTGTGTGAAGTAAAGAAGTACTTTGCATCTCTCTGCATGTTAATGGAAGAAATCATCACTTTATTATTAGACTTTTATCTTTGAACACTTTTATTGCACATCACTTTATTATTCTGTGTATTTTATTTTTTTATTGATGCAGCACTGTCCCATTTATATTTCATTTACTGTTTTTCTGTGGAAGCACATAAGTGAGAGCAGCAGCAATCTCACTCCTTTCATATTTTTATTACTTATTTTTGTGCATAATAGCGCTCAACTACCTCATTCTTAAATTGACCAAATATGGCCATGATCACATTTAGTCATTGGCATCACCTTTTGTTTAAACCATGGGACATTGACTATGGATCTACATGGAGGTACATGTGTTTTTTGTTCTGTTTTGTTTTTTAATAAAGGACTGGGTCAACTGTGTGATATGTGTTTATCGTACATTTAGTTTTTTTTGTTAATGAGCAACCATGACCAGTGTAGTCCAAATGTCACCTACATTCCATTTCTGCAATTCCCCCTTTTACACTCCAGACCCCAGAACTTAACAACCCCACCTAAAATGATGAGACCACACTTTTTATTTATGGAGTAACATGGCCACAACAGCCTCTTTTATTAAAACAACTCCAATAAATAACTCCAATAAATAACTCCAGTAAATAACCAATAAACAAACAATGACATATTAATAACGTAACTGTTAACCCCAGTCTGATGGTCTCTGACGGTGACCCACCTTTCCAAAATATATATAAAATATATAACTGTATAACCACGGATAACCAACGCACTGTGGGATTTTCCAAACTAATAGGCCTCCAGCTGTAGCCGCTCGGAGACAACCGCTTCCCGCAGCGCCACCAAACCCAGTATTCCCTCCACCGTTCAGGAATACACCGGAGGGGAACATGCTAATGATGAGCCCCCCACCCCTTTAAATCCATCCGTTTACCGCCCCCGTCAAAGACCACCAGAATAAAACAGTCCCCAAACCAAAATGGCCACTTCTGCTGTCATGACGACCTGTTCCGTTCCTGCAAGAAAGAAAAACACCACAACAACTACTCACACACATTGCACGTATATCTATATAACATTATAGGGAGGGAGGGTGGGAAAACTGCCTCCTCTGTTGGACTCTCCTCACACTGACCCCCCTTTACTCCTCCCCCCCTTTAAATACCACCACTCCCCTTTCTCACAATATTACCTATCTTACCTCCCCTTTACCTATACTACCTTTTTCCTCAACTTTTTAACCCCTTCCGTGTCTCCCTTGGGCACACTGTCATGCCTGGCCCTACACTACCCCTCCCTTCAGTCCTTCTCATTCCGTGCCTCACTTGACCAGTGTAGTCCAAATGTCACCTACATTCCATTTCTGCAATTCCCCCTTTTACACTCCAGACCCCAGAACTTAACAACCCCACCTAAAATGATGAGACCACACTTTTTATTTTTGGAGTTACATGGCCACAACAGCCTCTTTTATTAAAACAACTCCAATAAATAACTCTAATAAATAACCAATAAACAAACAATGACATATTAATAACGTAACTGTTAACCCCAGTCTGATGGTCTCTGACGGTGACCCACCTTTCCAAAATATATATAAAATATATAACTGTATAACCACGGATAACCAACGCACTGCGGGATTTTCCAAATTAATAGGCCTCCAGCTGTAGCTGCTCGGAGACAACAGCTTCCCGCAGCGCCACCAAACCCAGTATTCCCTCCACCGTTCAGGAATACACCGGAGGGGAACATGCTAATGATGAGCCCCCCACCCCTTTAAATCCATCCGTTTACCGCCCCCGTCAAAGACCACCAGAATAAAACAGCCACAGCCCGAAAGCGTGACCACCTTACGTTTGAGGGCACCTCCACACCCTCAGGGCCTGTTGTATCCCCTCCTGCAAACCCAAGGACCATAAGTCAATCCCTACATCAGAGAGATGAACACCATCCCTCCTCAGGTACAATCCCACATTCGTCTCTAACTCTCTGTGCTGAATAACAATACCACCATTCTGTCTGACAAATCTCCCCACCACCTTATTAATTCTAATACGTGTCTTATTAATGCTCGCCACTGATAAAGCCCAGCGCCATGTTGTGCGAGCCACTATGTCCGACCAAACTAACAGGGTGCCCGGGAATTTTACCCGTAACTGCGTAAAGTCACCAATCACCAAGCTCCACCAAGCTGTGGAGCTTGGTGATTATATACTGTACAGGTGACATTATTTTTCTTTTTTGGATGTATGAGGGGAGCAATGCCTCTATGGACTGAAAAATATAGGAGTCACCCAGCACAATATACAACAGCTAGACGGCCCATTTTCCAACATAGGAGCATTCCCCCGGTGTGGGGTCTGGGAAGCTGATTACAGTAATATCTACCAGATGAAGCAACAAGTGAAGTGACCCAGCATACTACACCACAGGCGTTATACCCCCGATGGGGTTCCGGAAGCTGGTGAATAGGCAACCAATAGGGGGAGCACGAGAGTCACCTGACAAATTGATTCATCACCAAAGTCACCATTGGGAATCTGAATATTGTCATAGCAACATCAGTATATGGACTGTTATAATATATATTGGAGATCTGACTGCTGGATGCTCTGTGGTTGTACTAGCTGTTTTGTTTTCATGCGATTTTAAGATATGTCCAAAACGCATATGGTATGAATATAGTATATGCAACCTATATGCACATCACCGCATTGATATATGGTTTTTAATAAATGCACACAATGGAATATAGCCTCTGGTCTCTTTTCTAGAAGCTGTAGGACCCTCTATGGTGTGCGACACTTGACGTGTGTTACATATCTACCATAATTTTTGATTAGTAGGCATATAATTGGTTGCTGGGGTACTATTTATACCATAAGGGGAATTTAGATAATCTACACACCTTATAGATTCATCACTATAAGTAAGGGGGGATATACTGTTAGGCTATCCCAGTGTATTATACTTATAGGTAGCGCCAATATACCCTAACTTTTTACCTTTATAAAGTCCGTTTTGATGTCCGCCATCAGATCCCTGACTGACCAGACCCCGAAGTCATTCCCACCCGCATGAATCACCAAAACGTCAGGGGGTCTGTCCAACCGAACATACCTCTCCACTTCGCCCATTACTCTACCCCACAACATCCCCGGTCTACCTAACCAGTGTATGTAAGCCTCCCTTCTGGAAATCCCCAGTTGCCTACCCTCCGGACGTACGTCACCTCTCCTGGCCCCCCCAGCAAACATAGGAGTGACCTACGATCCAGACAAGGAGTACCGGGCTTCCATCTGCAATGAAACAAAACACAAAATTGCGACACCCTCTTACTCTCAACACTACCAACTAACCAACTATTAACCGCAACACCTCTCCCTGGTATATTACGTGTCCTATTTGTTTTTTTTTTTTGTTTTTTTTATTCAATTACCAAACTAGGTCTTATATAAGACCTGAATCTCCTAGACTCCCATCTCCCGAGCCTGCGCACAGCAGCCTCATCCAACCCGCATCTGGCAGCTTCAGTAGCTGCCCCTATGTGGAAGGAGTGTGAAGCATACTCTGAACCAACCAAACCAGTCCTTTGTAAACATTTCCTAAAAATCGCTATAAATTGAAACTGTGACAGATAAGATCCATCCTCATGCCTCAGGAACGGCCCCGCCCCATCACACCTGACCGACCTAAATTCCCGAACCGCCTCCACTGGGCACACCCTTGACCCTGGTAAGGCAAACAGGGACACAACCACCCCTTTACCTTGCTGGTCAGTTTTAGACCTCCGCAGCCGCAAACATACCTTGTCTGCCTCCAACCGCACGTCCTGATCCAACAACCCCCCCCCCAACATGCTTAGACGGGCTAATCAACTCCCCTATACGAAAAGCTCCATAAAAAGCCAGTGAAACCGCCGCTGTAAACATTCGCATTTCATAATGCGATAAACAAACGAACCTCAACATTTCACATATGGAAACCAGGTTCGCAAAAGTGTCAGGCCTTCTCGCATCCCTTTGTTTATGCTGTTTTCGATAGCCTTTTAAGGCCTGCCGAACCCAAAAATCCTTAGTCCAATCTTCACCCCCCATTAATTTAAACAAGAATGACAAGCCTGCCAGTTTACGATCAATCGAAGATACTGCGCAACCACTTTCCATGTTCCTAGCCACTAAGTACAACACCAATAATCTTCCTTCCGATCGAAGCGTCACCACACCAGCCTCATGCACCAGCATTGACCACTCCTTCCATACCTTACTGTAGGCCGTCCAAGTGGAATCACTTACTGACTGCCTAATCCATCCCGCGGTGACTCCAAAGGCAGCTCCCACATCCAATCTGGGCAAGGAACTCCTTCCTTGTCTGCACCTGGCGCCAGCTCCCTGAACTTGTCCCACTGAAAACGAGACAAGGAGTCAGCCAACGCATTATCAACACCCAGAATGTGAACCACATAAATAAAAATGTTTAGACTTAAACACCTAAACACCAGCTGTCTCAACAACCGTATGACCGGCTGCGAAGATGCTGACATACGGTTCACCACCTGCACTACACCCATGTTGTCACAATTGATCCTCAGCTTCAAATTCCGGCATGCCTCCCCCCCATAATTCTAAGGCTAACACCACTGGAAACAATTCCAGCAGCACCAAATTTCCGAGGAATCCCGCCTTCTCCCACGACTATGGCCAGGGCTCTGCGCTCCATCTCCCTTGAAAATATGCACCAAAACCTGTGGAGCCCGCCACGTCAGTAACCAATTCCACATCGAAATTGCTCACCTGGCCAGACATCCACACTGCCCTCCCGTTGTATGTGGCTAAAAACTCATGCCAAACTTTCAAATCCTCTCTATGCTCCTTAGTCAGTCTAATAAAGTGAGTTGGCATTTTTACCCCCGCTGTGGCCGCCGACAGCCGTCGGCAAAAAACCCGCCCCATGGGTATAATTCTGCAAGCGAAATTCAACTTACCCAACAACGACTGAAGGGCTCTCAACTGCACCTTCCGCAATCCGTGGATATCCCGAATTTCCTTCTGCAGCTCCTCCAACTTACCTCTGGGCAACCGGAATTCCATAGCTATCGAGTCTATCACTATCCCCAAAAAACTAATTTCCGACGTGGGGCCTTCCGTTTTCTCCGCCGCCAATGGCACTCCAAACCTGCCTGCGATGTGTTGCAACCTGGAAAGTAGAATCGCACACACAGCGGAAGCAGGGGGGCCTATACACAGGAAATCATCCAAATAGTGTATAACTGAGTCTAGGCCCGAAACCTCCCTAACTACCCATTCTAAAAATGAGCTAAACGCCTCAAACATGGCGCATGAAACTGAACAGCCCATGGGCAAACATTTGTCAACGTAAAACTGTTCTTGCCAGTGACATCCCAACAGCCGGAAGCTCTCCGGATGCACCGGCAACAACCGGAAAGCCGATTCTATATCCGCTTTTGCATGAGGGCCCCTTTTCCGTAGCGCCTCACCCATTTGACCGCCGCATCAAATGACGTGTAAGACACTGTACACTCTTCCGGGTCAATGAAATCATTGACTGAACCCCCTTTTGGGAAGGATAAGGGGTGCACCACCCCCAACGGTGATACCACTAGGTCCGGCCATGGTTTGGTGGCAAACGCCCCCCCCCCATGCGCCCTAACGCCACTTCTTTTTGCAATTTTTTCCCAACTACTTCCTGATTCAGTAATGCCGATTTAAGATTCCTTGCCATAGGTGGAACCGTCGCCAATGAACATGGAATCTTAAAGCCCTCCTTAAACCCTGACTCCAACAACCGAGGTGTTCCCCGATCCGGATACTTACTTAGAAAAGGTAGCATTTTTTCCACCCTCACCGGCGTCATCCCTCTTCGGAGTAGAGTCACTGGCGCTTCCCTCTCTTAAAACACCTCTACAACGTGTGGGCACCCCCACACCCTGAGCATTCATGCTTGAACTTACATGCCCCCCCAAATTTACAGGCACCCTCATTATACTGCCAGCACACTCCCCACTTTTTTCTGTCCGACGGTCCTGAGGACTGTGTACCCCCGGCCCCCCCTTGAAAAGGCTGAGGTGGGGTCCTCGCAGATGACATAAGCCGCATCCAGAGGCTAATATCTTTATGATCCCAACGTAAGGATGATCGGACTGCCTTCCGCTGTCTGAACTGCTCGTAATATCTCAGCCAAGCAGAACCCCCGTACACCCTATGCGCCTCTCCAATAGCGTCCATGTAACAGAACAACGCCGAGCAATGCTCGGGGCTCTTCTCGCCAATAACGTTCGCCATGATGGAGAAGGCTTGTAGCCAATTAACAAATGTACGCGGTATCAGCCGGTACCTCCGTTTTTCTTCATCATCCTTCTTGGAGGAATCGGGTTTCACCCTGTCCAGGTTAAATTTCTCCAACGGTAACAGGGAAAAAATCTCTACATACTCACCTTTATGAATCTTTTCCTGGACCTCCTGCTTCAGATGTGCTCCCAAGGGGCCCTCGAAGCAGACATAAACCTCACATCTCGCAGCGTCTGCTAACCTGACCACGTCTGACCTTTCAGCCTTCTCTGAGGACCCTTTTTCTCCTGCCTCCTCCACAACTACTCCGGCCCCTGATTGGCTGGGGGGAGGAATCGCCAGGGGTACCGCTACCCCCCCAACCCCATTACTCCTGTCCCCTGACTCAGTTGTCGGTGCCGTCCATGGGGCCACTTGAGGTGGCTGCCCGTGTCCCCCTTCGAACCTACCAATTAAGTCCCGCAGATCCTGCAAGAAAACCGTCAGCTGCTGACCGGACCCACCACTGGCAGGATTGTTCCCCGCCACATGCTGTTCCGGCCTGTCCCCCCCCGACTGCAACCCAGAAACCCCAGGCACTACCACACCTGCTGACACCACCCCTGTCAAATCCTGTAATGCCCCAGACAATGATAAGGAAGTATTAGACTTACCAGGCTGACCAGGCACTCTCCCCATAGCCGTCGCGGCGTGCTCCCTCGCTGGCACTTCTGGGTCATCTTCCTCTGACACCTCACCTTCCGACCGATCGTCAGACTCCACGCTTGGTTGACTGGGAAGCCGCCCGGGTGGTGACGCCCCAGAGGCCGTAGCGTGAGTTGGTGATGGGGCCCTCCTCACGCCCGAAGGTCCACTGCCATCAGACAGGCATCGCTGACCTGTCCTGACCACCTGTGCTCTTACACGCTTGTCCCCTCCTCCATCCTTCCTGCTGCTCTTCTGGCTAGTATTCACCCGACCATCTCCAGCACTGACTCCAGCAGCCCGCTCCGCCCCCTCCCGATCATCACCGCTTGTCTCGAGTCACCTGCCTGGGCACTGACCGGCTCTCTGTCCCTCCTCGCTGCTCTTTTCGTATATCCGCCTCGTGCAGTGGATGCACTTTGCTGTCCTCTGTGATCGCCTGGCAGGGAACCGGCGCCATGTTGGCCCGTGGCCCCGCCTCCCGAGTGCGGCCGACGGCTTGTAGACCGCCCGGGAGCCGCATCGACCTGTAGCTGCCTCCTTTTCCCTGGGGGGACCGACCGAGATGCAGTCCCTGGCGAAAAACGCACCAGAGGCCGCAACCTCCACGCGCGGTAAGACACCTCACCCGGCGCTGATTCCACCAGCTCTTCCTCCCCAATGTCTCCTATTTGCTTCTGCTGCCACTCGGGTCCCTTCTGTTCAGCTGCTTTCCTCAGTCTCTCTAACAGCACTTCAATGGTGGCCATTGTGGAGGAGCAGATGTGTAAAACTGCCTCCTCTGTTGGCCTCTCCTCACACTGACCCCCCCTTTACTCCTCCCCCCCCTTTAAATACCACCACTCCCCTTTCTCACAATATGACCTATCTTACCTCCCCTTTACCCATACTACCTTTTTCCTCAACTTTTTAACCCCTTCCGTGTCTCCCTTGGGCACACTGTCATGCCCGGCCCTACACTACCCCTCCTTTCAGTCCTTCTCGTTCTGTGCCTCACTAGAGTACTATACACCCTTACTGGTTTATGTAGGGGTTAGCTATGTGGGGACCCCTTCCAGATTTCAGTATTGTCTCCCCCCACAGACCACCAAACCCACCGGGCCCTTCTCCCTATCAATTGGCAATGGTGATTTACTGTCCTATGTGGAGAATGGAAGCAGAGCGATGACGGAAAGCTGAGTTTCTAAACAAGAAAGATGAATTGCCTAATCTGTAATTATGTGTATGACCTGTCTGCCTGTTGTGACAGGACCAGACGCTGTCACTGTGAAATTTGCGATTTAAAGGACACACTGGGGGTTATTTAGGAAAGGCAAATCCACTTTGCACTACAAATGAAAAGTGCACTTGAAATTGCACTGAAAGTGCACTTGGAAGTGCAGTCGCTGTAAATCTGAGGGGAAGATCTGAAATGAGGGGAAGCTCTGCTGATTTTATCATCCAATCAAGTGCATGCTAAAATGCTGTTTTTTATTTTCCTTGCATGTCCCCCTCGGATCTACAGCGACTGCACTTCCAAGTGCACTTTCAGTGCAATTTCAAGTGCACTTTGCACTTGTAGTTTGCACTTGTAGTGCAAAGTGGATTTGCCTTTCGTAAATAAACCCCAGTGTGTGCACTTTGGCTCAGTGCAGGACTACTGAGTGTAGCTGTGGAGTGGAGAAAACTGCTTTTGCAGCTTTCTTCAGGTTTTGGTATACCTGGATGGGGCTCTGTAGTTGGGAGATTCCATAGTTTCTTGGGTGGGACGGAATCTCCAACCCTGTGTCCAGGTTTTGTAGATGACCAGCAGGGTGTGTCCATAAAATGAAAGTATGGGAATACCTCATGGCTCCCAGTTGGAGACATCTCCACCCAAGAAAGACAGGAGGTCTCGAGGAGTCAGAGGCTGCAGGTGGCAGCCAGAGCACATGTGTGTCTGTCAAGAGGCAGTAAATGGCCTGAGGACTAAGGCCAGAGCGGAACTCTGGGCGTTAGAGTAAAGCCGTCCACGCTGAAGAATCCTGTGGTCTGTGTGACCAGCATAAAGAGCAGAGGTACTGCTAAAGCGAGAGCCAGGTGGGCTAGCATTTTTTTGTTTGTGAATTTACTGGAGAAGAACCCCTGCGTGGGAAACCTTTATGTTACTGACTTTTTATTTGCCTTTTAATAAAAATGGGCTACCAGGCCCTTAATATATAGTTCCTGACTACAGTGAATCACTAGAAAACGCATCTACCACTAGAGCTAATTGTCCCCTATGTCACAATGTGTAATTCACAAAGCTGGCTCACCAGAATTAAAAAATCTTTTGACAGATAAACAGTAATTACACATAGGGGGACATTATAAACACAGTTGAGCTTTCTAACTGTCACATCATGCAACTATGTGCAATTTAATTGCAGTTCATAGTATACCTTTTGTGGCTGAACGCTTGCATGTTCTGTGCTAGTTCCTCTTTTTGCAAAAGTATTATTTTGCGCTCAGTATGAAAAAGTGTACACATAACAGCACCCACTAAACATCAGAATATTGGATGTCAAAATCTTTATATGCACATACAATGAGTGGTGCGCATCCACATAAATAAAAGTCTACAAACATCAAGTCAAAACATCAGTGATGTGCAAATCTTTTAAAAAAAAAAAAAGTAAACTTTTTTGCTCCTGATGATGCTGTTTGATGGCAAAACATGTTGGGCAGAGCTTAACTTGTGACATCAGCACGCTCACCATGTGGCCAGTAGCGAGGCATCAGTAAATGCTGTATTTTATTTTACCTCTGTAAGTACCTGTCTATTGTTGTAAATAAATTGTTTGGAGGTTTTATACTATGTGTGGCCTCCTCCATGAGTGCTGATGTCGCCTGATCTGACATGCTGATCCTTGGAATCACTGTGAACGGAAGTTGGTGTTCTGCTATTGCCATTGATTAATGTCGGGAAGTCTGTTAATTACATGACTGATTGATCTCTGTGGTGGGGATCTTTCATATTCAGTAAGAGACCAACCATTTGTGGTGAAGGGCATGGGTGTTTTGGTCATCTGGATAGTTGAATGTTTTCACTTCTCTGTGGACTTAAAGCTGCATTCACACCTGAGCGATTTGCAGCAACAGCTCCAGCCAGGAGCATTTACGGTCGCGACTTTTCCTGCAATTGTAGCATGATTTGCCGCTCGACAAATGTGGCAAAATCGCCCTGCTTTTGGGATGCCAATAAGAAATAATGGCATTGCAAACGCATTCCGCGTTTTGCCACGATTCTGAGCAGAATCGCGCAATTTCTGCCCACGATCCAAATCGCCTAGGTGTGAATGGAGCCTGTTTTTTAGAAGGTCTGCATATTTACAAGAAGTAAAAGCAAACAGGGTGACTTATCCAGCGCTCAAGATGAAAAGAAAAATTGAACTAAGCAACTGCTATAATCAAATATAACATTAAGGAGAAAGCAAAAAAGTTCCAAAGAAATAGGTTCAGCACTCTAAAAATATAAAAATTGTGACAGTCCAGGTGTTGAGTAATTTCTCATAAGACAGTTCATATCATTGCAGAAATGTTCCACCGATTCCACTCCCTATAGGAATTGCACCCACTGGACTCCTAATGGACAATCGCCTTAGTGAATTTATCTCAGAAACTCAGCTTTATCTCAGAAACTCAAGGTGCTATTTCAGTAACAATCAAATCGACAGAGATATGGCATCCTGATCCTGAACACACCCGCAATCCTTTTATTCCACTCAAGCATATAGAAGGAAAAGGAATCCTCAGTGTGAAACTGCAAACTTTTATTAAACCCAAAACACCTGACCCTTAAGCTATTGCACTTACACAAAGATATATTTAAAACAGCATTCAGTTAAAACATACACTGATGGTGAAAGCAGTTCTGATAATCTCACCACCTTAGAAAGAAACAGATCATTCATGGTGGTTCTCGGGAGAGACTCGGAACAAATCCCCAGTGCAGCAAGCCGTGTGGTCTCTCGTAGATGCGTTTCAACATTCTGTCTTTGCCTTTTGAACTTTATGTGTTTTTTTTGAGCGCTGCTTAAAGCGGAGTTCCACCCAAAAATGGAACATCCCCTTTAAGGGAGGTGACCCCCTGACAGGCTGCATTTGGCATGCCATTTTTTTTTGGGGGGGGGGCGGTACCCTCCTTTCAGAGGGTCCCAGCTTCCACTTCCTCCTGGCGCACCGCGGCACTGGAAGGGAGATCACCTCTCCCCCTCGCTCTCGGCAATCAAATGGGACACGTCACAGGTCCCAGATGACTGCCCGGCCAGTCACGGAACGTGCATGTGCAGTGGGTTCCCGGCTGTGGCGCCACAGCCGGGCACCCACAGTTACTATCCCGGCACCCCAGGGAGAAGAGGGAGACGAGCGCCCACATCGCTGGACCCTGGGACAGGTAAGTGTCCGATTATTAAAAGTCAGCAGCTGCAGTATTTTTTTTTTTTTTTTTTTTTTTTTTTAAGCAGAACTCCACTTTAAGCTGGAAAGAACCTATTTCTTTGGAACTTTTTTGCTTTCTCCTTAAACACTTGCTGACCGCCTCATGCAGATATACTGCGGCAGAATGGGATGGGCAGGCAAATTAACGTACCCGTACGTTACTCCCCTCTCACGGGGGAGGGCGCGGTCTCGCCCCCCCGGTGCCCGAGGCGGTCGGCATCGTTCCAGGAGCGATCCATCCTGAGGGGGAGGCCACTGATTCATGGCCACCCCCTCAAGATCACTCCTGATGAATGAGAAGCTTTCTCTGCTTCTAAACTGTAAACAGAAGCAGAGGAAGTGATGTCATCTTTTCTCCTGGAGCCTTTTCGTTCCGGCGCCCGAGGAGAGAAGACATCCATGTGAGTTGCACCAACACTGCACTAGCACCAGTACACATAGGCACATAAAACGCCCCCTGTCACAGTGTCACCGATTGCAGTGTTTATTTTTTTACTGATCACTGCATTTGATGTCATTTGTGACTGTAATAAGTGTTAGGGCAGTTAGTGGTAGGCTTCTTTAGGTCTAGGGTACCCCCCTAACCCCACCTAATAAAGGTTTAACCCCTTGATCACCCCCTGTTAACCCTTTCATCCCCTGTCGCCAGTATCACTAAGCGATCTTTTTTCTGATCGCCGTATTAGTGTCACAGGTGACGCTAGTTAGCCAGGTAGGTATTTAGGTTCACCGTCAGCTTTTTATAGCGTCAGGTACCCCCATATACTACCTAATAAAGGTTTTAACCCCCTGATTGCCCCCTAGTTAACCCTTTCACCAGTGATCACCGTATAAGGGTTACGGGTTACACTGGTTAGTTTGTTTTTTATACCCGCCGTTTATTACCCAATAAAGGTTTAACCCCCTGATCGCCCAGCGGGTGATATCAGTTAGGTTTTAAGGTCAGTTAGGGTCTGCGTTGCCCCAGGCAGCGTCGGATTAGTACCAGTAGTGCTAACACCCACGCACGCAGCATACACCTCCTTTAGTGGTATAGTATCTGAACGGATCACTATCTGATCTGATCAGATCTATACTAGTGCCCCCAGCAGTTTAGGGTTCCCCAAAACGCAGTGTTAACGGCGTCGGCCCAGATACCTGCTAGCACCTGCGTTTTGCCCCTCTGCCCTGCCCAGCCCACCCAAGTGCAGTATCGATCGATCACTGTGACTTACAAAACACTAAACACATAACTGCTGCATCCGCAGAATCGGGCCTGATCCCTGCAATCGCTAACAGTTTTTTGGTAGTGTTTGATACAGTTGCTGACAGCCTAGGAGATTTTTTACCTGTGAGTCTCACTACTGTACCAGTAAATTTAGAGCTGAAAATGGCAAATCGGAGGTACAGTAGTGAAGAGGCCTACACATTTCTGAGCATGACAGATGGTGAAGAGGAAGTCACTCATCTGTCAGATTCAGGCTCAGAATACGATCCTGTAGACAACAGCGGCTCCATGACAGCAGAGGCGTCACCAGCCTGGGGCCACAGGGGGCCCTGACCCCCCCAACATCATACCGGGCCCCCCATGTGCCCCCACCAACAGGGCCGGCACGGGCCTACCAGGATACCACGACATCTCCCGGTAGGCTGTCTGACCTGGGGCCGCTTTGGATCTATGCTGTGCGTGGCTGCAGCGCTCCCCTCCCTCCTTCTCATGCACAGCGGGTGACTGCTGTGTCATGGAGCTGTCAAATGTTCTGCCGCACTGACAAAAGTCCCGCCCTCCTTCTAAACCAGCTCGTGTGATAGACAGAACACTGTGTCTATCACACGAGCTGGTCTAGGAGGAGGGCGGGACTTTTGTCATAGCGCGGCAGAACATGATTTCACACTCAGCTCTGTGACACAGCGCTAAGGCTGCAATGAGGGCACGGTGAGGCTGCAATGAGGGCACGGTGAGGCTGCAATGAGGGCACGGTGAGGCTGCAATGAGGGCACGGTGAGGCTGCAATGAGGGCACGGTGAGGCTGCAATGAGGACACGGTGAGGCAGCAATGAGGGCACAGTAAGGCGGCAATGAGATGGACATGGTGAGGGCATGGTGAGGCTGCAATGAGGGCATGGTGAGGGTGCAATGATGGGCACAGTAAGGCAGCAATGATGGGCACGGTGAGTCTGCAATAATGGGCATGTGAAGCTGCAATGATGAGCACAGTAAGGCTGCAATGATGGTGAGGCTGCAATGAGGGCATGGTGAGGCTGCAATGATGGGCACGGTGAGGCGGCAATGATGGGCACGGTGAGGCGGCAATGATGGGCACAGTAAGGCGGCAATGATGGGCAC
This sequence comes from Aquarana catesbeiana, assembly GCF_042186555.1. Classification (NCBI taxonomy): domain Eukaryota; kingdom Metazoa; phylum Chordata; class Amphibia; order Anura; family Ranidae; genus Aquarana; species Aquarana catesbeiana. The sequence goes on from NC_133334.1 coordinate 113,150,215, forward strand.
GGTAAGGCGGCAATGAGGGCACGGTAAGGCGGCAATGATGGGCACAGTTAGGCTGCAATGCTTTGTCCATGCTGCAGCCCCTCCCTCTTCCCCTCCCACACGCCACATTTTGATTACAGTTCCAGGAAGAAGAAGCCAGAATCAATCCTCAGATTGCCAGCACCCATGTTAGTTTTTTTTTTCTTTATGTTTACTTCAGGGAGGGGGAGAAGGATGTTCTGCAGTAGCAGGGACAGTCATAGATTCATGCTTTTAGTGCAGGTGATGGAGGAAGAGGGGAACAGGACTCTTATCTATTCATGTTGTCATGTATTTACTCTGGCACTACCACCCTAACCTGGCACTATTACCTAACCTGGCACTATTACCTAACCTGGCACTATTACCTAACCTGGCACTACCACCTTAACCTGGCACTACCACCTTAACCTGGCCCTATTACCTAGCCTGGCACTATCAGCCTACCCTGGCACTATCACCCTACCCTGGCGCTATCACCCTACCCTGGCGCTATCACCCTACCCTGGCGCAATCACCCTACCCTGGCGCTACCACCCTAACCTGGCACCATTGCCTAACCTGGCACTACCCCCTAACCTGGCAGTACCACCCTAACCTGGCAGTACCACCCTACCCTGGCACTATTGCCTACCCTGGCGCTACCACCCTACCCTGGCGCTACCACCCTACCCTGGCGCTACCACCCTACCCTGGCAGTACCACCCTAACCTGGCAGTACCACCCTAACCTGGTACTACCACCCTAAGCTGGCACTATTGCCTAAGCTGGCACTACTACCCTAACCTGACACTACCACCCTAACCTGACACTACCACCCAACCTGGCACTATTACCCTAACCTGACACTACCACCCTAACCTGGCCCTACCACCCTAACCTGGCCCTACCACTTAACCTGGCCCTACCACCCTAACCTGGCCCTATTACCTAACCTGGCCCTATTACCTAACCTGGCACTACCTCCCTACCTGGCACTATCACCTAACCTGGCACTGCCACCTAGCCTGCCACTACCACCTAACCTGGCACTATTGTATATCACCTAAACTGGCACTACCACCTAACCTGGAACTATTGTATACCACCTAACCTGGCACTACCACCTAACCTGGCACTACCACCTAACCTGGCACTATTGTATATCACCCTAACCTGGCACTATTGTATATCACCCTAACCTGGCACTATATCACCCCAATCTGCCAGTATACTACCCTAACAGCACTTGACGTTGATGTACGGTGCGCTGCCTGTCTGCCGGGGGGGAGGGATGCCAGATATAGGATCCGCCCCAGGTGCCAATTTTGAAAACCATTTATCATATATATTTATATATGTTATGTATGTATATGTATGTGTGTGTGTGTGTGTGTGTGTGTATATGTATGTGTGTGTGTGTATATATATATATATATATATATATATATATTTGGCCCCCCTACTTTTGTCCCTGTCCCCCCCATGTGTCCCCCCTAAATATGAAAGCTGGAGACGCCACTGCATGACAGATAGCTCTGACAATGGAGTTGTGGTCCCTGCCAAGGTCAGGCATACCAGCCCCGATCGTCTTCTGCTGTTGTGAGGTGCAAGAACCACAGGGCTCTCGTATGGAGCAGAGAAGTACTAGTGTCGCTCGTCCTTCTGGTGAACTGGCAAGCACCAGCGGCCTAGTATAACCTGGTCGTAGTCAAACCAGCACTGCAGTAACACGTGCTGACGTGGCGAGTCCCATAAGTGCAGTTTAAGCTGGTGAGTAGTAGTGTCCCGCTGCCACCAAGAAGACAAAGACAGGCCGTCGAGCCCATAGTGCCCTTTCTGCTGCATTTGCCAATCCTAATTGGGAACCCACCACTTCTGCAGCACCCGTACTGCCCCCATTCACTGGCCAACCCGGAATTCAGGTGGAAACAGTTGATTTTATGTCACTTGATTTTTATTCGCTGTTTTTTACCGAAGATCTCTATAGATCTATTGTGGACCATAGTAATTTGTATGCTGGTCAATTCATCGCCGCTAATCCCTAGTCCTCTCTTGCCAGAGATTGGAAACCAATTACGGTTTCCGAATTTAAGACCTTTCTGGGCCTATCCCTCGACATGGGCATAGTTAAAATGAGTACGTTGTGGTCATATTGGTCCACTGACTCAATTTACCATATGCCCGTGTTTTCTGCCTCTATGACCAGGGCACGATACAAGCAGATCTTGCAGTTCATGCATTTCAACAACAATGAACTCTGTCGTCCTCGTGGAGACCCTGGATACGATCGGCTCTACAAAATTCGTCCCCTCGTAAACCACTTCAACCAACGTTTTGCAGACTTGTTTACTCCCCATCAAGTTGTCTGCATTGATGAGTCCCTGATTAAGTTTTCTGGCCACTTGTCTTTCAAACAGTAACTTCCCAGCAAGCATACCAGATACGGGGTCAAGATGTATAAGCTCTGTGACAGGGCCCCAGGCTATACATGTAGTTTTATGGTTTACGAGTGAAGAGATAGTCATTATATAGGGAGCGCTGGGAAGATTGTGTGGGACTTGGTGTCACCCTTATTCGGAAAGGGGTACCATTTATATGTGGACAATTATTACACGAGCGTACCACTTTTTAGTCACTTGTTTGATCATCAGATTGATGCATGTGACACCGTGCGATCTAATCACCGGGGCCTTCCCCAGCGGCTTGTAGAATCCCTTCTTAGGCTGGGGGAGAGAGCCTGCTTGAAGTGTAATAACTTGCTCGCTGTGAAGTGGAGGGATAATAAGAATGTTTTCGTTCTCTCCTCCCTTCATGCAGACACGATGGTCCAAATTCCTACGGCGACTGGTGTTGTGGAGAAACCCCTCTGTGTCCACGAATATAGCCAAAATATGGGAGGGGTGGACCTCAACGACCAGTTGTTGGCGCCCTACCTAGTTGCCCCTAAGGCCAGACGCTGGTACAAAAAAGTGTCTGTATACTTATTTCAATTACAAAGAAAAAAATCTTGCGAGCCACAATGTTCCTATGCTTAATAGACCATCAGTAACAAGTTGTTATATACTACAAGTATATCAAAGATGGATATCCAGCAGCAGACGCAGTTCACGTACTCATAACCGTGCACTAAACCGTAACATAAGATAATTACGTCGCGCTTGATTGTATGTTATATATATCCCGCTATTCACATCCATTGTGCATAATTGTGCTAAAAAATTATGAAATTATGTAAAAAAATAGTTATTTAAATAAACCTAAGAAATATCCAAACCTTCCTGTGGAAAAGTAAATAGTATCACTTCTATGCAATTTACATACAATATATGTATAAACCTGTGAACAATCACTATAAAGTGCATATAGTGCCAAAATATATATATACAATCGTGCATAAGAAAATATTAAAGAAGTGACTAAAAACATAAAAAAGCATGCACTGCTTCATATACCATGCGACATGCAAACGCAAAAACCGCAAACTGCGTTTAAATAGCCGTGATTCAAAGTTCTTATATAAGTGTCCCAAAATTAAAATTATAAAGTGCTTCCGTGTCCATAAATATCCATAGACGTCCAAGTCATCCAATGTGCTGAATTCCAATGCTTTAAACGATAATAGCGTGCCACAGTGCCCCCCCACAGTGGTTGCGCTCACCTTAGAGCGTGTGACACAGTGTTTAACTTGTGTCAAACCATGCTATGTAGCCACCCACTGGGCTGTGTGCGGTAAGCCAGATTGATCTCCACTCTGGGTCAGTTAGGCTCCATAATCATGAAAACAAGGAGAGACTAATAGTGTAATTCCACTTAAACGTTTATTCCAACAAAACAAATTTCCCACAAAGGGGTACTCACACTTCGTGGGTGCTGTTGTGCACCAAACAATCAAAAAGCTCCAAAGGGTATACTGTGTGGTCTGCCGCGGGGTATGTGTTTTTCCCGGCTCAGCTGTTCGCTATTCCTCTGTACGCTGCTCGCTCCGTCCTGGCCCCTCCCCTACGCGTGTTCGACACAGGGAGTCACGTGTCTTCATCAGGGGGATCATGTTTTGTTGGAATAAACGTTTAAGTGGAATTACACTATTAGTCTCTCCTTGTTTTCATGATTATGGAGCCTAACTGACCCAGAGTGGAGATCAATCTGGCTTACCGCACACAGCCCAGCGGGTGGCTACATAGCGTGGTTTGACACAAGTTAAACACTGTGTCACACGCTCTAAGGTGAGCGCAACCACTGTGGGGGGGGGCACTGTGGCACGCTATTATCGTTTAAAGCATTGGAATTCAGCACATTGGATGACTTGGACGTCTATGGATATTTATGGACACGGAAGCACTTTATAATTTTAATTTTGGGACACTTATATAAGAACTTTGAATCACGGCTATTTAAACGCAGTTTGCGGTTTTTGCGTTTGCATGTCGCATGGTATATGAAGCAGTGCATGCTTTTTTATGTTTTTAGTCACTTCTTTAATATTTTCTTATGCACGATTGTATATATATATTTTGGCACTATATGCACTTTATAGTGATTGTTCACAGGTTTATACATATATTGTATGTAAATTGCATAGAAGTGATACTATTTACTTTTCCACAGGAGGGTTTGGATATTTCTTAGGTTTATTTAAATAACTATTTTTTACATAATTTCATAATTTTTTAGCACAATTATGCACAATGGATGTGAATAGCGGGATATATATATAACATACAATCAAGCGCGACGTAATTATCTTATGTTACTTATTTCAATTGGCTTTGCTGAATGCTCATGTGCTATACAGAGCTTCAAGATGGACTGGATCCTTCCTTAAATTCTAAGAGATCGTCAGAGCCCTTCTGTTTCCAGACGGTACTTCACCTCACCTTCCCAATCCAAATGCAGTAAGCCGGCTGCATGAGAGGCATTTTCCTTATGTCCTCCCTGGTACCCCTACCCAACTAGCCCCCCAAAGAAGATGTCGTGTGTGCAGCAAGTGCGGTTATAGGCACCCGCTATTATTGTCCCTCCTGTCCTGACAATCCTGGTCTTTGCATTGGTGAATGTTTTGAACACTACCACTAGTGGAGTATTAACGTAGGGTACAGCACTGCACAGACTAGGACACACTTTCACAGGGTCTCCCAAGATGCCTTCACATTTTGAGAGACCCGAACCTGGAACCGTTGCAGTTACAACCGTTACAGTTGCAAAAAAAAGTGTGTAAAAAAAAAAACACACACACAAAATATATTACATAAAAACAAAAAAAGTTGTCATTTTATTCTCTCTCTCTCTCTCTCTCTCTCTCTCTCTCTCTCTCTCTCTCTCTCTCTCTCTCTCTCTCTCTCTCTCTCTCTCTCCTCCCCCCTCTCTCTCCTCCCCCCTCTCTCTCTCTCCCCCCTCTCTCTCTC